>NC_066582.1:474656524-474995274 GCF_024323335.1 Lathyrus oleraceus | reverse complement strand
GTTCTATAGTACCATCATCATCAATATTCCTATTGCTTGTCAGAATCTCCTTCAACAATTTTGCATATGAGGGCATCTGAATTATGGCTTAGGTGAATGGAATGTCAATATGGAGTTTCTCAAGAGCTTGGCAAACTTTTTAAATTGTTCCTCAATCTTTGCTTTTGCGAATCTTTGAGGAAACATAATTGGGGGCTTGTAAGAAGGATGAGACACATATGGCTTTTCTTTGTCCTTCTCAACTACCTTATTTTCCTTGGGTGTTTGTTTGCTCTCTTTCTCGATTTGTACATGTTCACTCTTAGTTTCCTTCCTTTTATCCCTCTTATCAGTAGCGACTTCTAGTTCTTTTCTGATCCATAGCATCAGAACACTCAAATGTCCTTTCGAGTTTGGCTGATTTTGCCTTGGAAATGTTCCAGCATGGGAAAACATGGACAATTGTTGTTGGGCCACTTGAGAAATCTCTATTTCCATCATTTTATTGTGAGTGACCATGGTGTTGACCTTACTTGCTAACTAATTAATCATCTCATTTGTGTGGATATTCTGATTCAAGAGATCCTTATTTTTTCGAGTCTAGGTCATAATGAAGTTTTCCATCATTAGTTTAAGGTTTGACCTTTTAGGAGTAGCAAGGGCACCCTTGTGGCCTTGAAATCCAAGTTGAACTACAGGTGCACGACTAGGGGCAAACCTAGGATTATTGTTCTTATAGGAGAAATTGAGATGATTTCTCCAGCCAAGATTGTAGGTGTTAGAGTATGGGTTACCCTCTTGGGTGTGATTTACCTGGTCTATGACATATTCATCTAACAACTAACACTTAACACTGATGTGTCCAAAGACTCCACATATTGCAATTGGGAGTTACAACGCTTATATTAGCAATAAGGGTGATGCTCAGGTTATTGATCTTTTGGGTAAGAGCATCCACTTTCGCATTCATGTAGTTGAAGTTACTAACTTTGTACATATCACCCCCTTTGAATATTTTTCTCTATGATAGTATCTTCACTCTCCCACTTGTAATAGTTATGGGTCATGTCTTATATGAGCGTGTAGACATCATTGAATGACTTATTCATGAGAGCCCTTCTTGTAGTGGCATCTATGGTCATTCTCATGTTATAGAGCAGACCATTGTAGAATGTGTGAATAATCAACCAATTTTCTAATATGGGGTGTGTGTAACACCCTGAATTCGATTAATTAATTTAATTTAATTATTTAGAATTTTATTTGATTAATTGGTGTTTTTAATTTTTTGTTGTGTGATTGTGGGGGTAAGTATCTTTGGAATAGAGGTATGGAGAGAGTAAGAGGTTGGTTTAGTTGTTTAGAAGTTATTAGAATTTTAATTAATTATTAGAATAAATAGTATTTTATTTGAATTAATTAAATAAATAGTAAAATGATAGAATTGGGCCATTTATGAAGATTGGAGAAATAGGTGGTGGAAATAGAGAAGCTAGTAATGAGTTGTGCAAATTTCATAGTTAAACAAAGTGATGTGGGACTATATATTCTAAAAATAGGGAGAAAGCTAGGTTTATAGGAAACATCTTATATACGTAGAAAAAAGGCAAAAGGGAAGAAAGAGCAAAAGCTAGGAAATTGGATAGGGAACTCATAAAAGTTATCCAGTTCATCATCAATTGTTGGAAATCTAAGGTAATGGGGGAGAAAGGACTACCAATCCAGGTGTATTGCATGAAGGATAAAAATGAGGTGTCCTTACTCTCTTTAGGGAAATTGGGATATGATTGTTTTTGAATTTTCTATGAAATTTTGATGTTTTTGGCTATTTTAATGATGAATTTTGATGTATTTCACCATGTTTTAGGGTTTGGTAGGTTTGGGGTAAACATGAATTGATGAGATTGAATGATTTTCTTGATGTCAATCTGTTATATAATGTTAATTCTTTGTTTTAATCATTGAATAATTGTATTATGTCGAATTCTGAGATCGGGGATTTTTACGGAATTAAAATCGGAGGTCTGGAAAGCCTCCAACAGTGAAATTCGTAATTCTGCATTTTGCTAGTATGGACGAGTTCGTTTAGCGAGGGTGACTTCGCTTAGCGAGAGCTCATTTAGCGAGCAAGGCTTCATGCGGAGAAACAATGTTGAAATGTTGATTTTTGTTTCCAACTATTTTCGTCGTAACTTGAGTTTCGTGACTCAGATTGAGGCGTGGTTCGAAGCGTAGGGAAGCTAACGCGCAAAGTTATCACATGGTGATGCTTGGTGAACATTTTAAGATATAATTATGTACATATTATGGAAATGTTTGTGATAACTTGTGTGATCAGTTAGAAAACCGTTATGTTTATATGATGATGTATTGTTGTTTTGGTGAAGTAACATGAATGGATGCCTATGAAGTCATGTTTGATGAGTTGTTGTTGTTTTTTGGTGTTTATTGATGTTGTAACATGAATTGGTTATTGCGTATGATGAATGATATGATGCATAAATGGTGATATGTGTATGGGGATCCTTTTGGTGAACCTTTTTATGATAATGCATGTTGTTGAGAGTCATGCATCATGGTGTACAAGCTTCAGTCAAGTTTTGGTGTGCTCTGGTCCTATGGTGGGGATCAGAAGTGAGTAACATGTTTTAGGTGAGAATCAGTGAAGTGTTACCTATGGTGATGGTAACAATTTGGTGTGCTCTAGTCCTATGGTAGAGATCGGGAGCAAGATGAACCTGAGTGTTCATGAATGGTACCGTATGTATAATGAGTCAGTTGTGAAGTAAATTTGCATATGTGGTTACATATGTTGTTGATTGTTCATGATGTTGATGATTGGATGTGAGTATGTAATTGTTTTCATGAATTTGGTGTGAGAATATATTATTGTTGGTTGTGTAATGAATGTGTGCTTGATGTGTATTCTCTACCTTAACATTCTTTACACTATTTATATTAGTTTGTTGTTTCTCACCCTTTTTTCTTTCATGTTGTCCACTATGGACATCTTGCAGATACTCAAGAGTAGAGTTTGCTGCAATAAGTGGAAGTTAGCTCTTTGAGTTACTTCGTTTAGTTCACCGTTACTTAGAAGATTTGCTTTGACCCTGTAACATCGGGGTTGAGAATGTGTGATTGTTTTAATCAGTTTATGTTTTATTAATCAAGAGTCATATGTTATACTCTTGACCTTTTGAACTTATGTCAGTAGTGGAGACTTTTGCCACATTGCTTTTAACTCAAATAAAGTATTTTGATGAGACTAAAGTGTTTTAGAAACATGCTTATTTGATGATTTTCCGCGACGTTGATACCCTAAGTGAAGGTGAGAATGTGATGACAAACTTATTAGAATGTTTTACTTTAATTAATAAATGTGGTAGATCAGGTGTTGTTTTATGATGAGTGGCATCCTAGACGTGTGTTTTATGATCAATGGTTGGATTATTCTATGATTTATCTCTTTCGGAGTTTAAGGTGTTACAATATGGGTATGCTCTCATTAACTCCTTAAATCACTCACATGCTTCAAAAAGCAATTCACCGTCCATCTGCCTAAAACAGGTAATCTGGTTCCTCAATTGTGTTGTGTTGCTCGGCGAAAAATATATAACGAGAAACGGTCTTTTAAAGCTTATTCCATGTAGTAATGGAATTAGACAATAGGGATTATAGCCACAATCTAGCTCTGTCCCTGTTGAGTTTAGAGAGTGTGTCTTTGATCATATTTTGGAACAAGTATAATCATTTGCTATTAAGTTACATATAGCTTTTCCTTTTCTAATTTTTGGTATGTTGATTAAACAAAAATATGATATATTTATTATCAATGATGTTTCCGGTGTTTCCCTAAGTTCTTTGAATTTTAGCTATAAATTATTTGTTGTTTAAATCTTGGTATACAACCTTACGACCGACTAATCCAAGGGAACCAATCTCATCATCCATTTGTAGGGGCCCCGTTTAAAGCTAGAGCAAATCTATGTATGAACTTGGCCCAACACAAGAACTTTTTTGTATATAGCAGGATTCGAACTTGAGACCTTGAGAAGAGCACACTCTCAAGATCCAAGCCTTCACCACTAGGTTAACCCATGGGGATTCCCTAATAAAATCTTAACAGTTAGTGGAAAATATGACGGTGCCACTGTAAGATATCAAATAATCTCTTGTTTAAAGTTTTTTAAAGGAGTTAATAACCCCATTTCTCTAAACACCATGTGAAACATGGTGAAATTCGGATGAGGGAAATCCTGGCAGACGCGATCCAAGAAGGTTGGAACCACGACTACCCAATCACCATATGGACTTCAAATCTACTCCACCACCTCATAATCTTCAATTTGATAGAGTCAAAATATATTGAAGGAGTACCTAAATAGGTGTTATATACCCAAGGGTACACATAACACACATCATCATCATCGAATAAAGGTCTTGAAGAAGGATACTCACTTACTTGCTTTATAGTACCTTCTAACATAAAGAAAAAGGTAAGTTTGAGGAATGTAGCCACATTTGATCACCCTTCCACTTTGGACAGAGGCAATTAAGCTGGAAACTCCTTTGCAACAATAATCACCCCCAAATAAAGGTAGTCTTCCCATTCATTATCGACATAAAATTGTGAAGATTGAGGTTTAGGGGGAGAAGAACCCAAATTGTTATTTCCCCACCTAATTATTATCATTTCTAGTGAAAAGAAAATGATCCATTATAGGAGAAGGAAAACAAACAAGTATTAAATAAAAAAAGCATTAAAGAGACTTACTAGTGGAAAACTTGAAGAAGTTTGAAAATGGAGAGCAAAGTATCCAATGGTGGATAACAAGATTAAAATGAGAAAGAAAAATAGAAAAAGAAACAGTGCATTCTTACATATAGGTACAATCTCATCAAAGGCCTCCAAGGTCGTATATCCATTAGTGAATGTGTGCCACATCAACATATATGATGCAATCATAGTCATAATGATAGTTATAGTTCTCAGAAACTAATCATATCATTGGCAAGTTATCACCCTACATACCATATACGACAAACAACAAAAAGTAAAGGCGACAAATCTTGAAGTGTTTATTCACATCCTAGCAAAGTAAAACGTAGAATACAAAAGATCAAGAATAACAAGAAACGTTGGGTGAATAAAACATTCACAAAAAACATAAGGTCTTGAAGACTAATAGATCATAAAAGATACTACCTATATCGCAAACCATATCTCAGCTACGCCAGAGCAGGCTTATGAGGTTATTGTTCTCGATTGGATCGGTGAGTCTATTCAATGGGCCAGTAAAAGCGTTAATGAATAAGGACTAAAATGATCTCCAAAGATAAGGGTCGTTAGATCAAGGTTAGATATAAACAAGAAGTACCATTAGAAGATAAGTGTCTTTGAATAGAAGATTTTAGAAATCAAAAACTCTAAAGTTGAACTATAGGGTATGCTTGTTTCGTAAGAAAAAGAAAAGAGAGAAGTTGACAGGAGAGAATGTGGAGAGAAGCACCCCATCAAACATGTTTGGTGAGCAGAGAAATAGCAAGGAGAGATTAAAAAATAATGGGGTCCATATCAAAATACTTTTTCTCCTCATGAGCGAAGATACAAGAAAGATTGTGTAATTTTGGATCACTTTTTCAAATATAATAATCTTGCTAATAAATAATTAATACACTTGAATTGTCACTTTTCATAACACACCACCTAATTCAAATCATTCGGTCTTTCATATTCATGTGCTTCTTCAACCTCTTTGACACTTTAAGTCGACGTAATTAATTCAATGTTAAGTAATAAATTAATTTAACAAAGTTAAAATATTTTAATACTTAATTAAAATTTTATTTATTTTTTATGTAAAAATAATTATTTTAATTTATGAATTAAAACATAAATTAATAAATTAATTTTTACACGAAACTAAATTACTATGATAATAAAATTGGATATTTTTTATATAAGGACATTTAAGTCTTTTTAAATATTAAATACACTTATTTCTCTTTTATTTTTTATTTTTTCTTTTGATCCAATCAACATCTTAAATCTACCCTCATCTAATTTTCTCTTCTCTTTACACTTTCTTTTATTGCCAAACACATCCATAAAGTCTAACATAAACCTCATGATTTATGTACATTTTTTTAACTTTAGAGATATCTTTCATCTTTGATAGACACCGACTTAAGTGCCAAAGTGTTGTTTGTGTATACAACCCCTTATTGTCTCAAGACACCACTTAAACTAGAATACACCATCAAACTTGAGTTCACCTATCCATTTGATACTTAATTTCAAATAAGAATAAACTGAAATAATGAAATCTCAAATAAGAACCAAACTGTTTGATCTAAATTTACTTTTCAGTTTGATCTAAATTTATTTGATACTTATTTAATTTAACACATAATGCATTTTAAATATATAATATTTAAAATATAAAATTTTAAACATATTTTTAATATATATTTTAAAATTGAAAATATAAAAAATGGTCAATATTTTATTTTTGGGAAAATAATATGGAAGTTGATCTAGTCATCCTGAATGAATCTGGTCCTCATCTATAAGGGGATGTGTGTCCATAATAATGGGGAGTCAAGTTTGAAAGGGTAGTAGAAAGAGCTTCCTTTGTTAGAAATTGAGGACCACTTTGTTTTGGAGTTATTTGATCTAAACCAGAACTTACACCAACCAAGACTTGTTGTTGCTGATGTGTGTGTTTTTTAATGATAGATTCAGTTTTCATGCGTTGTCGGAGAGTTTGGTTGACACGTGGTCTCCACTGACGGCTATACTTTTTGGAAGAATCTTCTTTCGTGTTCTTGTTCTACCCACGGTCACACTCCAATGTGTCGCACTCTTTCCACGTGCATTACCGACTTGGTTAGGCCAGGTTCGCTCGGGTCGACTCAGCCCCCACTCTCGAACAGTCATTTATTAATAAAATATTTTAAATTCTTATAGCATTAAAAAATAGTTTTAGTACAATGTCACAAATAGAAGTAACAAGTATTCTCTCCCTCTCACAAAATATGTTTTTCTATATTTTATTTTTTTTCTTTAAAATATTAATATGATATTTATTATTATTTTTTATTAATTTTTTATTGTATTTTAAATCACGTAATTATTTCACTATCTATTATTAATAAGATTCTTATAAGAAGATTCATAAGTTTTGTTTAGTGGAATATATTTTGGATCCTAACAAAGTTAGATTGTTTGATCAATTATGGAAGACCACAATTCAGAGTAAAATTTTTATTTTTAGTTGACGGTCAATTCTAAACAAGTTGTTTCCGAGAATTGAATTGGCAAAGAGAGACATTATTTGAGGATCTAATAATGTGGTTTGTCCTTTGTGTTTTTTTGGAAGATGGAAGTTTGGAATATTTGTTTTATCTTTGTTCCTTTTTCAACTTCTTATAGAATAAGTTTTTGCTTATGGATCAGGATTGACTCTCTGGCTTTAGGTGGTACGCTTTTAGATATACTTTTTAGTCTTAATTCTTCTCCTTATTTTTGGTTTTTTGGTCTTGTTTTTTGTTGGTTCATTTGGTCTTGCCGGAACTCGATTCATTTTTAAAGGTAGTGTTCTTGCAAAGTTGGAGGTGTTGAGTTTTATGAAAGTATTATTTTGGAATTGGTTTATTGTTTTTCATAGAAGAGGGAGAAATATTCCTTGGACCGATTGGTGCAATAACTCCGATTTGTGTTGGGTGTAGTTATTTTATATTTCTGGGTTGATTTTGTTGTAGGTTGGTTGTTGTGTTTTCCTTTTGTTTTTTTGGTTGTATAAGGGTGAACATCCAAGTGCTTCCTTTTAATTCCAAGAGATCTTTTGCTTATAAAAAAAAGAGATTATTTTACTAAATGATATTCGTTTTATCATTGAAATCAACACAATTAATAATTATCTTAAAAAATGTGAAAATCTTAAAGAGGACATCTATTGTGAGACAGAGGGAGTAATTTATTTGCCTTTATACAATTGAAGTTGTTACTTGGCAATATCAGATTGCAAAGATGACAGAAGGAGAGAAAAAATGATAATACAAATTAAGCGCATTGAATGCTCTCAACCTATAGTCAAATAGAAGGAGTTAAACATTTTTTTTATATCTTGAAGTTGAAAATTTTATCTCATACCCCATCATTTATCTCCCTACTTCTATATTATATATTTTTTGACCAAAATATCCTCATAGAAATAGTTTATTTGTCATAATTATTCACTTTTCATTACTCTCATTTTTGCAGTGTTCCGATCCAACAAAAATGTCTTTCAATATCGGAACTCTTATAGCAACTCTTTTGATACACAACTTACAAATCGGAATTGAACAAGTAAGTCTTCCGGTATTATAATATCACTGAAACTCTTAGGACATGACTTTTGATTCTTGTGCAACAAATCAAAACTCATTTGCAAAGTCTTGTGATTTTGTTGAAACCCTTACCGAAACTCCTTTGCAAAGTGGTCAAGTACTTTTAAAAGTTAATGCACCATAACTCTTGTAACCAGTGTTTCGGTTTGTTTGTTTGTTTTTTAATTTTTTTAATGTGTTTTTTGGTATTTTGGAAATGGTGCGAACACGAGGCAAGGGTGTTCATATTCCAGAGTCTGATTTAAGACGAGGCATTCCATCGACGTTGGTAGGTGAGGATGAACATATTGATGCATCTGCATCCACATCATAGTCAATTGACTTTCTAGGAGGGTTGTTGATACATATCTTATAGTAAAGTACGAAAATCATGTTGGTCGCCATTTATGAATCGGTGAGGTAAATGATAGTTACTTTATCTTGAATAATATTTAACTGTGTTTTTATAATATTGTATATTTTTAATTATTTTCAGGAGGACCGTAAATAAAATACAAACAAGATAACATTTTGAAAGTGATCCGATAAAAAATTAATATGTATAGAAACTCATTTGCAAAGTCTTACGGATACGTAGAGGTGATTTTTTTTGGAAATCTTAAATCAATAGTAAAAAGTAAAATGATAAATTAGTTAAAGATGATCAAGGATAAAGTTGACATTTTTAATTAAATATAGAGGTATGAGAATAAATGTAGGGATATGAGGTAAAAAAATTCTTGAAATTTAAAAAATTTATAATTTTGTGAACTTAAGATTTTAAGGCTTTGAATAAAAAGAAACCCTTAAGCTTTGATATACATTTTTTTTATGAAATATTTTTTTTCTCGTATACGAAGTGATAATAATAATTAAAAATTCACACATTTAATTAGGAGAGCTTAGGTTAGAAATTTGATGTTTATGTCCAACCTAATAATATTAATATTTTTCAATTGATATAGGATTTGTAGAATGAAATAAAAATTTAATTTTATTATAAAAATATATCGGTAAAAACAAAATAAGATATTGTAACCAAAAAAAAGTTTTATAAGTCATTCTTTATGATCCCTCAATCTATAAGTCGATACCTTAATTTTTTAAAGTGCGATAACTTTGCAGTCACCCTTTTTTTAGTTTAACTCCCTTGATGCTAATGGAAGATGTACTTCATTACTTTTTGTTTAATGTATTAAATATAAGAATAACATGACACATTTATTTTTTATTGGTGTACATCAATTACTTTTAGACATCTAGAGTTATGTAATGCTTTAATATATATGGTGCACATCTAGTACACATAACTAATATATATGGTGCACATTTTTTAATACTCCACCACAAACTTAAAGAGGGATGTAATAAGTGACTTTGAGTTTAATGCGAAACTCATTAAAAATTATCGTGTCAAGAGGCTTTGTGAGAGTATCCGCAACCCGCATACTACTGGTATCATGTTGGATCTCTATCTTCTTAGATATGAACATCTCCTTCACAAAGTGTATCTCTAGCTCAATATGTTTCATACATGCATGAAGTATTGTATTATGTGATAGAAGCCCAACACTAAGGTTGTCACAAAGAAGTGTATGGGCAAGAAATGGAATGCAAGTTAAGTGAGAAGAGATTCCAACTAGCGCGTCTCTGAAGTAGTGTGCGTTAAGGCATAATACTCTGCCTTAGTACTTGATCTAACAAAAAAAGGTTGTGTTTTTGGAGCTCCACGATACAAGGTTAGGGCCAAAGAAGATGCAAGAGTCGGAGGTTGGCATGCAATCATCTGATCATTTGCCCAATCTGAGTCATTATAGACCCTTTGAGAAAACTTGTGTGCTAAGAGAGATGGAGAAAGTAGCATGCCAAATGTAATAGTACCACTAAAATATCGTAGGATCCTCTTGTCAACAGACCAATGAGAGTCCAAAGGAGAGGACATAAATTGGCAGGCCTTGTTTATACTAAAAACAAATATATGGCCTTGTAAAAGTCACATATTGGAACCACGTAGCATATATATATATATATATATATATATATATATATATATATATATATATATATATATATATATATATATATATATATATATATATATATATATATATATATATATATATATATATATATATTATATATATATATATATATATATATATATATATATATATATATATATATATATATATATATATATATATATATATATATATATATATATATATAAGGGTATCAGAAGGAAACAAAGCCATGTTTACTCAGTTTGCAACTGCCCATCATAGGACTGGACACATTATTTGCATTGCTCATCTTGGTTCGACCAAGAAGATATCTAATATATTTAGGCTTTGTGATGTGCATATAACTAGTTGACAAGTGTTGACTTTAATACCTAAGAAATACTTAGGTTTACCTAGCCTTTTTAGTGTGAATGTGGCATGTGGGTGAAGCTAGCAGAAATATACCCGAACGTATCGCACGCTCGAACACACAACATAGTCGTCATAAAACTTCATTTATTCCCGAAGGAAAAGGAAAACATCGATAAAACCCGGGGGAAAGAGATATGTTGGATAACAAAGTCAGTTATGCAAGGGGAAAGTATTAGCACCCATAACATCCATGGTACTCCATGGGAACCGTTTTGATTGTTCTCGCTCGAATATGCGTGATATCTAAGATTACTCACAAAAGAATGAGGGAAAAGAAAAGAAATAGATAAAATGCTCGATGAGGATTGAGGCCCTCATTCCTACGTATCCTCATAGTGCAATGAGGAATTCAGAGCTCCGTAGTTCAAAGAACTAGTGGTGGGAGATGAAAAGAAGTGTGATCTCAAGTATGGTATGAACCAAAGAATAAGTGTTTTGAACTCCAACAAGAGTGAAATATGAATCCAAGAGTAAAGTGGATTTTACCAGTACGTGGGCTAGCATGGTTGCCGCTATAGGGTAACGCCAAAAATACGAAGAAATAAGTGTTTGGGAATGGTCCAAACATCTCTTGGTTCACAAGGTGACGTAGGATGGAGCACAAATGGATAATGTATTTGGCTCAAAGATAACTGGTATATCACATGGGGTGAATGGAGGTAGAATATGAATGCATCATGGAGATGAATAGAATAAAGTGACCAAAGTCATATAATTGAATATTGGGTAACAAGTGACTGAAGAAGTATAATTTGAAACCAAAGGTTAAGGTATATTGGAATCCATAGGAGAAATGAGATTTATACCATAGAGGGAAACAACGTTAAACGATACGTGGACTAGCATAGCTGCCACTATCTGATATTTAGCCAAAAAAGAAGGAATTAAAGGTATGGGTATTAGCCAAATAACTCTAGGGACAAATACGGACTGCCGCTAAATCGTCCTAAAAGGGTGTATATGGATAACCAAGGAAAACTATGTTTAGATGTCAAAGAAATAGCATGTCACTGGGTGAATGATTTATGATCGAATGTAGATAATGGATCATGAAAGATATGAATGGTGCCCTAAGGTGGAAGGAATAATTAGAAGTATGCTCGCCAAGGATTCGCATCCTCGTGCCTACGTATTCTCATCGTGCAATGAGAAAATCAGAGCAATCGTATTTTGTGGAACCACGAGAACAAAGAGAGAGATAAGTGATGAAACGTATAACCTGTACCAACAGAATGGTATCAAGGGAACCCACAAATGGATAGAACTCTGAATCAAAGAGTAAACATGCATTTACCAGTACGTGGGCTAGAAGGGCTGCCGCTATAGGGTAAAGCCAAAAACAAAGACTAAATTAAGTGCCTGGGTACAATCCAAACAACTTTTAATTCACAAGACAGACTGCCGCTATATCGTCCTAAAAGGGTATAGGCGGGGCCTAAGAGAAAGTATTGTTGTGTACAAGGAATAATATATCACTAGATGGGGAACAAGCAGTTCGAGATCAAAGAATAATAATATCTTGGATACATGAAAATATAGACTCTAAATCGAAGAACAAGGCGGTGTTTAAACCCAAAAAGACTGAATTAAGTGTCTGGGGGTATGACCCAAACAACTCTCGATTAATGAGGTGGACTGCCGTTATATCGTCCTAAAAGGATATACAAGCAATCCAAGGAGAAGTATAGTTGATCTCAAAGGGATGATATTGATTGATGAATGAAGAATGAATTCAATAAATAGGGTAGCTCGCGGAGAATCTGAACTCTCCTGCCTACGTATCCTTATAGTGCAATAAGGAAATCAGAGCTTTCGTTGTTTAGCCCACTGAGGCTGAAAATAAGGTGATTGAGGAGGTAAAAGAAATAAAAGTTGATTAATTGAAAGAGTGGAATAGACTTGATAGTTATTTGATAATAATCACACTATAGTTTATGAGTAAAGGTGGATACGATAAGCAACGAGCCAAAAATCTCGCACCCAAAGATATTCAGAATGAGTGTAGGAAAGCTCCAGTCTCATTCCTTCTTTACTACTTAAGGCTCATGGCATGTAATTCTCATCCTAACTTTCAAGTTGGGAGAAGAGTCTTTATTGTTTTTCAGGTATTGATGATGAAGACTTTATCAATCGTTCAATTTGAATTGCACTAAAGTCTATGGAAGTGAATACAATGAGCTACCAGGTCAAGCGTCACATACCCAAAGATATTTAGAATGGGGGTAGGAATTCTTCAGACCCATTCCTTCTCCATTACTTAAGACTCGTGTCGCACAACTTGAATCATGATTGATAAGTTGTTGATGAAGTCCTTCGCTTGTTGCATGCTGCTTTATTTAGAGAGAGAGACTTGCCAATCATATGATTTAAATTGTGCTAAAGTCTATGAATAGAGATGAATACGATGAGCATTGAGTCATTCGTCCCATACCCAAAGATATTCAGAATGGAGGTAGGAATTCTCCAGTCTCATTCCTTCTATATTACTTAAGGCTCATGCCACACAATTCTAACATTGATTTGACAAGCTCTTGAAGATGCCACCTTTGATGTATTGTATTATCCACTGCTTGGTATGACTAAGGATGCCTTGATTGAGAATCTGACTTGAGGCGTCAAGCTCCGCAGCTTAGAGAAAAAAGTCTTATTAAGTGACCAAGTGTCTTTTGGTCACTTAATTTAGACTGTGAGATTATACAATATCAAAGAATTTAACTTATCAAAATTACTTTTGATCAATTTGAATAATGGGTTTGAGTTGATTGGAAAGCTAGGTTAAAACCTAATCTAGTGGTTAGAAACGATCAAACTAATCTAAGGGATCACATTATAGTTAGTCATGTTTTGATTAAATCTATGTAAAAAAGAAATCTAAGGAAACATGTAATTCAATGGTCAAAATACCAGAGGGACCCCTAAAGGGTAAAAATGTCATTTCATGAAATTTCAATTATGAGTACAAATTAAATTCTAATTAAAATCCAACTATTGCATGGAAAATAATCAAATTCTAACATTATTCTAATATTAGAAATCAAGCTCAACTCTAAAACAATTAAACAATTAAATTATAATTTCTTGACCTAAATACAAATATTTCTAAAAATCTAAAATCTATTGTTTCTAATTAATTCTAACAATCCTAATTAAATTCTAATATTCTAATCTAATTCTAATTATTTCTATTTCTAAAACACTAATTTATTTTTTAATCTAATTAAGCTAATTACCCTAAAACCTAATTAATTCTAAAATTCTAATATTCTAAAAAAAATCATCAAGATTAAACTAACTCTAAGCATCCTAATTAAATCCTAATTAGTCACTAATTCTAAATCTATTAATCCTAAATCTATTTGTAATGTCCTAGTTAGTCTCCAATTACCTAATCTTATCTAACATTCCAATAAAATAAAGAAAGGTTAACAAAAAGGACAAGAACACAAGCAAAAATGTGGGCCTTGGTGGAGAATAGGAGGTGCATGCTTGGTTATCATGTATGCATTGTGATGGATCCACAAGTCCAAATTTGGATCCAAAGAATTGACACCACAACAAAAAAAAGAAAGGGAGGTGCAGGCGTAAATCAACACACCAGCTGCTTGGGCCAAAAGCCCAATCTTCGTGCATATACTTCGGGTCACAACCAAGAACCTATTGAACTTGAAAATCAACATGATTCCTGTAACCTTTAATTCAACTAGCTCGCGGTGGGAGGCACAGAGAAGACCAATTTTATTCCGTTCAATCCTGCACAGTCGATTGGTAGACAAAGGAGACCGGTTCAAACCAGTATGAAAACTCCAAGAGTTCTTAAACCAGTTGAGTATAATATACCATTTCATAATGATTTAGAATTATTTTGTTGATGTCTTGCACCTATAATATTCTATATTTTACAGAATAAGAAGACAAAGAAACCATAAGTTTCAAGAAAATTGGAGTTGAGGAGAAGTGACAGAACAAGAATCCTAAGATGCAAAAAGCTGAAAGGAGGAGAAAGTAATCAATCATAACCTATGGATGTGGACAAGGATACATAAGCATCTTTTTATGGTGTATTTTGATGTATTTTGGCTATGTTTGGTGTGTCTTTAATGTATTTTGATACAAAAGTCTATGCCCTTTAGCTTTATGTAATTCTGAGACATATAACATCATTATGGTTTATGTATGGTGTGTCTCTACTGTACTTTGAGACAAACTTATATGCCTTTTAACTTTATGTAATTTTGAGAGATCTTTATGGATTATGTATGTTGTGTATTTGTTGTATTTTGAGACAACTTTATATGCCTTTATGTTCTACAATATTAAGTAAACACATGAAATACATGAATGTCATACAAACATATTATTAAAAAACAGGGATGTAATACAAAAAGTTACAAACATATAGGGACGAAAATTAAAAATTTCATAGGTTCTGATTCATTAAATAACTAAGCCTTACAGGGACAAAACTCAACAACTACTTTTCTTCTAGGGCCTAAAATAAAATAAAAATTACAAACACCATGAACATGAAAATCACTACCATTTCTTGTAAGCAAATAATAACCACCATGGAAGAGTCAACAACAGCTTAAACATTTTGGTCTTCTTCCTTTCATTTTCCAACTTCAATTTCATCTTCTCTTTTTTCCTAGCTTCAAGATCTTTAATGATGCAACATAACTCCTAAACTACCTCTGAACAATTGCATCCAATTGGGTTTTTGTGTTCAGTTAATATGTTGCGTTCAAGTTCATTATCCCATATGAAAAGCTTGCAACCTAATCCCGAATTAGAACACTTCCAGAATCTTCTTTTAGGGCTTTAAGTTGAATTTGAGATGAACATCCTCATTGCTTTATTGCAACCACAAACTGAGATTTCAGACTCAAAGAAATTACTTATATGAATTTGCCATGGTTGAATCTGCACTAGGATTTGAAGATTTGAAGAGACAAAGAAGAGAAGAAGAAGTGACGAAGAAGAGATGCAAAATGGTGGATTTTTTTGGATTTAGTCCTCCTTTTCAAGGCCCCTTCATTAGGTTTTCCACATATTACTCTCAGAAAATTATAAAACAGTTTCACGTATGCGTCGTTTTCCAAGTCACCTTTTTAAAAATAGAATTCGAACCCCAAGGGCTAACACCAACACAAAAGTGAGATATAGGGACTGAGACAAAAAAAAAGATACATGAATCAATTTCGAAAATTCGCTAACTTACAAGGACCAATAGACTATTTAAGTCTATTTTAAATTTAAAAATGGTTGTATCACCCGGAAAAACTATCAAAAATGTTAATTCAGTCGTCACAAATGTATTGAAAAGTTGCTTGAAATGGCTCCAATCTTATTATATTTTTACATTTTCAGAAATAAAAATTGTTTGTAATGTAAACAAAAATAATGAAACATTTTGGGAGCTAAAAAGTGTTGGAATTTTTTTGTTGAAAAGGAAAACTATTCCTATATTGATATGTTTTACGGCGATGTCTACTCACTCACGTAAGCGACGAGAGAATTTTGCATTTTTTTTCTTCAGTTTCAACTAATTAGCGGCGGTTTTAAACCGCCACAAATTTCTAGTGATTATTTTGTGGGGTTTTAAACTGCCATTAAAATGGTGAAACCAAAAAAATGAAATTTTGCGTCAGTTTAAAATCGCCGCTAAATGGTTGAAAGTTGAGGAAAAAAAATAAACCGAACTTTTTCGTCGATTTAAAACCGCCACTAAATGGTGAAATTAAAAAAAATAATAACGAAAAATTCAATATCTTGTGTGAGAGATCTATGGTAGACAGAGCCATATTCTGCTTGCAAACTATTGTTCACGAGTTTTATAGATAAAGAATTCAATTAAAAGACTACTCTCTAAAGTAATCAATGGTGCTTATTTTTTTGTAATAACACAAATACAATAAATTTATCTAAAAATCTCATTCAACATTCTCAATTTAATTAAATAAAAATCAAATATCATTTTATTTCAGATCAATGACCAAAAAGAGGATGTTGAACTCATATTTGTTTAAGTTGAAAATCTGACTAATAATTTTTACAAAATTTATTTTTATTGATCATCGATATCTAACAATTCTAGCATTTGTTTGCTTTCACATTAACAACAAGAAATATGTGTGTTTTCTAAAAGCTCCATTTTTCAGCTTCCTATTTTTCACGTTAAATTTGCATTGAATTTGATTTTAAGGTTAATAGGTATTTTGCCCCTGCCATATAGAGGAGTTTTGAAAATTTTCTATAAAAAAATTGAATTCCCTCTTATCATAGAAAGATTCCTCTATTTTATCCCCTCAAGATATTTACTCATCGACAATCTATTAAATTTCAAGTAATTTTTAAGGATTTATATTTAGTTTGTCCCATGTTAAATTGGAGATTTTTGAAAATTTCATTATTTTTAATAATTAAACTTGTTAGGAAAGCAAATCAGGGGAATCTTCATATGGCATAGGCAAATTCAAACTTTTTTTACATGGATTTTTCAAATTTTATCTATATGACAGAACACAAAATATCTATTAACCCTTAATTTTAATGGCATAAACGTTATTCCAAACAAACCACTAATGGAACTTAAAAAATGAGTGGTTTTATCACTGTCACATAAAATAACCAATACAACGATGCACACAAATTTTTGTGGCATGAATCACAAGTGTATACAATGCTCTAACATGGCATGTCAAATTATCTCTTAGACTTTATTTGAGAGTTTAGAGGAGAAGGGATGAGAGGACATTGAAAAATATGAAGAGTTGACTAAAAAGAAAAGAATTTTGGTTGAGAGGGTGATATAGGGTCTGCTTTTTATTCATAACACCAAAAATCTCCTAATTTGGATGAACTCATCAAAATTTGTATTGGAGTAGGTTTTGTATCTTTTTTTTGTCAGATGTGGCTAACGTTGTTGATGTGGTAGTTTTATTTTCCTTCTTTTATTTTTGTAATTCCACGTAGACTAATTATTTATTATTTTAAAAAATGGTCCTAAGAGTGGTCAAACCATGGACCTTGTATTTACAGCAAAGACGTCTCTCCACCAAGCCACTTGTATTTCTTATTACATATTGGCAAAGCATATGAATATATTACATAATGGGAATGAGGAATAAATCCAAAAATAACTTGATTTTGCAATTTGAACTTCTTCTTCTTCCTCTCCTCTAATTCATATTCTTCTTCTTCCTCTGCACCTTCATCCATGACTACATATTCAGTTTGTAACTTTACTCTATTCCAAATCCTCAATACATAACTTTGCTATGTTTCATTTAATTTAGTTGTTGTTTCTAATGATGGGATATGGATTTGCAAGCTTTATCACCTAATAGAATTAATGATGGATTTTTATTGTAGAGTGGTAGTCTTTAGTCTTTATAGAAGTGTGAGAAATCATTTTTATGAAAAAGGAAAATAAAGAATAAACAAGAAATAATTTTGGATTTGAAAAAATTTAGGGTTTGTATGATGGTTAGGGATGAAGATATGAACACAAACCCAAAATTTTGGATTAAATATTCTTTTTCGTCCCTATAAATTGACACATTTTTTGCTTTAGTCCATGTAACCTAATATTTTTTTGGTTTTAGTCCCTAATTTTGGATTTGAATTCATATCTTCATGCTCAATCTTCATACAAACCCAATTTTTTTCCAGATCGATGAGAACACATGTGTTTATTTATGAGATATTCATATGTGTTTATTTAGTGCTCCATCATTTTAAACCATAATCATTTTGGTAGTTTGATTATGTAACTTTATCATTTACTCTTTCTCTCACAATCTTCACCATCATCCTCCATTAAAGTTTCATCCTCATGTTTGTTTTTGAAGTAAGGTTTTGATTCTTAGTTTCTCAAAGTACCAATGTTATTTTTATGTATGCATGATTCAACATATAAGTAACTTCTTCCTTTGTCACTTGTTGAGTCAAAGAGTGTTGGGCTTATTCGATAAAGATTAGAGCCATGGTTGAGTCACCCATACTAGCAGAGAATATAGTAGATGTAAGGCAGAAAAAGACCTTTAAAGATAGTCAAAGCTTCTTCCCTGAGAATAGTATCATCATTGCACCAAACACCATTGAGAAAATAAAGGTCATGCAGTTTATTTCTCTTTCTCCTAATTACTATCTTGGTATGAAAAAAATCATGTTACGATCTCCCAATTTAATTAAATCTCTATCCTTTTGATACCCAAGAATCTGCTTTCGCACAAGGATATCATCATACTCCTATTGAAGCTCCTGTTGGAGATAAACTAGTTTTTCCGAATCTATTATCTCCAAAGAATGTTGGATACCCCCTAAGTCTCTTCTCAATGTTATGCTTTCATTTGCTGATATTGCTAAAAAAAATCCCTTATTAAAAAGGATAGAATTATGTTGCACATTTTGGAGACAAGTTACAATGTCATATGGGGTTTTCCCCTAAGTAGTCTGGACAATATTCGAGTATTTCGGGTGAATGATCCAAGTTTCCTAAAACCTAAAAGGACACAACCCGTAGTCTTGGAGGAGAAGGTCACACCTAAGAATAATGGGGTTGTGATCAAAATGAAAATTTCACTACACCTCAACATATGCATTAGGGAAGGCCATGTGCCAAGCAACATTAACTAGGGCCCTATCCAGCTTGCGGTAGACCATTCAATTACCAGTACAAGGATTATCCCATGTGAAGTTCCCACCCATCATGTCTGCTTCAACTAAATTACATTAAACAAAACAGCTTCCCTAAAATGATTTAAATTACCTCTTTTTTGTTCACTCGGATAAATGATGTCATTTAAGTCTCCAATCAACTTCTAAGGACCATCAACAATATTCAATCCAGTCAATGAGGTGGAGCTACATGTTAAGATGATAAGTGTACACGGTACTAGCATAAATTCTAGTTACATACCAAGAGGAAGTTCCCAGTGATAGCTTGATAGTAATTATATCCATGAAAACACCATGCATGACAGTTACAATGTCACTACCATTTTTCTTTAACACCCAAATACCCCCAGATTGACCACGTGCATCTACGTAGTGAACACTCACATATCCAGCTCTATCCCAAAAGGATTCGGTATTATGAAAACCAATGTGTGTTTCCATCACAAATAAAAATGTTGGAGAGTGTTTTCCAATCACATAAATCATGTGTCTTTTAGATTTATTATTATAGGCTCCCCGAATATTCTAGGAGAGCACAGTGACTTCTTCGAAACCTAACATAATTAGTCTAGTTAATGAAGGTGACAAAGCAAGTCCTGAACACATGACAATTTACGTAGTCGGCGAACAACTTCCTCTTCTTGAGTAGCACTCTCTTCTATAACACATTGGTTATTTTCATCTACCTAACTTATTGTCGGTTCGGAAGGTGAAAGATTTTATCATGTGATTGTCTCCAAACCCAAATTTACTATGAGAGCGATTGAGGTATATTTAGTAGTGTTAGGCATATCCTTTTAATGTGGAGAGGAGTTAAAAGTTGTCCTAGTTTGTTGAGAAGGTCCACTAGTAGCAAGATGTGGTTCCAAAATGGAAGACTTGGCCTTGGAGCGTGGGTCCCCTCTTCGTGTCATCTGACGCACGTCTGTGGTGGGTTCTCTCTTATCAAATTGTTATTTCTTGAAAAATGTGTCAAGTTGATTGGATCCAACAGATTTGTTGTCAGTGGTTATTCCTTTTAAGGAAACATGAATCTTTTTTATTTTACAAATCCCCAGATCTCTATGCACATTATTGGATAAAGATTTCTCTTGACCATAATTGACTCTTTTGTTGTGTTTTTCATCTGCACCATCTGCCAATCACCATGAACTACATTATTTCTCCATACTCTTTTTCTACAATTTCGGCGCTATCATCGCCCACTTCCTGATGTCGTTTCGTTAGTCTTTGCCCATGGATAACATCATTTTCGGACGGGCCTCTTGGTTGCGTCACCGTAAGAACGGTCGACTATGTTAGGTTAACTAGTGCATTCTTGCAATCATGGGTGTGATGTCCATAACAATAACATCTAAAGTAAATAATGTGAAGATCTTCATACTACATGTTCGACAAGTGGCCATTAACATTGACCTTTCAGACTACCGGAAAGGTAGGTCAATCTCCACGCAAATTATCGCAAACCTTCCCCTTTCTACATCCAGGATGTTAGTATCTACCTTAACATGAGTATCCACACCATATTTCAAATCAAGAAGGACACTTTCATCACAATACAATAGTTAAGCCTTGGAAATCGAATTTAAATCAGAGTCTTCTCCACCTTTGCGAGAGAAGATGCAAAGTGTAACACCCCGATAATAATAAGATAATTATTTAAATTAAGTTAATAATATATTTATTAATTTAATTAGATAATTGGATTATTATTATTATTATTATTTTGGAATTTATTGAATTATTATTATTATTGGAATAATAATATAATTTGGAAAATATATAAGTTGGAATAAGGAAAAAGAGTCCCATTTGGTAAAAAGGTTTTTTTACGTGAAAAGCAGAGAAGCGATTGTGAAAGAGGAAAAGGGCAAAGAGGCAGAGCAAGAGGAAGAAGGTTGGAGAAGAGAAGAGCTTGGAGCTTGAGATTCGCCGGATTAACTCAGGTAAGGGGGGTTTATCGTCGTTTAATGGGTATTATGGGTTAGCATGTAATGGATAGTGATAAACCGTGAATTGACCCTAATTGGGATTTGGAATGCTGAAAAATTGTGATGAATAAGTTGTGTAAAATCTGAAATTTAATCGGTAATTGGATGGGTAGTGTTTTCCCGATCGTAGAGCTTTTTACGGAATTGGAATCGGAGGTCCGGAAGTCCTCCAACGGCGGGAAATGCGGAGAATTCTGCATTCCGCTTTGTGTTAGCGCAGGAACAGCTTTCTGTCTTGCGTTAACCGGTTAATCCAGGGCGTTAACCGGTTAACACTGTTGTGAATTGTGAAAATATTGCTGTTTGTGCTGCGTTAACCGGTTAACCCAGGGTGTTAACCGGTTAACACTGTTGCGTTTTGCCAGAAAGTGTGTTTGTGCTGCGTTAACCGGTTAACCCAGGGCGTTAACCGGTTAACACTGTTGCAGAGTGGAAAATTTGTGTTTTAAATGTTGTGTGCCTATTTGAGGGTTGGCCTATGTTGGCATATGATGTAATAGGGATAACTTCCCGCTGTTTTGAGCAGTGTAGGTATTAGTAGAGTGTGCTAATACTGTGATTGATTAATTGACATGATATGATATTTTGATGAATGTGTTGATGATGTATGATGGTATGCATAATGCTATGAGTGTATATCTTATGCATGTGTTGTGAATGGACTGTTTTATGGCTTAGAGTGTGAGCATAAGTCCATTGTGGATTATTGTTGATGATTTTGCATTGCTAGGTGAGTTAGCAGGCATATTGTAGTCCTTGGTGGTAGCTAATTCCCGTGGTGAGGAGTTAGTGAGTTGGTGGTAGCTAATTCCCGTGGTGAGGAATTAGTGAGTCGGTGGTAGCTAATTCCCGTGGTGAGGAATTAGTGAGTGAGTCACTAGGTCTCAATTGAGTGGGACTAGTGGACTTGGTAGCCGTATCTGGGTTTGATCGGTGAGGTGAACTATATGTTCACGAATAGTCGGTACCGCATGTGTGGAGTCTCATTGCATAATGTATGTATGTATGGCGTATAATATGAATGATGTATTCCAATATGATGCGTGTTGTTTTGGTGATTGCGTTGATATGAGTATGAGTATGAATATGAGTTGATGTTGCCGTTGCTGAGTGTGTGTTATGATTAGGGTGATGAAATGTGTTAATTTACTTAACATGACATGATATTTTATAATGCTTATTATATCGATTGAGGAACTCACCCTTACAACTATTTTTCAGGTAACGAGCAATGAGTTGAGTAGAAGCTAATGCTTGGAGTCTAGTGTAGTCTCCCTAGTGGGTCATGCTCTGATAGATGTAACATCGGGAGGGAACATTTTTAATTGTGTTGTTGATGATTGTTGGACCAGTTACATGTAGTATGTTACATGTTTGAATGATCGATTTGATCTCTATCCGCTGTGTATTGTGCAATACTTTATGTTTTGAGTTAAATAATGAGCATGACTAAATATTTATTGTGAAATATTGTGTGACACCCTTGATTGCATATTACTCTGATTGATATGTTGTTATATTTTAATTAAATATTTGGGGTATTTTAGAAGGGTGTTACACAAAGTATGTAGTTCATCGAACCACTGTCAAATAATGGTCAAACAACATCCACGTGCCCTTCTGACATAATTTTCTCCCTGTTTGCGAGCAGTTCACACTTGACCATAAAAGAAATCACTGTCAACGTCCATGATCTCAAAACCTCCGATAAGTTTCCACATCTTGTTCAACCTATCCTTCATCAAATGATAGTCCATATTCTTCCCAAGGAGTTTTATGCCTAGAGTCTCCTTCTAAGGATTGCACAGTTTCTGAAAAAACTTATCATCCATTCTGACCATTGGCAACAATTGATTTCCTCATTCAAGAGAGACTTTCATAAATCCTTTTTTAATCAGATTCACTCTCTCTTTCACAATAATGAATCTTTGACCTTCAGTGAAAATATCATAAAATAACGCAAAAACAAAAAGGTTAATGTGAAAATCTTCTCCACTATTCAAAAATTGTTGCTATTAATGTAACTTATGTGGAATGTCTTATATGCTTTAGTGCACATTACGTATAGTGCAAGTTCTTAGTAGAAAATATCATAGCATATATGACAAAAATAATTAAACAAATCACCTTAATCCCGTTGGACTAACTAAGAAGTAGCAGCAACCTTCAAAAACCAAATAGGAATGTGAATTTGTCAAAGTTTAAAGCTGCTAGCTAGATTAAGCTGACTTTTAATTTGTTTGCCTTTAGTAGTATCAAAGAGTAGTAGCTTAAGAGTCACTGTCTTAATTTAATAATTTCCTAACCATTAATAATTAATAAATAATGCGTAGCGTGAGTGCAAACTGCGAATCAAAAGTCCATGGGGCAACAAAATATTCTTGTGACTTGCACGTTTTAGTGATAGCACTTGTGAAGCAAAATCACATGCATAATTGAGGGGGGTCAGATGTTAAGTGCTTTGAATGCATACGGCAATTATCGTGGACGGCTAAAATTAAGCATCTATTTTCTTATATGAAAATTAAGCATCTATTTGATTATGCAATAATAATAAAATTAATTGAAAATAAAAATAAAATAAATGCTTCACTGTTTTAAAGAAAAATAACACACATTTGAATTACAATGTTTGCATTTAAAACTTTAATTTAATTCAAACACAAGAAAATATTCAAAAATTGATGAGGGGGCTATTTTTTGTTTCAAAATACAGTTTATCAAATTATTAATCACAATAATACTTCAACTTATGAGATATTCGCAAACGTTCTACCGTATAAGTGACGTTAATAGCAACAATTTTTAAGTAATATAGAAGTTTTTGCATCGAGCCTCTTGTTTTCGCCGATGTCACCGATCACACCACCAGATATAGGTGTATCTGAGTCTCTGAGATTGTCATTCCAGGATATTCTCACAGGAGGCCAAGTAATTATTCTGAATGAGAAAGTGAACCTGATTGAAAAGTTATGAAAGTGTCTCTTAAAGGAAGAATCTAATTGCTACCAAATATCACGATGGATTATAAGCTTTTTAGGAATTGTGCAATTCTTGTAATGAGTCACTAGTCATCGAACTCCTTGAAAAGAATGTGGGCTATCGTTTGATGAATGATATGTTGAAGAAGATGTGGAAACTTACTAGAGGTTTAGAGACCATGGACGTTGGACGTTGACAATGATTTTCTTATGGTCAAGTGTGCATTGCTCACAGATAGAGAGAAAATTGTGTCAGAAGGCTCGTGGATGTTATTTGACCATTATTTAGCAGTGACTCGATGAACTCCAAACTTGTCATCTCCTCTCGAAAATGTGGAGAAGACTTTGGTTTGGATTCGATTTTCAAGGCTTAACTTATTGTATCATAATGAAAGTGTCTTTCTTGGTTTAACATTTATTATGGGTACTCATGTTAAGGTAGATACTAACACATTGAATGTAGATAAGGGAAGGTTTGCGAGAATTTATGTGAAGATTGATTTGACCTTGTCGGTTGTCAAAAAAGTTAATGTTAATGGTCATTGGTACAACGTGCAATATGAAGATCTTCATGTTATTTGTTTCAATTATGGTAGTTATGGACATCATATTCGTGATTGCAAGACACCAGATAATCTGACACAGTCGGTTGTTCCTACGGTGGTGCAACCAAGAGGTCCGCTGTAAAACGATGTTGTTCATGAGCAAAGACTGGTGGAATTGTATTAGAAAGTGGGTGAAGATGGCACCAAAATTATAGCAAAAGAATATGGAGAAAAATGCAATTTGTGGTGATTAGCTAGTGGTGCAGAGGAAAAAACGCAACAAAAGAGTCAGTTATGGTCAAACAAAATCTTTATCAAATAATGCTCCTAGAGATCCCGGGTGACAATCCTATCAATTCTCTCTTTGTTTTTAGCCGTAGTAGGCTGAACTACGAAAACTCGGATTTCCTTATTGCACTATAAGGATACGTAGGCAAGAGAATTCAGATTCTCCGCGAGTTACCTTATTTATCATTCTACCATATTTATTCAATCAACCAGTCTTCATTCATTCAATCAATACCATATTTTTGAGATCAACTATACTTTTCCTTGGACTCCTTGTACATCCTTTTAGGACGATATATCGGCAATCCACCTCATCAATCAAGAGTTGTTTGGGTCGTCTCCGAACATTTAATTAAGTCTTTTTGGGTTTAAACACCGATTTGCTCTTCGATTCAGAGTCTATCTCTTTCATGGATCCAAGATACTAATCTTCTTTGATCTTGAACTATTTGTTCCCCATCTAGTGATATACTTTTAATTGTGTTCAACAATGCTTTCTCTTGGGCCCCACCTATACCCTTTTATGACGATATAGCGACAATCCATCTTGTGAATCAAGGGTTGTTTGGATCATCCCCAAACATTTAATTAAGTCTTTTTGGGTTTAAACACCACATTGCTCTTCGATTCCAAGTTTTATCCATTTGTGGGTTCCCTTGATACCATTATGTTGGTGCAAGTTATACTTTTCATCACTTTCAATCTCTCTTTGTTCTCGTGGTTCCACGAGCTACGATTGCTATGATTTTCTCATTGCACAATGGGAATACGTAGGCACCAAGATCCGAATCCTTAGCGAGCATACTCCTAATTATTCCTCCTTCCGCCCTAGGGCACCACTCATATCTTTCATGATCCATTATCTACATTCGACCATAAACCGTTCACCCCGGTGACGTACTATTTCTTTGACACTGAAATACAACTTTCTCTGGAATTCCATATATACCTTTTTAGGACGATATAGCGGCAATCCGCATTTATCCCTAGAGTTGTTTGGCCCATACCCAAACATTTAATTCCTTATTTTTTTGGGTCTAAATACCATATAGTGGCAGCCATGCTAGTCCACGTATCGGTTAACACCGTTTCTCTCTATGCTACAGATCCTATTTCTCCTATGGATTCCAATATACCATTTACCTTTGATTTCAAATTACACCTCTTCAGTCACTTGCTACCAGAGTTCTGATTTTGTGACTTTGGTCATTTCATTCCGTTCATCTCCATGATACATTCATACTCTACCTTCATTCACTTTGCGTGATACACCAGTTATCTTTGAGCCAAATACACTACCTCTTTGTGCTCCATCTTGCGTCACTTTGTGAACCAAGAGCTGTTTGGATCATCCCCGAACACTTAATTCTCCTTGTTTTCGGTTTTACCCTATAGCGGCAGCCATGCTAGCCCACGTGCCGGTAGAAGCCACTTTTACTCTTCGGTTCACGTATTTCACCCCTTGTTGGAGTTCAAACAACATTATCCTTTGGTTCAGATCATACTTGTTATCACATTTCTTTTCATCTCCCACCACTAGTTCTTTGAACTACGAAGCTCCGAATTCCTCACTGCACTATGAGGATACGTAGGCATGAGGGCCCCATTCCTCACTGAGCACTTTATCTACTTATTTCCTTTCCCCCATTCTTTTATGAGTAATTTCTAGATATCACACCCATTCAAGTGAGAATAATCAAAACGGTTCCCATGGAGTACCATGGATGTTAGGGGTGCTAATACCCTCCCCTTGCATGACTGACTTCTTTACCCATCATCTCTCTTTCCCCCGGGTTTTATCGATGTTTACCCTTTCCGTCAGGAATAAATAAAGTTCGATGGCGACTTTGTTGTATGTTCGAGCGTGCGATATGCTCGGGTATATTTCCGCTAGCTTCAACGCACTTAAAATATAGTTAGGCACATCATTAGTTTGTGAAGATGTAACAGGTTCACTATGAGGAGATTTAACTGGTCACTATGATTTGGTTGACTTTATGCAGATGCAACAGTTTCATTAATAACAAGATTTGGTTGAGTTTAAGTTGCCTCAAATGCTGCTACTAGATTTGCAACAAGCATTTTAAACTCAGGGTCAATATCAACTTGAGTTTCATTAGGTTGTGGTTGTTCATGTGTTCCAATTTGAGCTTAAGTAGGTTGAGTTTGTTCTTGTGTTGTAGTTTGAGCTTCTGATTGAGTTTATTCTTGTGTTGCAGTTTGAGTTTGTTCTCTTGGTTGTTCTTGTCCTTGTCCTATTGCTGTTTTCTTTGGCTTTCTCTGGACAAATAAATCATAACATTAATAAAATATCAATGACATTAATAACATATGCAACGTTACAACAAGTTCAATACCTTTCTTTTTTGAGCTTCAGGGTCAACTACTTGACTTGTACAACTTCTTGCATTATGGCATGTACACCATATCTTGTGCAACAATAACTGGTTCGTGTCCTTACCTTATTAGAGTACTCATCAGGTTCTCTCCTCATTAGCTTCTTTGGCCGTCCAGGTCCTCTTTTATGTGATGGAGGAAACATATCTTCCATGTCAACCTCCGACCATATGTCTTGTCCATTAATATGACTTACATTATAACCATAGCCTTTGTCATAAGTATATTTGGAATAATAGTCATCAACCAAATCTTCAGGGTATTGGTTCCTAAAACCTAATGTAGCGACTACATGTCTACAAGGAATGGCCACTAGTTCCCAAAAGTTACATGTGAATAATTTCTTTAAAGTATCCACAATGAAACTATTATTGATATGGGTATGTTCAACTTGCATAATGTGTGACCAGACCAATTAAGGATCTAATTCCCTGCATTTTCCATTTCCTTATCCAACCTAATTCTACTTTTAAGCTGACATTCCTATTCATGAGATAGTTTCTTATACATTCTCACATAGTTAATATTGGTTTATCTTTTGCCACTAATATAGTGCTATTAAATGCCTCAGATACATTATTCATAAGAACATCACATCTAGGATAAAAAGAAATGTATGCTTACACCATGCTTTGGCAGGTATGCTTGACAACCACTCCCAAGCCTTCATATTGATCTCCTTCAATTATTTCATCTTAGCATCCCAGGCTTGGATATATGTGGCTTTTGCAGCTGCTATCATTAAGTCTCTGATCTGTGTCCCTCCACCAAACTTCTTTTTGATATTGGCATATAAATGCCTAAGATAAATTTTGCGTTCTACCCTCTCAAACAATTCTCCAAAGACAGGGATCAAACCCTTCAAAATTAGGGATGAAAACCAGAAACAATTAATACAGTTAGAGATTAAAACAAAAACATATTATATAGTTAGGGATGAGATCCAAAAAACATTAGAGTTGTGAAAATACTTTTTGTTAGTTAGAGATGAAAATCCACCTCTTTTCTTGACAAATGTCCTCCAAAAGCAACGTAAGAAACCACCTCTATGACTCCTTTATTTCAATTTCACATACACCAAAAGGTATGGGATAGTATTGGTTATTTGGATCTCTAAAAACTGCAATAAGAAGAGTCCCTCCATACTTAGTCTTAAGATGACGTCTGTCAATTCCAATGAACGGCTTATAAGATGTTGTGGAGCCCTTTTTAAGCCCATCTAAGCAAAAAATAAAAGATACCAAACCTTGGTTGTATTATTGGTCTAGTCCTTGTCAGATTAATTTTACAAGTGTTCCCAGAATTGACTCTCCTTAACTTTATAGAGTATCTTCATAAAAGGTTGTATTGTTTCACTACATCACCTTCAATAAGAGCTTTAACAATTTGTTTAGCCTTCCATACCCTGCTCATAGTTATACCAACAAAAAAGTTACTCCCAATCTCAAAGATAATATCACAAATCTTAACACCATCTGAAAATGCCATCCTAGCCGCCACAATTTTTGCAACCCACTTGGAAGTGGCATAAGTATTATTCAATACCCTACCACACATGTGTGTTCTAACCCATTTCTTCATTTTATACGTGCGCTTATTCCCAACTTTACTTACAAGTTCTAAAAATCCACATTTGCCCTTGCAAATTACCCTTACTCTAACATTGTCATTTTCACATACTTGATCTGTCTCCCATTTAATATTGACCATTCAGTTATTGATCCTTTAAATTCTTCAAGTGATACAAACTTCAACCCCACTTTGAATTTTTAATTCTTGTCGAGATCTTGCACCTTAAACCTTGGATATTTTGGTTCCTTCTCTCTATCAGAATCATTATGGTCACTACTACCAAGCTCATCACTCGCATAGTTGATTTCCATCTCATTATCCATACCACTAGATACCCCTACATTATCAACACCAATTGGTACTTTCTTTGGAGTGTGCTTGTGCTTCCTTGCTGCAAGTTTTATCCTACCTTTTTTTTCCTTTTCTTCAACTTGATTTTCAATAACATCAAAGTAATCATACAATCCAAGAGCCCTCTCATCCCCACTATCATCAAATGATAAACCATCAGCTTCAAAGTCATTATCCTCATTATCCTAAGTGTCTTCAACCTGTTCAACACCACAAAAATTACCTTCTTCAACTTGTTCAACACCACCAACATTACCTTTTTTAACTTGTTCAACACCACCAACATTATTACCTACTTCCACACTTTCAACACCACCAACATCATTACCTACTTCATCTTGTTCAACACCAACAACATCATCTTCTTGAAAATCACCTACATCAGCTTCTTCTGCATTTCCTTTACCTTTAAGCTTAACATATGTATGCTTGCACATTTCATTTTCATGGCATATTTATATACCTTATCAACATCACAATCACTAAACATTCTACCATATCTATCAGCATCACGGTTATACCATCATAACCAATACTCTGAATGCTCAAGCTCAATTAACTCTTTCACGATACATGTTGCTTCAAATAAGCTTCACCTATTCAGATTTATTTCTACTACATGCTCATTTCCCCCTGTGTAATATACTAAGAAATACCTATCAAATATACCCCCGTAATGAAAGATCAAACTAAACTCCATAACATGCAAATTTCAAGAAGACACAATGAACATAGCTAAATCACCGATAGAAGGAATAAAGAAGATACATTAGATGAGATTGATTTATAGAGATACGATTGTGTTACCTGGTCATGAGATTAGCATTTTGTTATCTTCGTTGCTTCGTCTCCTCTCTTTCATAACCCGAGGTTCTTTTTTCTTCCAATATACAAAACCCTAATTTACAAGGACTAAAAGCAAAAGTTAATTTATGAAAAGTATTGCATTTTTTGTGGGAAATAAAGGAATATCCACATATGTAAGTTGTTAAACATAAAATAGATATAAAACTATTCCATTTGTGCTCCATTTTCCAAGTCACATATTTTAACAGAATTCTAACCCAAGGGACTAACGCCAACACAAAAGTTAGATATAGGGACTCAGACAAAAAAAAGATACATGGACCAAATTCAAAAACTCACCAAGTTACAAGGACCAAATGACTATTTAAGCCTTTAAAATATTAAGATCATTTGTGGTGGTGAAAAATAGCCACAAATAAAAATAAAAATAATTATTTTAATGGTAGTTGTGGTGACGAAAAATTGATGCTAATGTAAAGATAAACGGTCTCATTCAAAAAAAAAAATTTACTGGTATTTGCGGCCACCAAAATCCGCCAATAATGTAAACATAATACTAATAGTTGTTAATTTGTTATATTGTGACTTCTAGAGTGATGGATCAATTAAGTCCCTCACTTGTGTACCACTTAAATTGACCGTTGGATTAAACAAACATACATGATCTAAATATTCCTTATCTCACTCGATTCACTCTCTTTCTCTCTCCCTCAATAAGTATATCTCTCTCCCTCCATCGCCTGCATTCTCCTTGAACTTTATTCATTGATCGCAAATAATTACCTATAAATTGATCTTTTCATACCATGAAAATCATAACTTACAATATTGGTGTAAATTTTGGATTGGGAGGAATGAAATTGATTTTTAGAGCCAAAACATTAAGATTTTAATGCCTATTCTTCACCATCTTCATCTCATGGGTAGAAACAAATCGAATTATAATTTCATAGGTTCTGTTTCAATTTCACATGCCATAATCTAAAAGAGCCCAAAATTATTTCACCATCTAAGCACTTGTGAATAAAACCGAAGTTGAGAATTAAAAACAATACAGTTGCAAAGTTTTCTGAAATACCCATATTATTATTAGTGTGAGAAAAAAAAATCATTTACAACTTAAGAATTTTCCAGGTTTATAATTATTGTCATCTTCTCCAATAAACTTTTTTGGGATTTTTGTTTAATTTTATTTTGAAAATACATTTTCTCAAGATCCAAATCTACCATGGAAGTCTAATGAGTAAAAAGGGACTGAAAGATTGTGATACTGGAATTCTTAGGAGTACATATCTTAATGCTACCATGGAACATTCAAAGATTAGTAGAAAACACTAAGATATGTGTTAATGTTTTTTCTTGGGAGGTGTTGTTGTCATGTGGTAGCATATGTGGATAAAACTCAAAATAAGGAGAGAAGATAGAAGAAGGAAATGAGGTTCAATATAGTGTGGTGTATGATAAACTAAATTTTGTTTTGTTTTAAATTATAACTCTGAATGAATTAGATTAAATTCGATATGATTAGTTAATATATTTAGTTTAATTAAATTAGATTTAATTTGTTGATTAAATGATCCAACTGAGTTTTGATTAAACCTTATTAGGCTTTTTGGATGGATCATATTTTCTATATAAATACAAGGTTCTCGGCCTTATTTAAATACAAACTTAATTGTGTGTGCCGTAATTGCTTTTGTTTGAGTCTTTGTATTTTATTTCTCGTGTAATACTCCATCTCAAATAGTCTTTCATATTTTAGAGAGGTAAAATATTTAATATGTAATTGTGATTTTAATCACAATAAAAATAATTTATTCTTGCAAACCTTTGGGATGGTGTTTGAGTGAAAGTGAGAGGATCTCAGATTTAGGAGGAGTCCGAGTTACAATTCATGGATAGTATTAAAAAAATAATATTGAATTAGGAGAGTCCATATGAGACTGTCGTCTACTATTTACTACTTGAATTAATGAAATTCATTTCCTTTGGGTTAAAGTCCTCCAAACGAAGGTGACCTTACACCGAATTGAATTACCAATTTTTTATGTTCTTTATTTGTTATTTGTTTAAATTGTTCATCGCTTAATTCAAAATATCTTGTCTCCTAAATTGTGCTATACATTGGTTCTAATCAAATATAACTTTAATTAGTATCAAAGCATGCGCTATATTCTGGTTAAGTGTGTTCTAGAGTATTTATTTTGATAGGCACATATATACGGATGAAGGTTACTTACATTAGAAAAGGATATGGTTAGAGTATATATATATATATATATATATATATATATATATATATATATATATATATATATATATATATATATATATATATATATATATATATATATATATATATATATATATATATATATATATATATATATATAATGAAAGGTGATTTAAGAAAGATTTTTGAAAACTGAAGATAACATGAAACTTCACATCAAAGAGCAGTTGAGGAAAATTGCATTTCCATAAATAATAGATTCGAAACCACTCGCGGAACTGATAAAAATAAAGGGTTCTCCTAAGAATGTCAAACCAACACCAACTGACAATTCAACCAAACGTTCTCCATCTATTTCGAACACATCGACACAATATTTCCAGACTTTCCAATTTCATAATCCAAATAAAGTTATATTAAATGTGCTCACATTAGTAAACAATCATCTTCACCACTTTTACCACATCCACACCTTTACTAAAAACGACATACATTTAAGAGATGCCTATTTTTATACACAAACATATTGACCAGATTGTAGATATTAAGTGGGACATTAACCATCGTTATCGTGCTTTTTCAACTTTGTTGGGTAATGAAAAGGAGAATCATACACTTGTCTACCAACATCTTATCAAAGAGTTGAAGGCACATAAGAAATCATACAAAATGATATACGGGAAAAAAGGAAAAATTATATGAAAATCATGTCTATCTTATTTCTTATGTAAGCGATCCAACACCGATAGTAAAATAAACGTGTTTTCCTGAAATGAGTCATTTTATAGCAAATGCATATAATATGGTTTGTATCCATCTGGCAAGATATGATTTCTCAGAAATATTTTTTCACTTCGAAGCGGTCCACCTCAAAATCCAGCTGAACATATTATATGTATTGGACGGCTTTTAAAATCACAATATTTTTGTTCAAGTTTATTTGAAATCATAGCATTTTATTCAAGTTAATCCGAAACTTTGCCGAATATTATTTTGGATATGATGGAAGAGTTCACCAAGTTCAACGAGATTGAGAAAGAATCAAATCATCAAAATTCAATGTCGTAACCACCAATAGATCTAGATTTTGGTGGATACACATCTTTTGATACATTTTAGTTTTATCTTACAATGCAGTTAGATGGTGACACTTTTTTTGTATGTAATGTGGATTTTTATTTTCAACCATTTAATCCAGACACATTTTGATGTGTTTTAATGTATATATAATATTATTTGTATAAAAATTTGACTTAAAATTTTATTTGTTAAAACAGGATCTGTTTGTGTGTCAAACTGTCAAACAACTTCTATAATGGGTGAATTCAGATTGTAGTTATAACACCTCATTTGAATTATTTAATCTATAGAATAATTTAATTGTATTGTATGTGTTTTGAAAGGTTGAGGTAGTATGAGAGCTTTGGGTATGAGGTAGTGTCCCTAAAATATTAGCATTTTAAGTGATGGGGTGTGGTAGTAATTAATGAGAAGTAGGGGTGTTGGATACAATGAGATCAATAATATGACTATTAGATTTAATTAAATTAATTTAGTAATAATAATAAATAAGTTAGTATTTATTTAAAATTATAATAATAATATAGAAATAATATTCCTTTTATTATTATTTTATTGGATAGTTGGCCTAATGATATGATTTAGAAAATATAATATATATAAAGAGATATTATTATTAGTATTTGATTTTTTAGTTTGATTTAATATTATAGTAATAATAATAATAATAATAATAATAATAATAATAATAATAATAATAATAATAATAATAATAATAATAATAATAATAATAATAATAAGATTTAAAAATAGGGAATTTAGTTGGTCTATTATAAGAAGGTGGGAAAGAACATAGAGTTGAGAAAGTACATGAAAGAATTGGAACAGAGAGAGTTATGACAAAAGCCAATGATAGGAAGAAGAAGATCACAATTGTAGAAGACACAATATTTCCAGACTCTCCAATTTCATAATCCAAATAAAGTTATATTAAATATGCTCACATCAGTAAACTATCATCTTCACCACTTTTACCACATCCACACCTTTACTAAAAACGACATACATTTAAGAGATGCCTATTTTTATACACAAACATATTGAACAGATTGTAGATATTAAGTGTGACGTTAACAACTGTTATCGTGCTTTTTCAGCTTTGTTGGATAATGAAAAGGATAATCATACACTTGCCTACCAACATCTTATCAAAGAGTTGAAGACACGTAAGAAATCATACAAAATGATATACGAGAAAAAAGGAAAAAATATATGAAAATCATGTCTATCTTATTTCTTGTGTTAGCGATCCAACACCGATATCAAAATAAATGTGTTTTCCTGAAATGAGTCATTTTATAGCAAATGCATATAACATGGTTTGTATCCATCTGGCAAGATATGATTTCTCAGAAATATGTTTTCCACTTCGAAGCGGTCCACCTCAAAATCCAGTTGAACATATTATGTGTATTGGACAGTTTTTGAAATCACAATATTTTTGTTCAAGTTTATTTGAAATCATAGCATTTTATTCAAGTTAATCTGAAACTTTGCTGAATATTATTTTGGATATGATGAAAGAGTTCACCAAGTTCAGCGAGATTGAGAGAGAATCAAATCATCAAAGTTCAATGTTGTAACCACCAATAGATCTAGATTTTGGTGGATACACATCTTTTGATACATTTTAGTTTTATCTTACAATGCATTTAGGTGGTAACACTTTTATTGTATGTAATGTGGATTTTTATTTTCAACCATTTAATCCAGATACATTTTGATGTGTTTTAATGTATATATAATATTATTTGTATGAAAATTGGACTTAAAATTTTATTTGTTAAAACATGATCGGTTTGTGTGTTAAACTGTTAAACAACTTCTATAATGGGTGAATTCAGATCGGAGTTATAACACCTCATTTGAATTATCTAATCTATAGAATAATTTAATTGTATTGTATGTATTTTGAAAGGTTGAGGTAGTATGAGAGCTTTGGGTATGAGGTAGTGTCCCTAAAATATTAGCATTTTAAGTGATGGGGTGTGGTAGTAATTAACGAGAAGTAGGGGTGTTGGATACAATGAGATCAATAATATGACTATTAGATTTAATTAAATTAATTTAGTAATAATAATAAATAAGTTAGTATTTATTTAAAAAAATAATAATAATATAGAGATAATATTCCTTTTATTATTATTTTATTGGATAGTTGGCCTAATGATATGATTTAAAAAAATATAATATATATAAAGAGATATTATTATTAGTATTTGCTTTTTTAGTTTGATTTAATATTATAGTAATAATAATAATAATAAGATTTAAAAATAGGGGATTTAGTTGGTCTACTTATAAGAAGGTGGGAAAGAACATAGAGTTGACAACGTACTTGAAAGAATTGGAACTGAGAGAGTTATGACAAAAGACAATGATAGGAAGAAGAAGATCACAATTGTAGAAGACACAATATTTCCAGACTCTCCAATTTCATAATCCGAATAAAATTATATTAAATGTGCTCACATCAGTAAACTATCATCTTCACCACTTTTACCATATCCACACCTTTACTAAAAACGACATACATTTAAGAGATTTTTATACACAAATATATTGACCAAATTGTAGATATTAAGTGTGACGTTAACAACTGTTATCGTGCTTTTGCAACTTTGTTGGGTAATGAAAAGGAGAATCATAGCATTTTATTCAAGTTAATCCGAAACTTTGCTGAATATTATTTTGGATATGATGGAAGAGTTCACCAAGTTCAGCGAGATTGAGAGAGAATCAAATCATCAAAATTCAATGTCGTAACCACCAATAGATCTAGATTTGGTGGATACACATCTTTTGATACATTTTAGTTTTATCTTACAATGCAGTTAGGTGGTGACACTTTTTTTTGTATGTAATGTGGATTTTTATTTTCAACCATTTAATCCAGATACATTTTGATGTGTTTTAATGTATATATAATATTATTTGTATAAAAATTGGACTTCAAATTTTATTTGTTAAAACAAATTCTATAATGGGTGAATTCAGATTGTAGTTATAACACCTCATTTGAATTATTTAATCTATAGAATAATTTAATTGTATTGTATGTGTTTTGAAAGGTTGAGGTAGTATGAGAGCTTTGGGTATGAGACAGTGTCCCTAAAATATTAGCATTTTAAGTGATGGGATGTGGTAGTAATTAACGAGAAGTAGGGGTGTTGGATACAATGAGATCAATAATATGACTATTAGATTTAATTAAATTAATTTAGTAATAATAATAAATAAGTTAGTATTTATTTAAAATTATAATAATAATATAGAGATAATATTCCTTTTATTATTATTTTATTGGATAGTTGGCCTAATGATATAATTTAGAAAATATAATATATATAAAGAGATATTATTATTAGTATTTGATTTTTTAGTTTGATTTAATATTATAGTAATAATAATAATAAGATTTAAAAATAGGGGATTTAGTTGGTCTACTTATAAGAAGGTGGGGAAAGAACATAAAGTTGAGAACGTACGTGAAAGAATTGGAACAGAGAGTGTTATGACAAGAGACAATGATAGGAAGAAGAAGAAGATCACAATTGTAGAAGAGTTTGGAGCTTAAAATTCTAAGGTAAGGGGGAGGGGGAACTATTCCTATAAGTGTGTCTAATCATAAGAGGGTAGTGAGGGGTCCATACCCTCTTAGGTTGCTCTTAGTCCATGTTATAATTGTTGTTGATTTGTGACCAAAATTGTGAGAAATGGATTGTAATTGTTGTGGCTGTAACAATTGATATTTGTTGATGATAAATTTTGAATTGTTGTTGAATTTTTTGTTTGTTGTATGTTAAGAGTTTGAGATGATGATTAACATGATGGTAAGGTATGAAATTATGAATTTATTGGTGTGATTATATGAATATAAGCAGTGATTGATATTGGTATGTTTATGATTGAGTTTAAAACCATGAAATATTTTGGTGATGATTTTTTTGGGATTGGATAAGATGAAAATCGTCCTGGCAATTTCAGAAAAACAACAACTTTTTTGTAACGCCTTCGTGCACGGTTTTGGTGATAACTTTTAACTCGTAAATCATTTTAGGACGGGGTTTGAAGCGTTAGTTATCTGAAATAGAAGGCTATAACTTTGTTTCAGGGATACAATATTTTTTGTGATAATTTCATGGATATTTTGGGGTTGGAGAAGATGAAAATCGTATTGGAAATTTTAGAAAAACAATAACTTTTTGGTAACGCATTCGTGCACGATTTTCATCATAACTTACAACTCATAAATCATTTTGGCATGGGGTTTGAAGAGTTGGGTAGCTGAAAAAGTAGGATATAACTTTATTTCAGGGATAATATATTTTTAAATATTTTATCAGAGATTGACAGCAGATGAGAAAGAAGTTTATGATGTGACGAATAGGGACAAAGTCCATATTGAAAAATTATTTGATGTGTTGTGAATGATTGGAGGGTGTGTTTGTTCATATTGGTGGTAGTCCAGAAAGGTGGATTACATTACGCATGGTTGCAATTGTGAGATCGGTTGTGGATCACTAAATATTATTATAATTGTTGTGTTAATTTCATTATTACCATGCCATGCATTGTTGATATGTTGAATGAGATAAGTCATAGGCCCGAAGAGGGACGAAAGACTTATCCGGAACCTAGAAGAGGGAGTTAAGGATGCCGAAGGGGGAATCAGATTCGTATGATGAACCATTAATGAGAATTGGTACCACAGGTATTTGTAATATTGTCGGGTCTCATTGCATTGTAATTATGTTGTGCTTGTGCATTTGCTATGGTGAGAATGTGATTGCGAATGAATGTGATTTGTATGTATAAATACTACTCTTTTATTTGTTATACACCGTTTATTATATGAATGAATTTCTCACTCCTTTTGTGTTTGTTGTGTCTATGTTCCCTCGAGTACAGGCAATCATGTACTTGAGTAGTTGGAGATGTACCTCTTGTTGCTATCGGTCGAGTGTACAAGTGGAGTTGCTCTGATATGTAACACTGGGAAATGAGTTGTTTTATATATGTTAATCTGTTACATATCTTTTAATTAAAGTAATTATTAGACCATTTTTGATTGGATGGTTTGTTAATGCTATGGATGTCATACTTTTGTTTAACTCCGCTGATTGGACTATATTTTTTATTAAATGAAGTAACATTCAAACTTCTTGGATTCTGAAGTGACATTCTACTTGGATAGAATTATATTTTATTTATTAATTATTGAGCTTGGAAGTAGAATGTTGCATAATGGTATCAGAGCAGGTCGGTCTGACTGGTCAGGTGTTATAGTGTGTCATTAGTGTACGACTGACATGTGAATGCGACCGAGTCAAGTTTCTTCTAATACTTATTTGCTGATGTTGTTCAGAATATGGCTGGGAGAAGTGGTGGTGCTATTGTTGCCGCTTTGCAAGCAGTGGCTCACGCTGTGCAGAACAACTAGAATGGATGGAATAATGAGTTTTGTAACTTGGGAAAGTTCCAGAGGAATAAACCACCTACCTTCAAAGGCAGGTATGATCCAGATGGAGCGCATGTTTGGCTGAAGGACATTGAAAATACTTTTAAGTTTATGGTGTGTACTGAAGAACAAAAGGTGCAATTTGGTATGCATATGTTGGTAGAGGAAGTTGATGATTGATTGGATAATACGCGTCAAAGACTAGAGGATACAAACGATGAAATCACTTAGACTGTATTCAGAGGAGAATTTTTGGAGCAGTACTTTCCAGAAGTTGTGCGTGGGAAGAAAGCGATCGAGTTTCTGGAGCTAAAACATGGGAATTCTGTTGTTCCTGAGTATGCTTCAGGGTTCAAGGAACTTGTGAAATTTTGTCCACATTATAATGGTACAACTGCAGAGACTTCTAAATGTATTAAGTTCGAGAATAGGTTACGTCTTAAGATTAAGCAGGACATTAGTTATCAACGGATTCTCCAGTTTCCGGAACTGGTGAACAAATGTAAGATTTATGACGAGGATAACATGGCTCACTTTGCTCATTATAAAAGTTTGAGTGAGAAGAGGGGAAAGCAGACAAAGCATGGAAAACTGTATAGTGCTCTGGCCGACAAAGGGAAACATAAGGTTTCAGAGGGTAAGAAGCCAAGTGTGGGAGGGACTCCCGCTCATCAAATGCATTAGGCGTGGTGGTGCATGGCATTGCGCCAATGAATGCAAGAGTGATAAAAAGAATTGCTTCAAGTGTGGGAATTCAAGATACCTTATTGCTGATTGCAAGACTAATGTCCCAACTTTGGGGAACCTAGTCACATCAGCACTAACTTTCAAAAGCCAAAGAAAGCTCAGTCTGAAGAGAAATTGTTTGCACTGGCAGGATCTTAGACTACCAGTTTCAATAGGTTCATCCAAGGTACATGTTACATTCACAATATTCCTTTGATAACCATCATTGACACAAGTGTGACACACTCGTTTATTTCTGCTGACTGTGTTAAAATTTTGGGTCTAGTAGTGTCTACTTTGAGTAGTGGACTAGTCATCGATACTCCAACTAGTGGGTCGGTGACTACTTCTTTAATTTGCTTGACTTATCCTTTGGAAATCTATGGTAGAGGCTTTGGTGTGGACTTAATTTTTTTGCCACTAAGTGATATTGATGTCACTATGATTTCTTGCTACTGAAGATGAAGAAATAACTAGTTTCATATCTGCTAGTCAATTGGGAGAGTTGTTGAAAGATGAAGCTAAAGTGTTTGCAATGTTTGCTTCCTTGTCCGGTGAGATTCAAACAGTAGTTGAATGGTTACCAGTATTATATCAATTTCCAGAGGTGTTTCCAGATGATATTTAATATTTACCGCCAGAGAGAGAGAGAGAGGTTGAGTTTATTATTGATCTTGTTCCTTGTACTAGACTTATTTCTATGGCACCATACAAAATGTCAGCATCAAAGTTGGAAGTACTAAAGAATCAGTTGGGATACTTACTTGAAATTAAATTTTTCAGACCAAGTATGTCACCTTGGGGAGCTCCAATGTTGTTGGTAAAGAAGAAGGATGGTAGTATGCAACTATGTGTTGATTATTGGCAGTTGAATAAAGTGTCGATTAAGAATAAGTATCCATTTCAGAGAATCCAAGATTTAATGGAATAACTGGTAGGAGCTTATGTGTTTAGAAAAGTTTATTTGAGGTTAGATTACCATCAGATCCAAGTTAAGGATGAAGATATTCAGAAGACGGCATTTAAAACTTGATACGATCATTACAAATATTCAGTGGTTCCTTTCAGAGTGTCGAATGCACCTGGTGTGTTCATGGAGTATATGAATCACATTTTACATCCTTATCTTGATCAGTTTTTCATAGTCTTTATCGAAGATATTCTGATTTATTCTAAATCGAATGAAGAACATGCATAACATTTGAGGATTGTATTACGGGTGTTAAAAGAGAATAAGTTATTTGTGATATTATCAAAGTGTGAGTTCTGGTTGCAAGAGGTAAGTTTCCTCGAGAATGTTATTTTTGGTAATGACATTACATTGGATCTATCCAAAGTAGACGTAATGCTACAGTGGGAGGCTCCTAAATCAGTTACAGAGATCAGTAATTTCATGGGGTTGGCAAGTTATTATCGCAAGTTTATCGAAGGGTTCTCAAATTTAGCCCTTTCGTTAACTCAATTGACTCGAAAGGGCCAGACTTATGTGTGGTACATTCATTGTGAAAAGAGATTCATAGAGTTAAAGAAGAAGTTGTCTACAACTCCAATTTTGATTTTTCCAGGTCCTCATGAGCCGTTTGTAGTATACTCTGACGCTTCTAAAATGGGTTTAGGTGGTATGTTGATGTAAGATGGAAAAGTGGTGGTTTATGCTTCACGACAATTGAGGATACATGAGAGCAACTATCCTACTCATGATCTAGAGCTGATAGCAGTGGTATTTGTGTTGAAAATTTGGAGGCATTATCTTTATGGTTCAAGATTTGAAGTGTTTAGCGACCATAAGAGTTTAAAGTATTTGTTTGACCAAAAGGAGTTGAATTTAAGGCAGAGAAGATGGTTGGAACTTCTGAAGGACTACGATTTTGGCTTAAATTATCTTCCAGGTAAAGCTAATGTTGTTGGTAATACTTTGAGTCGAAAGTATCTACATATGTCGGCATTGCTGATTAGAGAGTTGGATCTCATTGAGCAGTTTAGAGATTTGAGTATGGTTTATAAATTGACACCAGGAAGTATGATGTTGGGTATGTTGAAGGTGAATAATAAATTCCTTAATGAAGTTAGGGAGAATCAGAAGCTAGATGTGGAGCTGGTAGATTTATTCTCTTCAGTGAACCCAAATAAAGAAAAGGACTTTAAAATGGATGATCATGGAGTGCCGAGGTTTCAAGGTAGAGAATATGTGCCTGGAAATTTTGAGTTGAAGAAGATAATTTTAGAGGAAAATCATAGAAGAAGTATGAGTATTCATCCAGGAGCCACTAAAATGTATCAGGACCTAAAGAAAATGATTTGGTGGCCAGGAGTGAAGCAAGATGTGGTGTGGTTTATGTATGCATGTTTGACATGACAGAAGTCAAAGGTACATCACCAAAAACCTTCAGGTTTGATGCAACCATTGGATATTCCAGAGTGGAAATAGGATAGTATTTTGATGGACTTCGTGTCCATATTATCGAATACTCTAAGTGGGTTTGATGCGATATAGGTGATTATTGATAGACTGATGAAATCAACCCATTTTATTCTGATTTATATCAGTTTCCTGTTAGAGATGTTGGATGAGATTTATATCAGGGTAATCGTGAAGTTACATGGTGTCCCGTCGAGTATAGTTTCTGATAGAGACCCATAATTTACATCCAGATTTTGGGAAAGTTTGCAGGAAGCTTTGGGTACTAAGCTAAGGTTGAGTTCTGCTTATCATTCGCAGACCGATGGTTAGACAGAAAGAACTATTCAGTCATTGGAGGACTTGTTGAGGGCTTGTGTACTCGAGGTACTTGGGATAGTCATTTGCCATTGATCGAGTTCACTTATAATAACTGTTTTCATTCTCGCATTGGAATGAAGCTGTTTGAAGCATTGTGCGATCAGAGGTGTAAGACACCTCTGTGTTGGTATGAATATGTGTTCTTAAGATTCAATCATGTGACTGGTGTTGGCGTGCACTGAAATCAAATAAGCTTACTCCTAATTTTATCGACCCATATTAGATTTCTAATAGAATTGGAACAGTGGCTTATAGAGCGGACTTGCCACCCAATATTTCAAATTTGCATGACGTGTTACAAGTATCGTAACTTCGAAAGTATATTCCTGATCCGTCTCATGTGATTTAGATGGATGATCTGCAAGTGAGGGACAACCTTACGGTAGAAGCATTGTCTGTGAGGATTGAAGACTGAGAGTTGAAGAAGCTGAGGGGCAAGGAAATTGATAGTGAAAGTTATTTGGGGAGGAGCTGCTGGAGGAAATATGACTTGGAAGCTGGAGAGCCGGATGTGAGAAGTATATCAGAAGTTGATTTTATCAGGTAAATTTTTTTTAGGACAAAAATATTCTAAGTGGGGGAAAGTTATAATACCCAATTTGAATTATATAATTTTATATAATAATTTAATTGTATTGTATGTGTTTTGAATGATTGAGATAATAGGGGAACCTTGGGTATGGGGTAGTGTCCCTAGAATATTAGATATTTAAGTGGGAGTGTGGTAGTAATTAACGAGAAGTAGAGTGTGATGGATGCAATGAGATTAATAGTAATACTATTAGATTTAATTAAATTAATTTAGTAGTAATCATAAATAAGTTAATATTTATTTAAAATAACAATAATAATATAGAGATAATATTGTTTTTATTATTATTTTATTTGGTAGTCGGTATAATGATATGATTTTGAAAATATAATATATATATATATATATATATATATATATATATATATATATATATATATATATATATATATATATATATATATATATATATAATTAGTATTTGATTTAATATTATAGTCATAATAATAAGATTTAAAAATAAATTAAAAATAAGAAATTTGGTTGGCCTACTTATAAGAAGGTGAATAGAGAACAAAGAGTTGAGAACATACGTGAAATAATTGAAAAAGGGAGAGCTAGTCTAAGAGGCAAGGGTAAGAAGAAGAAGAAGATCACCATTGTAGAAGAACCTGGAGCTTAAAATTCTAAAGTGGGGGGGGGGGGGGGGGGGGGGGGGGGGGGGGCTATTCCTATAAAGATGTCTAATCACGAGAGGGTAGTGAAGGATCCTTACCCTCTTAGGTTAGTCTTATGTAATGTTATGATTGTTGTTGATTTATGATCGTGATTGTGAGGATTGAATTTTAATTGTTGTGTCTATAGAAATTGACATTTGTTGATGATAAATTTGTTTGTTGTATGTTAAGGGTTTGAGATGATGATTATGATGATAGTGGAGTATGAAATTATGAATTTATTGGTGTGATTGTATGAATATAAGTAGTGATTGATATTGCTATGTTTTTAATTAAGTTTAAATCCATGAAATATTTTGGTGATGATTGCATGGACGTTTTTGGGGTTGATTAGATAAAAATTATGATGGAAATTTCAGAAAAACAACAATTTTTTTGGTAACGCCTTCGTGTACGGTTTTTCATAACTTTCAACTTGTAAATCATTTTGGGGCGAGGTTTGGAGCGTTGAATAGCTGAAACATAAGGATATAACTTTGTTTTATGGCTAAATTATTTTTGGTTATGATTTTATGGAAGTTTTGGGGTTGGAGAAGATGAAAATCGTACTGGAAATTTCAGGAAAACAACAACTTTTGGTAACGCCTTCGTGCACGATTTTGATTATAACTTTCAACTTGTAAATCATTTTAGGACAGGGTTTGAAGCATTAGATTGCGGAAACAAAGGACTATAACTTTGTTTCAGGGATAAAATGATTTTAACGATTTTATTAGAGAGAAGTGTATGATGTGATGAATATGGACGAGGACCACATTGACAAATTATTTGATGTGTTGTGAATGATTGAGAGGGTGTGTTTGATTATATTTGTGGTAGTTCATAAGGGTGGATTACCATATGTATGGTTGTAATTGTGTGATCCAATGTGTATCACTAAATATTATTATAATTATTGTGTTAATTACATTATTACCATGTCATGCATTCATTATTGATATGTTGAAGGAGATAAGTCACCGGTCCGATGGGGGACGAAAGACTTATTCGGAACCCGGAAGGAGAAATTTGGGATTCCAAAGGGGGAGTTAGGTTCGTATGATGAACTATTGATGAGAATTGGTACCACATATATTGTGTAATATTGTTGAGTTTCATTGCATTGTAATTATGTTGTGCTTGTGCATTTGTTGTAGTGAGAATGTGATTATGAGTTAACGTGATTTGTGTGTATAAATACTACTCTCTTAGTTATTATACACCGTTTATTATATGAATAAATTTCTCACCCCTTTTGTGTTTGTTGTGTCTGTGCCCCCTCGGAGTACAAACAATCAGGTACCTGAATAGTTGGAGATTTATCTCATGTTACTATTGGTCGAGTCTACTAGGGAGTTACTCTGATACGTAACACCGAGGAACATGTTTTCTTTTTGTTATTCTGTTACGTATCTTTTAATTTAAAATAATTATTGAACCACTTTTAGTATGGATGATTTGTTGAGGCTATGACTGCCATACTTTTGTTTAATTCTACTGTTTGGACTATATTTTTTATTAAATAAAGTAATATTTAGACTTTTTCGATTGTGAAGTGACATCCTACTCGGAAAGAATTATATTATATTTATTAATTATTGAGTTGGGAAGTAGTGTGTTACAGTAATATATGGACAAAACCCTATTTTTATGTGTTATTTCATACGTAAAAGGGTTAATCTGAAGTTCAATCTTCAGACAAACCCTTATTTGTATCTGACTGAATTCAAATTTCAATTTCAGGAATGGCCCTTGAAACTTGATTTCTTTTGTATGGTTCATATTGATATAAAACTTGTATAAATATGTCTCATATGTTGTTAATAAAAACACCCTAGAATGAAAAAATATTGGTTTATCGCATTTGTGTACTTCAATGGCGTGAGACCACCTCTTCAATTTAGGGTCAGAGAGGACACCCCTCTTGTAGATCTAAAATCAAAATTGGAGAATCTCTTACAATATCCAGATAATCGAAGAGTGGTTAAGATCGAATATTGTTCACCCTCGATTGATAACGAGGAAAAGATGAAGTTTATTAAGTTTGAGCTAAAGAAATATGAAAAATTAAGAGTTGTGTGTCGTTACGCAACAAAATTCTGATCGAGCTGGATGCAATAGTGACGAGATCGACCAACAATATTCTAAAGATGTTGAAACGTTCTCAGCCATCTCTTGATCATGAAACGTCATGTTAGATTTATATTAACAAATATCTTGTATTGTTATATATTTTGTGTATAACAAATATTTATAGTAATTTGTATTCTTCTTCATCTATTGTCTGTAATTGCTTCTGACTTTTTGATAACCAAATATATTTTGGATTTTAAACTCTAGAAAACTCCTGAACATTATTATGAGTTTGTGATTTATTATTAATAATCTTAGGGAAGAATCCAAATTTTGACATTTGGACTAACCCTTGAACATTATGAAAGATTGACTTTGGGTGTAATGTGGTGGGACGTCTCCAAAGTCCAAATTTCAGACTCTTTTAATCATTTACTTCGGTGTGTTTTAAAGTTTGTTGTGTATTTCGGATGCAACTGAATATAAATATTTTTAAAATTTCCCTAGTAAATAATGAGGTGTATTAAACAATTATTTCCTTATTTTTTCGACCCAACTCCAAAACTCTTTTTAAGGTACAATAAGTAGAAACTGTAAATGTTATATACATAGTAGTCTTTCTTTGAATATTACTATTTGCACTATATATACTAAATACACCCGGTTTTTATTTGTATTTTTTTCCCTTCACGACAAGGGCTTCTTCCTTTTGTAATTGTATACTTACTGAAACTGAATTCAAGCATCATCTCGAAGCTTCTGTTATTTTGCACAAAGTTGTAAAATGTGGTGTTTTGCTAAGTATCAATGTATACATTTTTAGTTAAAAAATATTTATTTACAGCATATCCTCTATTGGGTTTTTAATTTATGGTTAACGTCTAAAACAATTTTATTAAATAATTTTAATTTTAATGCAACAAAATTTTTTATCTAATGATTTTAGATATGTTTCAAAAATTACACACACATAACAACTCGAAAACCTTGTCAAATAGTATCTAACTTAGACATCAGAGTATATAAAAGGGTATCTTTTATATGTTACTCCATTCATATTTAAAGGAGCAATACAAAGATAGAAAAGTACATATAAGAACAATATTGAAATAAGATGTTTTATTTTCAAAACTTGACAAAAAAATTATACTCATTTTGTGTCAAGGCGGTGGTAAGATGACTTTATTTTTGGGTTTCAGAGGAGCAGCTTTTCAGAGTTTGTTCCTGAAAGAACTCAATCTTTTTAAGAGTTTGTTTATCCTTGTGAACTTGCATGAATTAGACGACTTTAAGACTAAATTTAAAAGAATATTGTTTTCTACACCTAGTTTACTTGTTTCTTATTCATATCATATATGTCTTTATGTGTGATTTTCAATATGTGATATTGATCTATGAACAAATCAAATAATTTTCACTAGGAATATTTTATGCCCTGCAACAAAATATATTTTACACAAATTTCTCATATTATAAACATTAATATTAAAATTATCTACAATGTCATTCAAAATAGATCATTTGCTATTTATATTAATTCGACAAACACAAAACTCTTATCAAAATTATAAAATATTCAAATTATGATATTTCATCGTATACGATTTGTTTCATTTGAATTTGATCTAGGTTGTCTGCAAGACCAAGAAGATAAAGATCCAATAGTGAAATAGCGAAACATTAGATGCAGAACAAATGTACCATTTCTTTTCACGGAGTAAACAATCCTTCATGCAAATGCTATACCAACCATCCAGCTCAATTTGACGGCTGATCACATACAACTTCGTTCCACAAGCGTTTAGTTGCCGACCATTTCTACTATTTAAAAATTAAAGTTCACCACTTTACAGGAATTCAAATCCTTTCTCATTCAAACACCATTTTCATTCTCATCTTGACTTAAGCATTAGAGTGCTAACCTTGCAGACTAACCCTCTTCTCCACCACATAGGAAGCTCAAAACCACTGTAGCAAGCTCTACATTCTCACTTTCTGATCCATTATAGTTCCACCATTAAACATTGGGGGTCGTATGTAGTAATCGACTTATGATTCCTACGATTTTCCACAATCAAATCTTTGTTCGTTCAATCAAATCGTCTTCGTTAGAAATACAAATCTCCTTCAATTGAAATACAGATCTCCATTTTCTGGTCGCTTATGTCAGAATTTAAACTCTACTCCATTTCGATTGACATTTGGTCATGGTGCTATTTTGGCAGTCGAAATTGATTTACAATCAACCAGAATTCAAAGACAAATTGAAATTCCTTCTGAATCAAATAAGAGTATGACTCGAATCACAACTCCTCCTGACTCGAATCATGAGGTACACATGACTGGAATCTTGACCTCTTTTTTCTTCTTCTTTCAAACCTTTGATTCAAGTTGATTGTTTCTTTGATTCAAATCATTAATTTATGATTTGATAAAAACTCATTGTTTGAGTAGTTTTGAGAGAGTAACATCATGTGAGAGTGTGTCTACGTCTTGCACTAATTATTCACTTTTCTCCTTTTTGTCATTGAGTAATAGTGTGTCATCCATGAGAGAAGATCTCATGAGATTGTGAGGAAACACATCTCTTGAACGATTGTTGTATCTTCTTTTTGAAGAACAAGAAACCTATATAAAGTGATAGGATTAATCAATCAAGTCATATAATTGATCAATCTCTGAACATTCACCAAGAATCTAGAAATCCATTTTTTTATCGAGAACCTTGAGAGAACCTACCGTGTGTGTTCTTCATTCACTAACATCTAACTCCTTGTTGATAGCTTGTGATTAACCTCCTAGAATGTGGATCTTGTGAGTTTTAGTTGTGTGTGAGATTTTTCAGATACTATTCATCATCTACAACCCTTGTTAATAACCATTGTTGATGTACTGGTGAAAAAGTATAGGTGTGCATGTCACCCTTGCAAAGGATATGGATGCTCATATGTCTTAGTAGGTATATTATAACGTATGGTGGTTAGGGTCTGCCCACGGCGGCGAGAAGCCCTGTACGATGGTGTTTTGTGGTAGTTTTGAGGTCCCGCTCACGTGAGGTGAGAGGTTATGTATATATGTGTTTGTTGATTATGTATAAGCATGTGAGTTAGGATATGTATCAGTTAAGATCTATCTCCTCCTATCACGTTAGGGGAAGAGGTATATATAGAGGCTTTGGCCTATGGTTTCCTTAGGGAAAAGTCACCGCCCACCTAGTCAATGGTGGATCATTTAATCCTTATTTCCAAGGAGGACGTGAATCAATTATTGACCTTGACTTCTCTCTGTCCAAGAAATATCTTATCCCATATTTCACATGAATGGGTGATATGGAAGCTTTGGGGGCGATGGGGTACCTCCCTGAGGGCGATACATGACCGCCACTTCACTTGGGGGAGGCAAATAATCATCATCCCATCTATGTTATTTACAAATATAACACTACATAGTCCCTCAAGCACGATGCACTATTACAAATAACACTTTTTATGACGAAACTTTCTCCTTGAAATGCTTAAAATCGAGAGTATAGTTCCTGGTAGCGCCATGCTAACAACCTTTTACCTAGATTATCCATAAAACTGAGGGAATATATCTATAAGTAGCGCTATTTTATTTTTAATATAACCTATTACCTTGGTCTTTTGTAAAAACTGAGGGAATATAAGTATTAGGGACACTTCGAATCCCGATTACTTCATTTTTATGTTTTTATCAATGGCTTAATTAATATTTCTCACTTGACGCCTTTTCGGATTCCATTTTTCGTTTGTTAAATTTTTTCCCTACATTTTTTATAAGTTAATTAAAAAAACTAAAAATCTTTGTTATCAATGAAAAAGATTATGCAATAATACGATTGAAAAGGAAAGGAAAAATATCATTGATAATTAGAGAAGCATGACAACAAATAACAAAAAAATAGGACAACAAATAACTATTCAACATATTCAGACTTCTGACTCCACTCAACTTCAACAGTTAATCCTACTCCTTTTACCCTTTTAACTATCCCTAACTGAGAGAAAAGTTCAGAAAGAACTCTTCCATATGTATGAGGAAAGTTATTTCCTCACGAGAGGGCACAATCATTTCCATTAAGAAGTTAAAAATAGTAAGAGGAAGATTAATTTTGACGTTATGGATAAGGAAGTACAAAATATGTTTGTCATCTGAAGTAAGCGTTTCTAATTGTTTCTCTCTTGGACGGAGATTTGACACTAGAAGTTGATGCCAAACTTTTGCAATTGGGATGAGAGTAGCATGACTGGTGAGGTTATTGTAGTTGACATAAATTATGAAAAGGTGGTTTGAGAAGACATTGTTGAATCTATAGTGTTCAACATAACTACCTTTCTCTTCACACTTAATTGTCTGAGTAATAAGTGGTGGAGTAATGGTGATAGGAAATTCATATAAAATGGTGATAGGAAATCCATATAAATTGGAACGTATTTACTTGGCATCCACACTTGATTTCCTAACATAGGCATTTAACCAAAACTCTGTTATGAGATTAGTGTAGATGTGCCCATAAAGCATGTCAAAATAATGTTTCAACTTATGTTTGGAAATAGTTTTCATTAGATCTAAACCTTGGTCTTTCAACTCATCGAAATTAATAAACTTTTCATTGATAACGAACAAAATGTTTTCATCTCCTTGAAGGTTTTTTTAGACATTTTTTGAATAAAAAGATAAGAATTTTAAACTAGATTTGAAGACACAAATATATGGAAATGAATGAGATATGGGTAATGTATAAATAAATTTGAAAAGAGAAAGTGAAACAATCAGACAAGCTCAAATGCCTCCTTGAAAACCCAAAAGATACGCTACATTTTGAATATGGATGATCATTACTACTCTAGTAATATGATTTCAAGGCGCGATGACCATTACTATTTTATTAAATATAAAAACAACATATTACGTCGGTTTTTTCATATAATCGAGGGGAAAAACCAGGAACTAACAATCCAGAAACCTTTCTTTTTTATTATATTTTTTATTTGTAAATATTCTTTGTAATTGATGAAATGTAAAAAAAAATCAAAGGTTATTTACCTTGATTTTCTATTAAAACGGGGGTTAAAGCATTTTACCTAAATTAAATATAAAAAACCATAAGTGATTTTGTGGATCAAATATATGCCGTCCATTTCATGAGATATCAACGCTCAAGACACTACTACTAATGCTCCGTGTGAAACATAAAAAACTGCCATTATAAAAGCATATTTATGAATATGAAGAAGCAAGTGAAACATCATGAAGCGCTTGAAACATATATACATCCACATCTTTGGATTTGCAAGATCATTTGCCATGAAAAGATCGCTAAGATGGATGCAAGAGCAACACATTATTTAGGTTTAAGGTTTATGTTCTTAACTATTTATTTGAGCAAAAATCATTTATTTACCTAACCTTTTTTATCAGCCTTTTTTTTTGTTTTATATCAGAAACAAATCCATGTGAGATAAAATCATTGAAAATATAGTCACACCCAATATTTGATCTTGCCCAAATATCAAGAATTCGAAGATCTAACATATGATCCTCATGGACTAAATTATTTTTATTTTAGTTTTTTGTGTAAACATTGTAGTTTGTAAACAAATTATTTTATTAATATTCTGTGTAAACAATGTAACGAGTTTTAATTAAAAAAAACAATCTATCTTACCCCTTGGTTTGTGGATAAACTGAGTGGTATGATACACTGTTTTTGTAAATAATAAAATGCAGATGCTGGGGGTTCAAACTCATGATAATATATTTTACCCCTCAATTTTTCATTAACCGAGGTGTTAAGTGGCATCTTTTCATGTCACTCTTTGTTAGGTCGCCTCAAGAGCCAAGGTTACATCTCTTTCGTGTGTGATGTTAAAAGCGTTATTTGTAGTAGTGATGCCCTTTATAGAGGACAAAGTTTTTTTAGACCGTGGTACAAGAAAGTATCCCGAGGCGTTGAGTTTCTCGATGATGTGTGTGACGGGAAATGCCTATTAGGCTAAGGGTTTTTTAAGAAAAGTTATATCTTTAGGTCCAATATGAGGGACTCTAAGTCCTTTAGACGGAGTTATATGTAGCCTGAATAACGAGAATATAAGTCCCCCAGTCGAGGTGTTAAACCTCTCGAGCGAGACTTCTATAAAGCCCTCAAATAAGAATTGTGATTAAGTCTCTTAGGCTAGACTTCAATCACATTTCTTGGGCGTGATTTCTATATTTAATCTTACACGAGGAAACCCTAATTCCTTTAGGAGAGACTTTAATTAGCCATGGGAATCTAAGTACCTCAAGAGAAGTTATATGTAGCCTGGATGATGAGACTCGAAGTCCCTCAAGCGAGGCATAAAACCTCTTGAGCGAGAATTTTATCAAGCCCCCAGACAAGAATTTTGATTAAGTTTCTTAGGCTAGACTTTAATGGCATATCTTGGGCATAATTTCTATGTCTAATCCTGCCCAAGGAAACACTAAGTCCCTGAGTCGAGAGTTTAATTAGCCCGGGGAATCTAAGTGCCTCAGGCAAAGTTATATGTAGCCTAGCTAATGAGACCTTAAGTCCCTCAGGTGACGCATTGGACCTCTCGGGCGGGACTTCTATCAATCCCTCATACAAGACTCGTGATTAAGTCTCTTAGGTTAGACTTCAGTTACGCCTCTTGAGCATGATTTCCATGTCTGGTCCCGCTCGAGGAAACCTAATTCCCTCAGGGAATGATTCAATTAACTTGGGGAATCTATGTCCCTATGGTGAAGTTATATGTAGCCTGGCTGTTGAGATCCTAAGTCCTTCAGGAGAGGAATTGGACCTCTCGGATGGGATTTTTATCAAGCTCTTAGATAAGACTCGTGATTAAGTCTCTTAAGCTAGATTTTAGTCACGCCTCTTGGGTGTGGTTTCTATGTCTGATCATGCCCGAGGAAACCCTAAGACCCTCAGGCAAAATTTTAATTAGCTTGGGGAATCTAAGTCCTCATCCGAAGTTATATGTATCTTGCATGATGAGACCTTAAGTCCCTCAGGCGAGACATTGGACCTTCCAGGAGGGACTTCTATTAAGCCATCAAACAAGACTTATGATTAAGTCTCTTAGGATAGACTTTGGTCCTGCCTCTTGGTCTTTATTTCTATGTCTGGTCCCTCCCGAGGAAACCATAAATCCCTCTAGTGAGAGTTTAATTAGCCTGAGGAATCTAAGTCCCTCAGGTAAAGTTATAGGTAGCCTAGCTGATGAGATCCTAAGTCACTCAGGCGAGGCATTGGGTAGATTATCTGTATTTCCCTAAGGAGAAACAAGGATCTTCACCATGAGGTCCAATAAATATCACCTCAAAGACAGGCAAGGATCTTCACCATGAAGTTCATAAAATATTGCCTCAAAGCACAACAAGGGTTTTCGCTATGAAGTTAAGAGAATATTCCCTTAAAGGCTGAAAAAGATCTTCGTTACGAATTCGAGCATACAAAGATTTTCTTAAAGCATAGCAAGGATCTTCTCTATGAAGTCCAACATGCAATATATTTATAAAAATAGCATTGTTGGTCATAAACACTCAAGAAATTGTTCACATATACATAATCATCACTGCAATAAAAAACACATTTAACATCGGATGCGAAGGGGATTTAACCTCGATTACATAAGATAGGTAACGAAGGGCATCATAAAAACCTGCCACTTTATCCCTCGGTTTTTCAATAACCGAAGGGTAAAGTTATCTGCACATGGGTTTGATCCCCAACAACTCCATCTTTTTGGATTTTAACAACTGTAAAAAGCGCTCAATTTTTCACCTCGGTTTTTAATAATAACTGAGGGGAAATGTACTGTTTTTTATTTTAACCTTTTTTTCTTTTCAATCTTCAAAACATAATTTTTTTTTTGACAAATTCTGAATCTTCCTCCTCCTCAACAACAACAACAACAAAATAAGTAGAATCTTCAAACATTACATTTCAACAACAATAATAAAAAAACAAAAATCAATAAATCTCAACAAAAGCAACAACATTAAACATTTTACTTGACACAACAACAACAACAACAACAACAACAACAACAACAACAACAACAAACATTACTAAGTTATATATATGTTTTCTTAACTAACATTAAATATTTTTAACAAGCAATTTCAAGAGAAGAGATTACATTAAAGAATCAACCTTGAAACATTTTCCTTCTCTTGAAGTTTATCCTAGAGAATGGTGTTCTACTTCTTGTAACTACTTTCATTATAACTGTTTTCATTACATTAAATTTACATATCATGACTTTGCATCCAAGATTGGTTATTGTGACATTGTGTTCTAATTGGGTGGCGAGGGTTTCACGTGGATCACTGGTTTTTCATGTGGAATGATAAGTTGACAACGTCTTGATCATTGTTACTTTATAAATGGACGACAACGAATCATTACTTAATTAAAAGGCATAAAAAAATTTAAAAGACAATACCTTTCCCTTTGGTTGCCAAAATAATAGAGGTAATAGGTCATGAACAATATTTAAAAAATTAAAATTTTCTAAAATGCAATTGTTCAGATTCGAAGGAGTTTATAAAAAATTACTTTGTCCCTCAGTTGCTAAAATAGTCGAGGTAATATGTCATAAAAAATTAGAAAAAAATTAAAAAGTGCTAATATGCAGTTGCTGGGATTCAAAGAGGGGGTTAATCAAAACATTTTATCTTGGTTTTCATCTCAATAGAGGGAATAAGTAGTATTTTTAAAAAATTAAAATATGGTGCGTCTTTGGTTTACAACTCGGTTATTTGTTGGCTGAGGTGAAAGCTTTGTCATAAAATATATTATTTGTAGTAGTGTATGATGTCCATTAGGAAATTACAAACAATTTAACTATAATAATATTTAAGATAGAGAGGTTCCAGGTTCTAGGAAAAAGTTGTCCTTCCAACTTCTGTAACTTATACCCCACGAAGGAGATCCTGAAATATGTGATATGGCCCCTCTCAGTTAGGTTGTAGTTTCCTTTTCGATGCAGATATAACCACTTCTTCTAATACCAAGCCGCCCTCTTACATATCCCTTGGCTTGACTTGGGAGTAATATCTTCTGGCGGCTCTATGTTGGGCTGTGAATTCTCAGACATAGGCGACTTCTCTCAATTCGTCGATCAGGTACACAACACATTTCAATTTGAACTTGTTTGCTCCTTCATAAAACTAGGATCGTCGCCACGAGAGTGTGTCAATCTCCACAGGTAAATGGAATCCTCTTAGTAGACCACAAAGAATATAATTTCCTTGGTGGTGGAATATGGAGTGGTGTGGTATTCCCATAATATTTAATGGAGAATTTCTTCCTATAAACCCTTGGATCATCAAGCTTATTCTTGAGTCCCTTTAGAATCAATTTGTTTGCTGATTCTGCTTGCCCATCGACCTGAGGGTGAACCACATATACAAACTTTATTTGTATTCCTAAATCCCTATAAAAATAAGTTCCCATATTATTGGCAATATGAGTTCCATTATCGGAGACGATAGCTTCGATAGGTTTGTATATGCAAATAATTTTTCCGCCAATAGAAACATCGAACACTCTCAGCTGTGATTTTAGAGACATCTTCTACCTCTATTCATTTGATGAAATAATAAACTCCTACTATCAAGAATTTTAGTTGAACAGGAGCCAGGGGAACATACCCATGATGTCCATGTCCTATAGATAAAAAGGATAGGGGTGAAGTCATCGTCTGAAGAAGTTCAGTCGGGGTATGGTGAAGGTCAGCATGCCTCTGGAACTGATGACACTTATTGAAGAATGAGATTCTATCGTTCATCAAAGTAAGCCAATAATATCTCACCCTCAACAACTGGTGGGCGAGGGATTTTCCTCCAATGTGACTATTGCAACCTCCATTGTGACTTATGCGAGCCCCAAGGCGGTTTCATACTCGTCGAGGCACTGTAGCAAGGGAGAATACCTCCCTATTTTTTAAAGTTTTCCCTAGAGAAGGATGTACTTTGCAATCTATTTTCTAATATTCATTGCTTCCCTTCGTCTATCGGAAGTTCACCCGTCTGTAGGTAGTGTAGTATGGGTGACATCTAACTAGACTCAAGGATTATACCTTGTATGACTCGATCCTGGGGGAGGTGAAGGTCTCATGGATAACTATATTATTAAACCATGTTGTCTTCGATGTGGCAAGCTTTGATAGGAGGTCCACTCTTAAGTTCTGTTTTGAGGTAGATGTTCTATTTCAAAAGAAGTAAAATGAGAGGATATGATTTGTACCTTTCATAGATATTTTATCAGTTGGGGTTCTTTTTCCTGGTACTTCGTGAAGACTTGGTTGGAGACTAATTGGGATTCACTTTCAGCCTTGAGTTTGTATGCTCCCATCTATAAGGCGAGAACCATGTCGGAAATAAGGGCCTCGTACTCTGCTTAATTGTTGCTGGTGATGAACTAAAACTTCAACACTTGCTCAATGAGTATGTTTCCAGGACCTTCCAAGACTATATAAGCTCCACTTCCTTTCATGTTGGAGGTGCCAAGTACATATAACACCCATTATGGGGACCTCTCCTCATCTATAGGAGAGCTAAATTCCGTCACAAAGTATGTTATAGCTTATGATTTGATGCTTCCACTTGGAACATTTTGGATGTTGTATTCTGAGAGTTCCACTGCCCAGGATACCATCCTTCCTGCCAAATCTGGCTTCTTCAAGATTTGATAAACAAGGTAGTTGATTTTCACAAAGATCTCAGTTTCCTCGCCGCGACGATGATGACTAGTGATAGCTTTTAAATCTTTTTAAAATGGGCTTCGGCATCACTGAACACCTTTCTTACGAAATATATATGCCTTTCTGTCTTGTCTATCTCCTGTACAAGGTTTGAGCTCATTGTCTAACCATGAATGAGAGATGGAGGAATAGTATCGACTCCTTCCTCGGGCGAGTGAGGTTGAGGGGCGATGCGAGGAAGGCCTTCACCTTGAAGAAGGCCTCTTATCTCTCGGTGGTCCATTCAAATATCTCTTTCTTCTTCTAGGTGGAAAAGAAAGGAAAGCCTTGTGGTCTACGCACGAGAGGAAGTGGGATAAGGAAGAAAGGCATCTTGTAAGGTGTTGCACTTCCTTGACATTGACGGGGTTTCTCATGGTGATAACCGCTTGGAATTTATCTGGGTTGGTCTCAATGCCTCTTATGTCAGCATGAAACGTAGGAACTTCCCAGCTTGAGCCCCGAAAGAGAATTTGGCGAGTTTCAGGTGCATTTCATACTTCCTGACTAACTGTAGAACATCTTACTAATCTTCTGCATGATTCCATCCTTCAATAGTTTTAACTATCATGTCATCTACGTAAACCTCCAGGTTTCACCCTATATGATGGGCGAGCAAAACATCCATGATTCGATGGTAGGTGGCGCCAATGTTCTTAAGGCCAAAGGGCATGGCATTATAGAAGTAATTGCTATTATTCGATATAAAGCTTGTTTTGGGAGTGTCTGGGGGTCTATAAGAATCTGTTTGTACCTAGAGTATGCATCCATGAAGCTTAACATACGGTAGACCGAGGATCCATTGATAAGGAAATCAATGTTTGGTAGTGGGTACATATCCTTGGGATAAGTAATTAGATCGGTGACGTGTACACACATGCACCATTTGTTGTTATATTTTCGTACTAGAACCATGTTGGCTAGATATGTAGGGTATTTTGTTTCTATTATGAAATCAGAGTTTAATGGTTTCTCCACCTCTTCATCAATGATGGCCCTCTTCTCTTTTCCAACTTTCCACTTCCTCTATGGCACCGACTTGACGGAAGGTTGGATGGCGAGATGATGACTCATCACTTTGGTGTTTATCCCAAGTATGTCAGAGGGAGCCCATGCGAACGACTAAACATTATTAATGAGTTGGTCGACTAGCTCCTGTTCTTCCTCCTCAAAAAGTGAAGTGTATATCTTTGTGAATTGGTTGATGAAATGTCCTATTTGGACCTCCTTCAAGTCCTTAATAGGCGTGAGCCTTTTCGCTTCCATATCTGGGGTCCCAATACTCGAGGTCAGTATTTGGAACATCAGAAAATGGGCACCAACAATGACGAACTCTTCCCTCTCTATCACCAAGTGCTTTGGTAACACTCTTGAGTGATATGGTGGTCTCCTAGGATTATACCAACTCTCCCTCCAGGCAGTGGATACTTTAGAACCAGGTACATAGTAGAAACGACCGACCCTAGTGCGTTGATGACCGGTTACCCAAGGATGATGTTATACACCGACAAGGCGTTCATAATAAAGTATCTAACATCAGCCTCCTTGGCGTGTGTGCCCTTAAAACGTATGGCCTTCAGAGTCACATGGCCCATTACTTGTACATGTTCAATTGAAAATCATGTTAACGAGCTGTTGAACACCTTAACATCGTTAGAGTAGAGATACAGTTTTTTGAAGGCATCCCAAAATAGGACGTCATCAGAGCTACTGGTATCTATCAAGACTCATTTGATATCCCAACGACCATGTTGCACAGTGATTAATAGGCAATTATTTTCACGAGGATTGACTCCGAGGGTGTCCTCCTCGAAAAAGGTGATATTAACCTCTGCTTTTCCCCATGCGCCAATGGGGAAACCATGAGATATTACATTTGTTGCAAGCACCTGCCTTGCATATTTCCTTCGGGAGGAACTAGAGTTACTTCCACCAACAAAACCTTCGGAAATGGTATTTGTGTTGCAATTTAGACTCTTGTTGGCCATTTTCAAAGGGAAGATGGAAGGAGTTAGGGTGAAAGAGGTGTTGCCAGGTTAGTCTTACTAGAGATCTATGATAGCCGCCACTGTACTAGTTAAAAAGTACATATATGCATGTCACACATACAAAGGCAGGGATGCTTAGAGGCCTTAGTAGGTATATTACACTGTATGGTGGTTAGGGCTTTCCCACGACGGAGAAAAGCCCTGTACAATGGTGTTTTGTGGTGGTTTAGAGGACCTGCTCACGTGAGGTGAGAGGTTCATCATATTTGTGTTGTTTGCACGTGTATAAGCATATGAGTTAGGATCTATATTAGTTATGATCTGCCTCTTCCTCTCCCATTGGGGAAGAGGTATATATAGAAGCTTTGGGCCTATGGTTCCCTTAGGAAAATGTCACCACCCATCTAGTCAATGGTGGATTGTTGAATCTTTATTTCTAAGGAGAAAATGGGTTAGTTATTGACCCTAACTTCTCTCTTCCTCAGAAACATCTTATCCCACATTTCCCATGAATGGGAAATAAGGAAACTTTGAGGGAAAGGCGGTACCTCCTTAAGGGCGATACATGATTGGCACCGAACCTGGGGGCGACCAAGAGTCATCGCCCTATCAAGATACTTTACAAATATAACACTACAATTATGGACTTTTAACTCTAAAGATTGATTATGAGTGCGATTTTGTGTATCAGTTGGAAGAATAATTTCTTAGATATGAATTTTTGTTGTGTTTTGTTCACAAATAGAGAAGAGTGTCTCTATACTCCATTTAAGACTTTGGTGAAACCATGTGAAGGTTGTAGCAAAACAAAGTTAGGAGTTATCAAATTATTCGAGGTTAATGGCAATCGCTCAGACAAGTCTCTGTTAGATTCGAGGAAAGAATGTTGCAGAAAGAAAGCTTGGAGCAAGTTATTGTAGATTGAAAGATTATTGGACCAATATCATTGAGGATCTTGTGTGTAATAGTTGAGTATTTGTATCAACAAAATAAATTGTCATTGGATTCGTGTGTAGGCTAATGCAGTGTGGCTATTAGCATTCAGATTGATGATAGTTCATCGTATCAAAATACTTGTTTATTAAATCTTGAAAATAGTGGAAGACATGATTATTTTTCCCAATGATTTTAATCCATTGAAGAGTGGAGTAGGCATAGCGAGAACAATTATTGAGCCAATATATATATATATATATATATATATATATATATATATATATATATATATATATATATATATATATATATATATATATATATATATATATATATATATATATATGCGCGCGTGTGTGTGTACTCTTTTTTTTTCATATCCCTCTTTAATTTTCATCATTGATCATGTAAAAGTTGAATCGTAGTATAATTTATGTCATTTATGTTAGATCTTGCTTGTAGTGATTTACTGTATAAGGATAGGCATGTGTTGCATCAAACCTATAGAATCCTATTTAAGTCGATTGTGATAAGAGATATGTATATGTTGAGATATTAAATTGGTTATATTAAGCAACTTGAATTACCCTAGTTGACTTAAGTATTTGTTTGATCATACTCTTAGTGATAACATTGAAATACATTGGTAACAATTCATATTGGTGAGATTCCATGCTTCCATTCTATTTTGTTTTAGCTTCTGCCAATTAAACTCTAATTTTTGCATTGAAAGTTTTGTAATTGTTTTTAAAGGAGATCGTTCTACTCAACTACCCCATTCAAGACCTTTTTCACTTATATTCCCAACTAACAAGTGATCTCAGAGCTGGTCTTTTGGTCGAGTCTAAGCGACCTCAAAAGTCGGGAATCTAAAGTATTTTTCGATCCTAAAATTTTATTTTTGTAAGCTTTCTTGTCTTAGTAGAAACCAAAAATATTTAATTTATATGCTAATGATTGATTCATCATTAACTAATCAATGAGGAATAATGTCAAGTAAATTTTTAATAGATTTTTATTTAATCACTAATTGAATTAAGAGAATCTCTAAGTTTTATTCATCTAGGATTGAACTAACCAATTTGTTGAGATATGTGTAGGATTGACCAGAAATATAGCATTATGTTTTTCATTTCTGTTGATAATTATTCATAAAATCTAACTATGTATTATTTATGTGACAATTATTATGAATTATGGATTGTTTGGGAAACAAAAGAAGAAGCATCTCCATTGACCCACTCTTCCAAGGTCGTTGTGAAAGAAGATGAAGACAATTTATGAATATTGGCAATATTCACTATTTGTCAACCATAAATCAAGGGTTCAAAGCATAATGTTTTAAAAGAGACATATCACCGTCAAAGTGTTGAAGCAACTATCCTTAGATTGTCAAACATTTATCCAACAATGAAGTAGCTAATCATATGCTTACTATTAAAATGTCAATTAAATATGATCATAACATATGTTGTATGAGTTTATCTGATGTCTTATGAAGGACTGTCTGATAGTGTATCCATTTGTATATGATTGATGATATTTCTCTTATGATATATTTGTTTCCATTCATTAATCATTTACGTGTGTAGAAAGTTAAGCTATAGATCGTTAAAATTGGTATGATCGTTCTAACCTCCCTAATTTTTCTTGTAATACGCTTATTTATTATCTTCCTTGTGTGTTATATGTGATGTTTGTGTAAAATATGTATGTGTGTTGTTTGTGCAAGTTATGTTTTATTCATCTGAACGTATTGCATGTTCATTATTTCATATGAGAATTTATCATACAATCATGCGTCAATTGAATTCTATCATTAAATTACATTTCAGTGTTTTCATATCATTAAAATTTCATTTCATTATTATGCATAACATTAGTTTTGAATTTTAGTACATTGAATACCATTACAATGTATTTAATCATCTCTCATCACATTAAAGCTGCATTTCATTAAAGCCACTTTCAATTGCCTCCACTCATTTCAAAATTTTTAAATAATAAGTGGTCATGATTTGACTCAAGTGTAAACACTGATTCACATCACAAGATAAAAACCAAAACGGAAAACATGTCTGTTTAAGTTGATTCGAGTCACGACTTCCTCTTGATTCAAATGAAAAACAAACTTTTTCATTTTTTTTAAAAATTTGATTTGACTCATGCATTGCACATGATTCAAATCATAGTGTCTCAAATCGGATCTTCTTGCATGACTATTGGTTTTCCTCTTTCTCTTACTTCATTTTATTAAAACATTTCATAACACTCAATTTATTTCATATGATACTTCTCATACATTTTAGAAATTTCACTATAACAAACCCATTTCATTCTTCTCATTTCACCATCCATCATCAAAATCATTCATGCCTACCCTTTTTTTTCTTCAACCTTCATCATCACGATGAATTTAAGCTAGCAAGTGAAGCTCTCAGAGAAAGAACCATCATCCAACCCTCTTCCTCTAATTCCTAATAATAAAAGATCCAATGTTCAATCAAGTAAATACACAACTTATGAAAGGTTGCCCAGTTCTCAGAGTAAAAATTATAATGGTAGAAGAAGCTCAAACAGTCAAGTATCAGATCAAGATTTGTCCTTCATCTCCCATAAGGCCAGTCATCTAATTCCTAATTAAAATTTTAAGAGGTATGTGAAAGAGATACTTAACAAACTTGTTGAAGTTGAGTACTTTGTGACTAAGTCTGTTGAGTCTGAAGTTAGGGCTAAAATTCTGAAACCTTTAGAGCAACACAAGTTTTTGAAATTCTTTGGACTGAATAGGAAATACAACCTTGATCATGTTAAAAACTTTTAGTGCAATATTAAGGTGTCCAGTACTGGTCTTGAATGTGACTTTCATAATCAAGTCATTAAGTTTACGTTAGATGATTTTCAGAGTCATTTTGGATTGGTTTCTAAAGGCAATGAAGATTAGGTCTCAAATGGATCTGGTTTTGATAGAATTGAATTTGTTCAAAGCATCTCTAAGTATATTTTCAATGAGTGTTTGGATTTGGATAATTTTCATATCATCCAAGTCAAGTTTGATATGAGAATTCTATATTGAATTATCGTTAAATTTCTGTTCTGGAAGCCCCGCAGTTGTGCAAGGGCCGATGACCATGACTTGTACCTGATGCGGGCTAGTTTGAAATCTAATCAATTCAATTAGGTTAAGTTTATTTTGAACATGATTGGGTATTTTAGGACTTAAACAAAGAGATCATTCTTTTTATCCTCTTTAATTCAATTTATTTTGGATATGAATGGTATTTCCTTTATAGACAAAGATTTAGTTGAAGCACCAGAGCTGGTTGATTAAACTGTGATCAAGATGATGCGTTACTTCAATGATGACAAGAAAGTGTACTATTATTTGGATAATGTTGGAAGATACGTCTACGAGAACATGATTGATATTCTAGAAGGCTTGGAGATCAAGAAGAAGAAGAAGAAGTCTGTAGCTGCCTCTGAGCATATTGGCTCATCTTCATATTCTCAGTCTCGATTTTCTGATAGGTTATTATATGATTATGCCAAGGAGTGTCTTGATGGCTTGGTTAGAAACATTTTGGCTGATTCTCAGGTTAGAGAGACTCACCTTCATCCTCATATTGATATAGTTGCTAATGAAGTAAGGAAAAAAAATAATAGAAGATCAAAGAAGAAGTAAAAGAAAGAAAAGAGAAGATCCTAGCCGAGTTGCCTGCTGTGAAAGTTGTCTTAGATCATCTTAAGGGTTCCATTATTGTGTTTAACCTTAATGTTACTGGTGATGCCTCTACTCCCTCACTCGTTGATTTACCTTATACCACTCATGCACCATATCATATCATACCTTCATATGCTTTCATGTTTATTTTGTCTGTTTCAATTTTTAGACTTATTTTGGTATCTTCTACTATTTTGAATTTTATTATTGATACTACTGGATTATGTATTTTGTGGCATGTTTGAGCCATTTTAGTAATACGTTTACCAACTGCTTCTTTTGATTCATCTTTTATCTCATATCTCTTACAATTTTGTGAAATTGCATCTATTGCGATTATGCATGTGTGCAAGTTTCTGGTGCTTAAGTATTTTAAATCTATGGCATTATTTTTAGGCTTTATGTTTAACATGGCTATTCGCTTGCATTTTTTTCTCTGGTTTTAAAATTCTCAAAGGGAGCAAAAGTTTTTGAGATATTATCGATATTTATGCGCAATAAGTGTTTAATATAAGGGAAGCATGAGTGCTCAAGTCTCAAAGTGTATTCTATCATCATGTTGTGTTTCTCAATTAAACCAAAAAAGTGAATCCTTCAATACCACTTCAAATAATCGCTCAAATCAAATTACCACAAATATTTCCAAAATTTCCAAACATAAAAAAGAGGGAGACTGAAATTGCAGTCATTGCTATCATTTTAGTTTTAAATGTTTGTCAATATGTGTGTCTAATGGATTATTTGATTTATCACATGTTTTTACTTTATCCATTATATGAATTTATTTTCATTATTTTTATAAAATTGTGGTTGTGATTCATTTGGAATAAACTTGTATTCGTATTCGTTTGCTTTGGCTATATTTACTCTTCATACCTTTGAGAAACCTCTTGATTCATTGGATTAATTGTTGTGTTCATGTGTTTATTTCCTTTTTAAGAATAACATTTGTTTTTGTATTAATATATTTAATATTTCTTAAATCACGAGTTATAACACTTGAATCAAGGTTGTAAGGATGTACGATTCAAATCATATAAAGTGTGACTCGAATCACGAAGTCTCATGAAATATGGGATTTGGCTCTACCTCATTTTTGTTTAATCAAATAAGAGTATGATTCGAATCACAACTCCTCTGGAATCAAATCATGAGGTACACATTACTCGAATCTTGGTCGCTTTCCTCTTTTTTCCAACCTTTGATTCAAGTTGTTTGTTACTTTGATTCAAATCATTACTTTATGATTTGATAAAAACTCATTGTCTAAGTAGTTTTGAAAGAGTAACATCATGTGAGACTGTGTCTACCTCTTGGAATAAGTATTCACTTTTCTCCTTTTTGTCATTGAGTAAGAGTGTGTCACACATGAGAGAAGATCTCATAAAATGTGTGAGGAAATACATCTCTTGAATGATTGTTGTATCTTCTTGTTGAAGAACAAGAAACCTAGAGAAAGTGATATGATTGGTCAATCAAGTCATAAAGTTGATCAATCTATGAACAATCACCAAGAACCTAGAAACCCATTTTTTTTATCAATAACGTTAAGAGAACCTAGTGTGTGTTCTTCATTCACCAACACCTAACTTTTTGTTGATACCTTGTGATTAACCTTCTAGATTGTGGATCTTGTAAGTTTTAGTTGTGTGTGTCAGATTCTTCAGATACTATTCATCATCTTCAACCTTTGTTAAGAACTATTGTTATGGACCTTCAACATCTAATAATGAGTATGAAAGGAAGACCAAAGGTACATTAGGGAATCTAATGTTTTTCTTTGAAGTTGTGTTTTTGTGTATTAGGTGGAAGAATTGTTTCTTGGATATGGATTTTGGCTATGCTTTATCCACAAAGAGAGAATAGTGTCTCTATACTCCATTGACGACTTTGGTGAAACCATGTGAAGGTTAAGACAAAATAAAGTTGGGAGTTATCCAATTATTATGGATAGTAAGATTATTGGATCAATATAATTTAGGAACTTGTGTGTATGAGTGAAGTATCTGCATCGATAAAAAGAATTGTCATTGGATCCGTGTGTAGGATAATGCAGTGTGGCTATTAGTGTTCAGATTGATGATTGTTCGTTATATCAAAATACTTGTTCGTTAGTTATAACATTGAAATACATTGGTAAGAATTGGTATTGATGAGATTCCATGCTTCCATTCTATTTTGTTTTAGCTTCCTCCCGTTAAACTCGACTTTTGTGTTAAAAGTTTTGAAATCGTTTTTAAAGGGGATCAGTCTATTCAACCATTTTTCTTGTTCTTTATCACTTATATTCCCAACCAACAGAAGTGATGGATCATTGAAATAGGCCTAAAGATAGACTTCTCTAACTCTTCTATCTTTTCTGGACACGATCTTTCAAAGCCTAATTTTTCTCAGCTACATCTTATGCAAGCAACTTCTTCTTTTCAACTAGAGTGTAGTGGTACTCCAAAGACTCTACTGCGGCCTTCATAGTTAGGAATGAGTTAGAAGCATATTGGATCTCCTCCACGTACTGATTTCTCTCAACTATAAGGTCATAAATTTGTTCCTTGTACTTCTCTCTCTTGTCAGAGACAGTCAGGTAAGAAGGCCTCTTTTTGACTAGTAGCCATGAACGCCTGAACGACTGACACTCGGTGAGTATGGTAAGACAATTCATCCAATCCCCTTTTTCGAGATTTATTAGAGAGAACCGAGAAATAAGTATAATCTTAATCAACAACTGAAAGCCGGAATTCCTTATCCGTCCTTGGGTCAGGCCGATCTAGCAACATATGATTTGACTCCCCCTAAATGGAAGCCTTTCCCTCATGTAGATCTAAGCCAATGACGCTTATGAAGCAATTTTTTAAGCTAGATTTATTCTAAATTTGGTATGGAAGCTAATCCTTACTCATTTTCCCTCAGTGGAGATGGTAAGACTTCATCTACCCCGACCCTGTCAAGGGAAACCCATACTTCCATTCAAGTAGGAGGAGGGGTAATTTGAACAACCAATCCAGTCACCAGACCAGAAGGCGTCCCAACGGGTGTACCCAAGGCAGAAGCTCCCTCAATAGAAGGTATACTCATAATGCCTACAAAACTAGAATCAACTTGAATGTCCTTTCTTATTCTCCGCATAACATCTCCACTCTTCATAACATATACATAATTAACAAACGAGACATAAAAGAAGATTCAAGTAAATGGAACATGGAAAATAAGGCTCTTGTGCAACTTACCGAATATTCTCTTTCTTTCCTCATTTGATTTGGTTTCCAACACCTAGCGAGTATGAATGCACCTTTTTAAGTTGTTTCTTGGCGCCCCTTTCAGATGGGATAACTTTGCCAACATAGTTAATCTCCTTACAAAAGGACACTAATTGGTTCTTCATGTATAACACCTTTTTATACCGGTCCCCGTCCTTGTAGAGATATGATCACGCCCCGGTCAAGTAATGACTTTGGATCCAATATTCACGTAAGACGTCTATGCATACGGGTGGAGGACCATGTCCTAAGTGGAAGATATTCACATGTTATTCTTCTTTAAAAGGAATAACTAGGTAAAAGCGATCCATGGATTCTTCATGCTATCACAATAAGTCTCAAAATATCTGATGTTTTGCCTCAAGGATTGTAAACCAAAATTGTTCACATAGTTGGGGCTGTTTTGAGTTTTTAAAAGATGAAATAACAACGTTACCGTCAACTTACCCTCTTGTACTCACATAAATACTAGAAAAATTTAACAAATGCCAAACTCACTAGATGTAACGTTGAATGGGAAATAAGTAAATGACTCTATACGCTAACTTCAATTTAATTGAAAGGAAGGTGAAAACATATGAGAGAGATAAAATATTAATGAAAAAGGATAAAAAATCAGTTGTATTAGCTTCATATCCTCTTATCTTTATCTGGGGACACTCCTTAGTCAGTTGCAGGACCCAAAACAATCAAAGCTTGGTTAAAAACATCTTCACGAACAAAAGTGGAAACAATCTTCAATATGTATAGATCTAGCAAGTCACATGCAATATCCTTATGGGCCTGCTTGGTTGAGTTTGACACAATCACTGTGATTAAAAAATATTATGAAATCAAGCAAATACAAGTGCAATTTAGCAAGAAAGCAAGCAAGCTCGAATGATCAATATCTTAGAAACCAGAGAAAAGGGGAACAAGAGGGAAATGAGAACATTGAACTTTGGGACTCAGATGAAGGAACAATCAAACATGCAAGATAAATGGTAACGAACAAATTCGTCTGAACTTGATCCAACATTAGAATAAGAACACTCTCAGAGAAGAATGATAAAGAAAGCAGAAATACTCTTTTTGCAAGTCATTAATAGCAGAAAAGATAAAGTGACGCTTCAAAATTAGTTTATACCCTACTCGAGCATTAAGGATCGTACAATCACCCATCACCACCAACAGTTGAAATCTCATTAAAAACAATTAAAAAATTACTTGAGCACTCTAAAAAAGGATAAACATCCTTACTGATTATAATGTAGGGAGTGCCAGTCATTCCCAACATTAAGTTACATCTTACAAGGGATGCATTTAATATACTTATTCCCAAGAATGGAGACATCCCATCTAGAGTTTCCATGTTGTCGCATCCGCGAAAAACAACCGGCGGGACTCGAACAAAAACACAACACAGAGCCGCCACTGCGCGTTATTTATCCCAAGATAGGGAAAGGAAACGCTCAGAGAAACCTGGAAAGGAAATGGTCTTGCGACCAAAGAGAAAGGTTAAGGGAGTCGGTTACGCAAGGGGAAGGTATTAGCACCCCTCACGTCCGTCGTACTCGACGGGATCCACGTTCTAAAATAAAGAATAGGTTGCTAAAACATCACACACACACAAGGAACGCAGGTGGGGTTAAGAGAAGGGAGCTCGATAGGACGTCGCATCCTATGCCTACATATCTCGTCTGGAACGAGAATCAGAGCCACTGTAGTTCGGCTTACACACGCCAAACAACACAAAACACACAAACAGATGGCAAACATGGAGCCCAACAACCAATCATTGGACTTACGTCAACATCCGAACCAAAACACACTCAAAAGGGCAAACGTGGAGCCCGACAGCCAATCACTGGACTTACGTCGGCATCCGAACCAAAACACACAATCAGATAACAAACAAACACACACAAAAAGAAAAAAAATGCCCGGAGAGGTCTCGCATGACCCCCTGCCTACATACCTCGTCTGGAACAAGGATCTGGGCGATGTAGTTCCCCCTCAAGGGAAAGAAAATTTAGCCAGAAACCGAGGGAAGACACACTACCAGGGAGCTGGACTCGAGCCTAGTGTTGTCATGCATCATTACCCTACGTTCAGGTTTCTACCTACTTGCACAAATGCAAGCTAATCCTATCCAGGAAAGAAGCAAGCATACAAGCATACAAGCAATTCAAGCATTTCAAATAAACATGTCAAACAAATATTCACATAGCACCCACTATAGCCAATCAAGAGAGCTTAAACAATGGGTTTGACTGCCGAAGCAAGTCGTCTGTACAGGGGTATTATTCGCTCTTAACCTTGCCATTACGAGGCTAAGGTGAAGCAGATGAAAAGGTGAAGGGAGGATGAGACCTCACAGCTCTAATCCCTGACCAGGGAGAGCTTCTGACAAAGGAGCGAGGGTCCAGAATGGAGGGACCCTTCTACGCTTAAAGACTCTGACTCGATTGTGCAACAGCACAGGATCTTGGGTTGGTGTCCCAATGCATCAACACACAGCCGTGTGAGCAGAGGGACGACTCACAGAATAGTGGGGGATAGATTGCATATCCCTAGCTTCCACCAATTGCCTCATAGAGGTCTTTACCTGCTTGGGCACAAAAAGTAAACAACCACAATCATTGCCTCTTAAGGAGGACTTCAGACATTTGCCCGGCCCGGTAACAGGCCCGGTCTCCCAGACTACATGAAGTCAAGAGGACCTACCTCAAGTGGTCTACACAACCAAGCAGCAGCTATCAAGCAAGTTCTTAAAAGAACTATAAGCGACTAAATGTACCTGAAAACAATCAAGTATCATCAGTACTCAGACAGACAACAATAAACAGCAAAAGTTAATCAGTCAATCTGTACAAACAACACAAGCACATAAATGCAAGCTACAAGCTCAAGCTCAAGCTTCACAGCCTACAAAACAAAGTTATGTTAGTTCTCCACATCAAACAAATTCAATTTTATTGACTTGGATCAAACTCCTTAAGCATTGTGCATTTCATCCTGAAAAGTCAAACCAAATGTGAGAAACTGGACCACTAGGCCAAGCCTAGGGTCCAAAAGAGAGAAAAAAATCCTAAACAACAAGTAATATCCAATCAAAATCAAATTCAAGCAAATAGAAAACCAAGGCAATTGATCCCATACTCATATCATTTACCAATCTCATTTCATGCACAATATGGTACAAACTAAGTCAAATGCAACACCAAATATCCAAACAGAATGAATTCCAGCAAAAGCATACCAAAATAATTCCAAAAATCCTCAAATAATTCACACCTAAACAGGACATATTCAAGGTGCCGCATGTCAATTTTCAGCTCAATTGGACAAAAGGAACTATGTCAATGAAAATCAAGAAAAACAGACACAAATATATGAGCCAAACCATAACATCAACACATGCATTCACTTCAAAAATTCACAAGTCAATGAAAACAGTTAAGAAATGAATGGGACCAAAACAGGGATGTCCTACAATGTGTCTACAACCATCATACCAAATTTCATGTTTATCCAAAACCATATGAGCATTTCACATTAAATTTACAAACATGTGTCACATGAACTTGCATAATTGACCAACGGAGATGAAAAATATCAATCAAATTGAAAATGCCATATAAAAATCCAGAAAAATTCACATAGCATCTCAACATATCCATAAACATCCATGCAAAATTTCAAGTCATTCTAACAAGCATAGGCTAGGCAAATAATTTCATGAAGTTGCCCTAATTAGGTGTGACACAAATTGTCACACCTAAGTTCAAAAAACTCATATCTCACTCCACAGGTATCCAAAAATCACAAACTTTATATGTAAATCACCAGCAACATGTCTAGAATCACCACAAAAATTTTCAAGAATTTCTTTTAAGGCATGAGAATTTCACATCAAAAATGGCAAAATGTGCACAAATATACCACAAGTCAAACAACCCTAGGTCAAACCAGTTTTTCACCAAGCACAATTTCTAAAATTATGTCCATAAAATTCTAGAGAGAAAATGGGAACTATAGAAAAAATCCTCATATTTTTTTGACTTTCCAATAATTTTCTATGAATTTTTTAATGTTTGTGTGATTTTTTAATAATTATTTGAATTATTATAATTAATTAAAGGATCCAATGGCAGTTTGGTAAATACTCCTGGCCAGACCAAAACGCGGTCGTTCTACTAATTGAGGTGGAGGCACGCTATTGGTTAATGTTGGCGCGGCAAACACAATTTGAAAACGGTAATGCACAAAAATGGATCAAACGCGTTTCATCATCATCTTCTTTCCCAGAAATTCCCAGAACTCACATGAACACGCGAAGAACAAATGTCAATGAAAATTAACATGCATATAACCGTTGGAAAGGTCTCAATGTTAGGAACACGAATATGCAAGTAATTTTGTCCAATTGTTCATATATTTTACGAATCGAACAACTTAGGGTTTGGCATCCTAACTTCTAATCAAGATAACTTCCTCTATGTTTCACCATTTCTAAAACCAAAGGTAGCATGATAAACTACATCAAACAGTCTACAAAACACATACAACAATTAACACAATGGCGAGATTCGATTTGGTACCTTGATTTGGAGACAGCACTGAATTTTGATGAATTTGCTCGTGAAAGTCCAAAACAGATGAGGAATAAGCTTCAAGAAGTTGGATGCAATGCTCAGGTTCGATTGGATTTGCTTCTAACGCGCGAAAATTCCAAAAGCCATTGATGAATCAAGGATGAACAGTTGCGATTTGGTGCTTCTTTCAATCCAATTTGCCAAAACAGTTGAAGTAGATGATGAATGGAGCTTGCAGCAAGAAGAATTTCACAAATTGATCAAGAATTGAGAGAGTTTCGATGGATTTTGGCCTTTTTGTTCTTGAGAGAATTTGATGAATTTGGAGGGAAAAGAGATTGTGATTTTGGGAATTGTGAAATCTGTTACAAGTTTGTTAGGATTAAGAACTTATACCTCCAATTAACCAAGCCTTAATCACCTTAATTAACATAATGCAATGTGATTAGCATACATGTCATTTTCAAACCAAGGGCAAAAAGGTACTTTCACACACAAGCCAATGACAGCTCATTGCCAGCTCACACATGTCCTAAACATCTGTCATGAGCTGTTGCCACTTGTTTCATGTTGATTGGATAAGTATTTTAGAATTTCACTATGTCATGGCTATGTTATGCATTTTCAAGTTCATTTCAAAAGTGAAATCTCAAACCATGAGGCCTTGGCATGTTATGACGATTCCAACAATTTTCAAATGTCATTTGTGAGGTGTTGCAAAAATCCCCATTCAAAAATTCCCATTATTTCTCAAGTTGGACAATTTTGCCCCTGGATTTTTAATTGTACACTTGAAATTTGACTTTTTGCATTGACCATTTTTGAAGAATTCCAATTATGCACCATGAAAGTACATGTCAAATGGAGTTTGTGCATAAAAAGATCATTCAATTTGGACACTCCATGTGGAAGTTATGCCCCTCTGATTATGGGTCATTTTTGAAATTGAATGGACCATAACTTGCCAACCATACATGGGAATTTCAAGTTCTTGGACTTTTTGGAAAGGTGAGACCAAGATCTACAACTTTCATGTTGAACAAATTTTCATTTGAAGCTTACTTGGACATGTAATTTTGAGGTCAAAACTTTCCATTTTTGGAAACTTCTATTACAAGTCACTTTCTATTTTTGGCAGTTTTTGTCCTGACTTGATTTTCTTCATTCTTAAGCTTTGAAATGTCAAATAACACTTGTCCCAACATGAATGAAGTATATCCAATTCAATTCTACCTCCAAATCCATCAGATCATGTACAGTTGCCCATAGTTGACTTTTCAACTGATAGATGAATTTGGCCATGCACCGATCAATCTGAGCCCCAATCCTCTGATGAAATGGCTCAAGGATGAAACCCTAGCCTCAATAAGCACAATAAAACCAAATAATGATCCCCATATACATCATAGACCCCATCTCCTGATCATGCCCTGATTGGCCCAATGCAACTGATTAGGGTTGACCAGTGGTCAAAACCCTAATCTCAAGGAATATGCTCCAATCACTTGAATCTTCTTGGATGATATCATGATGATGATGTATCCTTTCAAACAAGATGAAAACCAATCTCCTGGAGAACCACAAAACCCTAATTTGGACCTCCACATCCTCAGATGATCAATGACCAGTCCAATGAAACCCTAGCTTGCACTTTGACTTCCTCATCTTCTGATCAAGACTTGTGAGGATGACTTGCACAATGTAACCACATGATATGCAATATGCAATGCCTAATGTCCTAAAAATGATATGTAATATGTTAATGCTAGTCCCAAGAGAGGAGGGCAAATTTTGAGGTGTTACAGCTGCCCCTATTCAATCCACTGTGAACCTGTCGATACGAATAGCCTCGGCTTTCGGATGATCAGGGTGAAGAGTGATTGAATACCAAGAACATACGATCAATTTGCACTCTGATGGGATAATAATTAATAACGCCTGTCAGAATCGGCGAAGAAACAATCTTGAAGAAAAATCCGTTGGGAACGGAAGAAGTCGGCCTGAACACCGAATCAGAACTGTCAACCTGGCTACCAAAATAAATGGTAACGCAAGGATAACCATGGCCTGAACACCACTCATCCACTCGGGATTATTATTCTTCCTCTTTCCTTATTTTCTTTTTTTTCATCTTTTCATTTTCTTGAACCCCGGAACTTTCCTTTTCTTGGTCTGAAAACCACTTCGGTCTGAATACCGCTTCGGTCTGAATACCGGCAAACTGGTCTGAACACCACTTCGGTCTGAACACCGGAAAACTGGTATGAATACCATAAGTGCTTCGACCTGATCGTCGGAAACTTCTTCGATCTGAAAATCGGAAATTAGGCCTGAACGCCACTTCGGTCTGGACACCGCCTCGGTCTGAACACCGGAAAACTGGCCTGACTGCCACAAGCTATATCGATCTAATTGTCGGAAGCTTCCTCGATCTGAAAATCGGAAACTTGGCCTGAGCGCCACTTCGGTCTGGATACCGCCTCGGTCTGAACACCGGAAAAATTTGGATTATCGTTCCCATCTTCGCTTGACAGAAACGGTGAGGCAACATCACCTCTCAAACGGTAACCACAGCTTGAGACTAGCTTGTACTTTTAATGATGCATGATTGATTTTTCTGCGTAATGCTCCATAATTATGGAAATGCTACGCGATTATTTATTTTTCTATGCAATATGCCATGCTATTTTTTACATGATGAATGCATAAAACACATCCCCCTCAAGGGACTCTACTGGGGAATACGAGACTCTCTGTTGAGGAACTCGTCACTGCTCCGACTCCACCCCGCTGGGGAATATCACCGCTGCTAGAAAAGGTAACCCTTGCTGGGGAAGAACCTCCTTTGCACCCAATCCGTTCGGGAAACCGCTGGGGATAAGAACCACCAACGCTCTGTGGGGATACATCGGTCTTTGGCTTGCTGGGGATATCAACCCCAACTCTGCTTTGGGAAACCCTCACAGATACCTGACGACCTCACTGGGGAAATGCTCACAGATACTCTGCTGGGAAACAACCACCTCCAGGCCTGGCGACTGGGGAATCATCAATCCGACACCTGCTAGGGATAACCATCCTGACCCTGCTAAGGGAAACGAATGCCACTCCGCTGGGGACAACCCATGCAATCCATAGGTAGAATTGACTCAGCTGGGGATGCAAAAATCCGTCTGCTACGGAAACCCGTCCAATCCACTGGTAGGATGAACACTGCTGGAGATATATTTCATTGAAACCCGCTCCACTCGGGGAATAGCAACCTTCGGGCCTGGCTGCTGAGGAAACACCACTTTAAACCTGCCGAGGATAACCATCCTGACTCGGCTGGAGAAGTCCACAGACCTTAGACCTGCTGGGGAGCTAGTCCTATGATTCTGCTTGGGGACCCTGCTGGGAAATGAGAAAAGTTGGTACAACACTCGTCGACTCGTCGAACCATGGTATCCACCTCCCAATCTCGTATCAGCTTTCCACTTTTGAGAATTCCCAGACTCGTCTGGACCTTTTCTGCTCCATCATCTTGTATTCCCAATCGCTCCGTGCTCGACGGAAACGTACTCCTGGGATTTATACATAATTTCAATTTCTCGATTTTGAAGAGTCTTCTTGATTAATTTCAAAGGTCGTCGGACGTCTCGTCGTTTCTCCGTCCTTTCTTCATGCACTCGTCCCTGGTCGGACTCTGCGGGGATCTGCTACAAACTTTCAAATCTTCTGATTTTGAAGAGTCTTCTTGATTATCATCAAGGATCGTCGTACGTCTCAACGTCACCTCGTCGTTTTTCATTCATTCGTTCCTGAGCGAACTCTCTGGGGATCTGTTACAAAGCTTCCACATCACAACCTGCAAGTGAGTGAAGAATATCTAACAGTACCTGCAAAACAGACCGTCAGATAAAACCGTGCCCCAGGCGTGCCAAGATTTCAACACTTGGGTCACTCAACCTTCCGAATAAGGTTTCAAGCTTTCAATCTTATAAACATGCATTGGAAGCAAACAATAAAAATTATTTGACTGAATATGCATTTTATTGATTTGAAAAGTGTGGCTCAAATGAGCAATACAAAAGAAACAACTCCTGAAAAGAGGTAATTGCTCTCAAAAAGAAAAATCTATCCTAATGGCAATATGAAACCCGTGATCTCATCGAGTTCCAACTCGGTTACACCCCATATGTCCTCAGACTCTCCATGCTTTCTGCCTTCTGAACAAGACGATTCCGATTGATCCCCACCGGGTATTATCCAGGTGCCTTAACCAAAGCGCCAACGATCATGCCGGACACAGTTGTTCGTTTCAATCCCTCTTTTGCCTGGACCGCCCTTTCGGGTTTTCAGTCCACCGGGATACCCTTTTTTGCCCAAGTCGCCTTTTCAGGTTTTCGACTTGCCGAGTGTACAGTTTTTCTTTTTATCCCTAATTTTTGCCCGAACCTTTCTTTCTGTTTTTGGTTCGCCGGGATGCCCATTTTTGCCTGGACTATTTTATTCTTTTCGTCCAGCGGGTCTCTTTACACGAAGTATTTTTTAACTGCGTCCGCATTCACAGGGGATGGAAAATCCTCGCCATCCATGGTCGTTAACAACAAGGCTCCACCAGAGAAGACCTTCTTGACCACGAATGGACCTTCATAATTCGGTGTCCATATGCCCCTTCGATCGTTTTGAGGAGGAAGGATCCTTTTCAGCACCATATCACCGACGTGATACACCCGAGGTCGTACCTTCTTGTCAAAAGCACGTTTCATCCTTTGCTGGTATAACTGCCCATGACAGATGGCTGCTAGCCTTTTTTCCTCTATCAGGCTCAACTCTTCGTACCGGGTCCTTACCCATTCAGCCTCTTGCAACTTCACGTCCATCAGGACTCTCAAAGAGGGAATCTGAACTTCAACAGGTAATACAGCCTCCATTCCATACACCAATGAGAAAGGAGTTGCCCAGTAGATGTGCGTACCGACGTTCGATACCCATGCAATGCAAACGGCAACATCTCATGCCAATCCTTGTAGGTTACCACCATTTTCTGCACAATCTTCTTTATATTCTTGTTGGCTGCCTCAACCGCCCCATTCATCTTCGGACGATAGGGAGAAGAATTGTGATGCTCAATCTTGAATTCCCGGCACAGTTCTGCCATCATCTTATTATTCAAATTAGAACCATTATCAGTAATGATTCTCTCGGGAACCCCATATCTGCAAATAATGTCTCTCTTGAGAAACCTGGCCACAACCTGCTTCGTCACATTCGTATAAGAGGCTGCTTCTACCCACTTGGTGAAGTAATCGATAGCCACCAATATGAATCTGTGCCCATTCGAAGCTGTAGGCTCAATCTTTCCAATCATATCAATGCCCCACATAGCAAACGGCCATGGAGACGACACTAAGCTCAACGGATTTGGAGGCACGTGCACTTTGTCAGCATAAATCTGGCATTTATGACACTTCCGCACGAAATTAAAACATTGGGCCTCCATTGTCATCCAATAATAACCTGCCCTCAACAGCTTCTTCACCATAGCATTCCCACTAGCATGGGTACCAAACGATCCCTCATGAACCTCTTTCATCAACTGGCTTGCCTCTGCATCATCAACACATCTGAGCAAGACCCAATCAAAATTTCTCTTGTACAAAACCCCATCCTTATTCAGATAAAACACCATGGCTAACCTCCGCAGAGTCTTTCGATCCTTTTTCGATGCTCCCTCAGGATATTCCTGTGTCTCAAGATAGCGTTTGATATCGAAATACCACGGCTTCTCATCATCAGACGCTGTATCAACAGCAAACACATAAGCCGGTCTATCCAGACGACCTACTTCCACACTGGGGAACTGATTCCACCACTGCACCTTAATCAAGGCGGCCAGAGTAGCCAAAGCATCTGCCAAAGGATTCTCCTCTCTGGGCACATGATGCAACTTCACCTTGGTGAAAAATGTCAACAACCTCCTCGTATAATCTCGATATGGAACCAAATGAGATTGATGCGTATACCATTTCCCGTTAACTTGATTTATCACCAGAGCTGAATCTCCATATATGACAAGGTTCTTGATCCTCAAATCAATCGCCTCTTCAATCCCCAATATGCAAGCTTCATATTCAGCCACGTTGTTGGTACACTCAAATGTTAGCCGGGCAGCAAAAGGAATATGGGATCCTTTCGGCGTAACCAAAACAGCACCAACCCCGCTTCCATTCACGTTAACGGCCCCATCAAACATCAGAATCCATTCGGATTCAGGGTCAGGCCCCTCCTCCGGGATCGGTTCCTCGCAATCTTTCGATTTGAGAAACATGATGTCCTCATCAGGGAATTCAAACTTCATCGGTTGATAATCATCAATAGGTTGCTGAGCGAGGTAATCAGACAATACACTCCCCTTGATCGCTTTCTGAGAGGTATACTGTATATCATATTCCGTCAAAATCATTTGCCACCTCGCAACCCGTCCGGTCAATGCTGGCTTCTCAAAAATGTACTTGATTGGATCCATCTTGGAAATCAATAAAGTGGTATGAACCAGCATGTACTGCCTTAGTCGGCGAGCAGCCCAGACCAAAGCACAGCAAGTTTTCTCGAGCAGTGAATATCTTGTTTCACAGTCGGTAAACTTTTTGCTAAGGTAGTATATGGCATGCTCTTTTCGACCAGACTCGTCATGCTGCCCCAATACACACCCCATAGACCCCTCGAGGACTGTCAGGTACAGAATTAACGGTCTTCCCTCCACAGGAGGCATCAGGATCGGAGGCTCCTGCAAATACTCTTTTATTTTTTCAAATGCCGCTTGGCAATCATCATTCCACCTGACCGTTTGATCTTTTCTTAACAACTTGAAAATCGGTTCACACGTGGCTGTTAGATGAGATATGAACCGTGAAATGTAGTTCAATCTACCTAAGAAACCACGAACCTCCTTCTCCGTTCTCGGTTCAGGCATTTCTTTTATCGCTTTTACTTTCGCAGGATCAAACTCGATTCCTTTCTCACTCACAATGAACCCCAGCAATTTACCGGACCGTACTCCGAACGTGCACTTGTTCGGATTCAACCTCAGTCTGAACTGTCTCAACCGGTCAAACAACTTGGCCAGATCTACCAAATGCCCCTCTTCTGTTTGGGACTTTGCTATCATGTCATCAACATAGCATTCAATTTCATGATGAATCATATCATGAAACAAAGTCACCATGGCCCTCTGATAAGTAGCACCGGCGTTCTTGAGACCGAATGGCATCACCTTATAACAAAAAGTGCCCCACGGTGTGATGAACGTTGTTTTTTCCATATCATCTGGCGACATTTTGATTTGATTATAGCCAGAAAAGCCATCCATGAAGGAAAACACCGAGAATTGAGCCGTATTATCTACCAACACGTCAATGTGAGGTAATGGAAAATCATCTTTCGGACTAGCTCTATTCAGATCTCGATAGTCCACACACATTCTCACTTTACCATCTTTCTTCGGGACTGGCACAATGTTCGCAACCCATGGCGGATAATTAGTGACAGCAAGGAAACCAGCATCCCACTGCTTCTGCACTTCCTCTTTAATTTTCATTGCCATGTCAGGTCGAGTTCTGCGCAACTTCTGCTTCACTGGAGGACACTCTGCTCTCAACGGTAGCTTGTGCATAACAATATCGGTATCCAACCCTGGCATATCTTGATAAGACCAGGCAAAGATGTCGACATACTCTTTCAACAATACTACCAATCTGCTCTTGACACTTTCCTCCAAAGCAGCCCCGATTTTCACCTCTTTCTTGACCTCGTCGGTACCCAAATTTACGACCTCAATCGGCTCTTCATGCGGCTGAATCACCTTCTCCTCTTGTTTCAACAATCTGGCTAATTCCCCTGGTAGTTCACAATCTTCTTCGTCTTCTTCTTCAGCAAGATAGATTGGATTGTCGAAGTCATACAAGGGTGTAACAGGGTTGTTATCAATGAGATCCGGAGAAGAATCGCATCTGCATGAATGTTGATTCATGCATTTCTTTAGAACCTGTGTGAGAAATTGAAAAAGAAAAAAAATGAAAACATTGCCATTTTTATTTTGTTTTTATTTTTTAAACTGCAAAAATAAATGAAAAACAGGGAACACCGCTTTTAACTGAAAAACATCCTTTTATTAATGATGCAAAAATCTTGCAAATTTAAACATGAGGTGGCCCTTACAATGGACCATTACGTGTCGGGCAACACGTATGGCTTTCATGCATATAAAATGAAAACAAGAAAAATATTACTCTTCGAGGAGAGTGACCCGGATGATCTCTTCAGCCCTCCAGTTCTGGATTTCCATCCCTGGTGTGCACGGCTTTATCCACTGGTCAATGTCGCAGTCGCTATCAGCATCTTCACCCATCATGCAGATGTGATCCGGATCCAGCATTCCGGCACTTGTAAAGGTTACCGACGTACGACGTCCTCTGCCTTGTCCTGAGCCTCGGCCCGGCTGATATCCAACTCTAAATCGGTCTTTCTTCTCAGGGACCTCCATCATTCTGCCCCAGCCAGGAGCCTCTCCACTTTTAACCACCTCAGCAGCCTGCTTGTATGAAGCAATGGACGGTTTCTCCTCTTCTTTGGCAAACAGAGCATTCTCCACCTTAACGGTTTCAAAAGCCTGACTGGGTGTCTCCCAGATCTCGCCATCCATTTCTACATATTTGAAAGAGGATAGGTGGCTGACAAATATGTCCTCCTCTCCACAAACAGTGACAACTTGACCTTCCCAGATATATTTCAGTTTCTGGTGCAAAGTCGAGGTAACTGCCCCAGCAGCATGAATCCATGGGCGACCCAACAGGCAACTGTATGCCGGCTGAATGTCCATGACATAGAAAGTCGACTTGAACACCTCAGGTCCAATCTTCACTGGCAGCTCTACCTCCCCAAACACAGCCCGCTTCGACCCATCGAAAGCTCGCACAATCAAATCCGTCGGGGTCAAAATCAGCCCATCACAATTCAGCTTTGCCAAGGCCTTCTTTGGCAACACATTTAAAGAGGAGCCGGTATCAACCAGCACATGCGATAGCACGGCTCCTTTGCATTCCATTGCTATGTGTAGTGCCCTATTATGATTCCTTCCGTCCACTGTCAAGTCCATATCTGTGAAACCCAGCCCATGGCTGGCATGCACATTAGATACCACAGTTTCCAATTGATTGATCGTTATCTCCTGCGGAACATAAGCTTTCTTCAGAATTTTCAACAAAGCTTCCCTATGCCCCTCAGAGCTCAACAGCAATGATAGAATCGAGATTTTGGAAGGAGTCTGCTGCAGATGATCCACCAACTTATACTCAGATTTCTTGATGATTCTCAAGAATTCTTCAGCATCATCATCAAGTTTGTTTTCCGACCCCGCAGGCGCCGGTGTCACCACAGGAGTATTTCCATCCACCACAGCCTTCCCTTTTGCCCTGGCTAAAGCCTCGGCCTTTTCTTTTTTATCTTTTTCTTCTTCTCCCTTCCTTAACGCATCAGGAGCAAATAGTCTACCGCTGCGAGTGAAACCACTAGTACCAGCATTATCCACCTTTGAAACGGTGGTTTCATCAGCAGTCTGTTCTTCCAACTTCTCCCCGTTGCAATACACCTCCCCACCATAATGCCACGGCACGGCATCATCTTTGTCGTAGGGAATTGGTCCAGGTACCGTAATGGTAACTGGAGCCTCTTCAACAAGGTTCGACAAATCCACCGGGTCAAAGTAAATTGTTATGGTGGAGACCTCTTCCTTCTCTAATCCAGCCCTCTCAATCAAGATAATCCCCTCGTCAATGAGACTCTGAACAGTCTTCCTCAACAACGAACACCCATTCTGAACAACGCGGCATTCGACACAATCAATGCTACAGCCCGGGTTGATCTCATTCAACAGCAACTGTCTCTTCACCTCAGCCAAAGGCGTCCTCAACTGATCAATAGACAACAACCCAACTCGACCCTCCTCGGAGATTGCATTCACCCCCCTTTGACCATGCGCGGGCATGAGATTGGCATTAACATTGGGAGATGGTGCAAAGTTGATCGCTTTCGAATCCACCAGGTCCTGGACTACGTGCTTAAAAGCTTTGCAGTCCTCAACATTATGTCCGGGAGCACCCGAATGGAATTCGCATTTCGCGTTCTCGTTATAACTAGCTGGCCTTTGATCAGGTCTCAAAGGTGCCAGCGTCCTCAATTGTACCAACCCGAGGTCTTGCAGTTTCTTCAACAGAAATGAGTAAGTTACAAGCGGCCTATCAAACTGCCTGTCATTCATCCGGCCCCTGACTTGGTATCCGGCCCTTTGTGGCCTCTGTTGAAAAGGTTGTCTTTGTTGCTGTTGTTGCTGCTGTTGCGGTTGTGTAGGCTGAGACTCAGCAGGAATGGTTACCGCAGCGTTGTGCTGGAAGTAACGGTCCCTACTGGGTCCACGCTGCGAGTACACAGCGCTAGTATCCCCTTCTTTCTTCCTCTGCCCACCATTATTACCGAATGACTTCTTTGACCCTGAAGAAGAAGAAGACGCAGTACCCTGGATTTTGCCGAGCTTCAGCCAGCTCTCAATTCGCTCCCTTGCTACTACAATGTCAGAAAAGTTGGTGACAGGACATCCCACCATCCTCTCAGCAAACGGCCCCTGCAGGGTCCCCATAAAGAGATCTGACATCTCACGATCGACCAGAGGAGGTTGCACTCTTGCAGCCAGTTCTCTCCACCGCTGAGCATACTCTTTAAACCCTTCATTGTTTTTCTGAGACATACCCTGCAACTGGGTACGACTCGGAGCCATGTCAGCATTAAACTGATACTGTTTGAAGAACGCATCCCCAAGATCCTGCCAGTTCTTTATATCAGAAGATTTGAGCTTGGTATACCACTCCAGGGAACCTCCGGACAGGCTGTCCTGGAAAAAGTACATCCACAATTTCTGATCCATGGTATATGCAGATATCTTGCGGACGAAGGCTTGAAGATGCGTCTCTGGGCAAGAACTCCTGTTATAACGGTCAAAAGTTGGCGCCTTGAACTTCTGCGGGATCACTATCCCCTCAACAAGCCCCATGTTTGACATATTTACCACCCCAGGAGTGGCATAGCTCTCCAACACTTTGATTTTCTCAGCTAGCAGCTGAATCTCCTTGTTCTGAGGTGGAGCAATGTAGGGAACAAACGGTTCATTCTGCATTGAGAATTGGTCGGCCTCCCTGTCTTCCTCCTGGTCTTCATCGAATCCGTAGAATGGAGGCACAAAATTGTCTTTCTGATTCTGACTCGGCCCAGGTTGACCAACAGCACCACCGAAACCACCGGCATTATTCACAACACCAACAGTTGTCCTCTTTCCGCCGTCTCGAGACCCCAGTCCCTGGTTGGAGACTCCATCCAGGTTAACCCCGCTGTTTGCTGCAGAAGCCCGCTCGAGCTTTTCAACTTTGTCTGCCAACGCCTTCTGACCAACTGCAAAGCCTTGCATGATGTTGATCAGCTCGTTCATTTTGTCCTTCAACTCGAGAATATATGCGCTGGGAAGCTCCATGAGTCTGGGAGTATTGCGTCTGGTATAATATCTGTGAGGGCGTGTTGAGTGCAAAGGTACAGTTCTGCGAGCACGAGCAATGATTCCTGAAACAATCAAGCACGTTAGTAACAGATACCTGCAAAATAAAACACAAGTTATTATGATCAATGCATGAATACAGTGTCTATCCATATGAGGAACACTTTGTCTCTCGATCCTGGCATCATCGAGACAAATAATAATCCGGCATCAATATTCTGATATGCAGTGTTTGATTTCATCGTGTAGATCGGAGATATGTGATTTAGCATGAAACCCCCCAACCATGTGTGTGCTTGTGTGAGTGCATACGGTAAAGCAAATAAAGCTTGAAGATCAATCACTGAATGAAAAATCCATCACATAGCAAAATATGCACAAACAGTGCCAAAGTCATACGTCAAGCCAGATAGAATTCAAATACAATCCTCCAGAATCAGGAAAGAAATACAAGCAAGTAGATTCCGTCAACAAGCCTGACGGTAATCCACACAAATGAAAGATCTAGCTGGATGAGGGTCCCACAGATGGCCCTATCTCATCCTCCATCTTCGCGAACTCCACGGCGAACCTGAGCTCGGTGTTCTCCTGCTGTAGTCTCCCCACTTCCTTCTGGTGAATCTTCATCTGCCTGAAGTAGTGGTCTCTCTCTGCCATGTAATGATCCCTCTCGGCGACGATCTTCAGCTTCTCTGATTCCTTAACCTGCAGCTTTGCCTCCCACTCAGCAATGAGACCCCTGACTCGGTCATCCCTCTGCTCTCTCACCAAGATTTGCCTTTTCTTCTCATCTTCAATGACCTTTGAAGCTCTAGCCAATCTCTCTTTGGTGATGTCATGCTCCCTATTGGATGATGCTAAGGCTTGACTAATCTTCCCATAGTAGGCTGTATCCATCTCAAAGCGTTTGGCTTCCAAAGCATGTCGCTTGTCTTGATCTTCCATCCTGACTTTGATCTCCTGATTAGCTGTCTGAAACCGAGCAACACTTCTTTCCAATTCAGCTTTCTCTGCAAGTAACTGATCTCTGGCCCTCTTCATCTCAAGGAATTCTTCCATGCTGACAGAAGAACTTGGACCCTCAATCATAGGACACCCAAGATCACCTCCAGGAAATGGTAGAAATGTAACCTCAATTCTCTTCCGCAACCAATCCTCAAATAATGGAAAATACCGACAATTGACCTTCCCATAAGGAACCTTACCCTTCCTCTGGATATCTCGCCACTCATCCAATACCTGCCTCAGCTTGGTCTGATTACCATCAATCGGGAAATAGAAGGACTCCGGAATCTCTCGCCCGAGAGGAGGACCCTCTACAGCAAACCCCATCTGTCTCCTGAGAAGCGTTGGGTAGTAATTAATGCAACCCTGAACTCCCACCAAAGGCACATTAGGCAAACTCCCGCAACTGCATATAAAATCTCGTCCAGCCAAACCATTATGAGTCCAAGCAATATCATCAGCCCGCAAACCCATCAACCTGAAGGACCACTTGACAGAAGGATCAAGATGAGCAAAAGCACCTCGGGAAGGCAAATACCCCATAAACCACTTGAAGAGCAACTGAGAACAGCACCTGATCAAGCCACCACGTCGCTTCTCATTCCTGTTATGAACCGAGTAGTAAACATCTCCGATCAAAGTAGGAATAGGGTTTCTCTGTATAAACAATCTGATAGCGTTATGATCCACAAAATTCTTCTGATTAGGAAACAGAACAATCCCATAAATGCTCACAACGATCAGAGCACAAACCGTCTTCCAATTACCCATAGCAGCATGTTCCTTGGCATTAGTCTCCAAGAAACTCAAATGAAAACCGGGTGACTTTCCTTTCTCCTTCAAACCCTCCTTGACCATTTCCGGACTCAAATAAAGAGCGCGTGAAATCCCAAGGACATCTGGATCTACCCTAGTGACATGGAAAGGAATCTGATCACGGATCTGCATACCCAAGATGCTAGCATAGTCCTCCATCAGAGGCCCCAACAAATAGTCTGGAAATACGAAACACCTCAGCCCCGGATCATAGAACTGGAGAAGAGTATGAATGGCACTTCTGTCACTGTCAGTGAGTCTGAAAACCATCTTCAGGATACTACCGTATACCTCTCTGAACATCCCCACATGGTCGGGAGTAATCAATGCTATCATCTCCTTCAGCACACCAATCTCTGGGTCGAAGAAACTGTAGGCAATGTTGTCTTTCAGACAGGTCCTCATATCTGAGCAGAAAGTCTCTCAACCAGGATATCAATCAAAAATGTCCCTGCATATGGATAAACATGTGTTAGATGCAATTAATGCAAGATGTAATGATGCTGATGAATGAATGCAATGCGTTGCCATCCTCCAAGCCCTCTGATCATCTGTACTGAAATTTGGTCTCTGAACTGATCATAACCATCTGAGGGAACAAGTAACCACAAATCTGACCCACGGGTTCCGAAATAAACGGAAGACAGATACATCATCATCATCATCAGTCTCTGAGCAGACACTCACATCCATCTGAATCGGCCCGGGGAATCCTGAAATAAACGGATCCCCACTGATAAATCACGGACAGCACTCCGGCGTCTCGGCAATAAATGACCATAAATCCGACTCATAAATAAGACTCTGATCCGCAGAACAAAAAGTCACCAACGGAGTCACCATCTGATCATGCATCTGAAAGAATCACCCTCCCCTCACAGGTAAATTCTAATCAGGTCACCCTAAGGCGGATAATAGTTTCGACAATCGGGCAGAGATACTCAATGGGTTTGCCCTTTCGGGTGTGCCATTGTAGCTCCCTTAAGATTGTCTAAACCAAAGATCCGGGAAATGATCGGTCACCAGAGTCAATAGTTCAGATGAAGTAACTAAACCAAAGTGGAATATCCACAGAGGCAAGCACTACCAAATGAACCTCGTCCGGCTTGTGGTACATCGTGCTGCCAGGAACATGTTGACTTAACATGAAAGAGGCAACATGAGACCACACTAATCCTAGGTGTATACTCGGGCCTGGGTTTTAGCCCCACTCAGAACACCCACCCCAAACAGAGGAACCACCTGCACAGAGGATGGCAACAACATGATAGTATGATGCATGCAAATATTTATGCAAATATATACAATGGTTAGAATAATAAATGCAATAAACAAAACAAAACAAACAACCTAAACTATCCTAGAACGCTAGGAGAGACTCGCTTAGGGAAGATGGACCAGCACAGGTCTACATCCGAGGGTTCCTCAGCAGAGTCGCCAGCTGTCGCATCCGCGAAAAACAACCGGCGAGACTCGAACAAAAACACAACACAGAGCCGCCACTGCGCGTTATTTATCCCAAGATAGGGAAAGGAAACGCTCAGAGAAACCTGGAAAGGAAATGGTCTTGCGACCAAAGAGAAAGGGTAAGGGAGTCGGTTACGCAAGGGGAAGGTATTAGCACCCCTCACGTCCGTCGTACTCGACGGGATCCACGTTCTAAAATAAAGAATAGGTTGCTAAAACATCACACACACACACAGGGAACGCAGGTGGGGTTAAGAGAAGGGAGCTCGATAGGACGTCGCATCCTATGCCTACATATCTTGTCTGGAACGAGAATCAGAGCCAATGTAGTTCGGCTTACACACGCCAAACAAAACAAAACACACAAACAGATGGCAAACATGGAGCCCAACAACCAATCATTGGACTTACGTCAGCATCCGAACCAAAACACACTCAAAAGGGCAAACGTGGAGCCCGACAGCCAATCACTGGACTTACGTCGGCATCCGAACCAAAACACACAATCAGATAACAAACAAACACACACAAAAAGAAAAAAAATGCCCGGAGAGGTCTCGCACGACCCCCGGCCTACATACCTCGTCTGGAACAAGGATCTGGGCGATGTAGTTCCCCCTCAAGGGAAAGAAAATTTAGCCAGAAACCGAGGGAAGACACACTACCAGGGAGCTGGACTCGAGCCTAGTGTTGTCATGCATCATTACCCTACGTTCAGGTTTCTACCTACTTGCACAAATGCAAGCTAATCCTATCCAGGAAAGAAGCAAGCATACAAGCATACAAGCAATTCAAGCATTTCAAATAAACATGTCAAACAAATATTCACATAGCACCCACTATAGCCAATCAAGAGAGCTCAAACAATGGGTTTGACTGCCGAAGCAAGTCGTCTGTACAGGGGTATTATTCGCTCTTAACCTTGCCATTACGAGGCTAAGGTGAAGCAGATGAAAAGGTGAAGTGAGGATGAGACCTCACAGCTCTTATCCCTGACCAGGGAGAGCTTCTGACAAAGGAGCGTGGGTCCAGAATGGAGGGACCCTTCTACGCTTAAAGACTCTGACTCGATTGTGCAACAGCACAGGATCTTGGGTTGGTGTCCCAATGCATCAACACACAGCCGTGTGAGCAGAGGGACGACTCACAAAATAGTGGGGGATAGATTGCATATCCCTAGCTTCCACCAATTGCCTCATAGAGGTCTTTACCTGCTTGGGCACAAAAAGTAAACAACCACAATCATTGCCTCTTAAGGAGGACTTCAGACATTTGCCCGGCCCGGTAACAGGCCCGGTCTCCCAGACTACATGAAGTCAAGAGGACCTACCTCAAGTGGTCTACACAACCAAGCAGCAGCTATCAAGCAAGTTCTTAAAAGAACTATAAGCGACTAAATGTACCTGAAAACAATCAAGTATCATCAGTACTCAGACAGACAATAATAAACAGCAAAAGTTAATCAGTCAATCTGTACAAACAACACAAGCACATAAATGCAAGCTACAAGCTCAAGCTCAAGCTTCACAGCCTACAAAACAAAGTTATGTTAGTTCTCCACATCAAACAAATTCAATTTTATTGACTTGGATCAAACTCCTTAAGCATTGTGCATTTCATCCTGAAAAGTCAAACCAAATGTGAGAAACTGGACCACTAGGCCAAGCCTAGGGTCCAAAAGAGAGAAAAAATCCTAAACAGCAAGTAATATCCAATCAAAATCAAATTCAAGCAAATAGAAAACCAAGGCAATTGATCCCATACTCATATCATTTACCAATCTCATTTCATGCACAATATGGTACAAACTAAGTCAAATGCAACACCAAATATCCAAACAGAATGAATTCCAGCAAAAGCATACCAAAATAATTCCAAAAATCCTCAAATAATTCACACCTAAACAGGATATATTCAAGGTGCCGCATGTCAATTTTCAGCTCAATTGGACAAAAGGAACTATGTCAATGAAAATCAAGAAAAACAGACACAAATATATGAGCCAAACCATAACATCAACACATGCATTCACTTCAAAAATTCACAAGTCAATGAAAACAGTTAAGAAATGAATGGGACCAAAACAGGGATGTCCTACAATGTGTCTACAACCATCATACCAAATTTCATGTTTATCCAAAACCATATGAGCATTTCACATTAAATTTACAAACATGTGTCACATGAACTTGCATAATTGACCAACAGAGATGAAAAATATCAATCAAATTGAAACTGCCATATAAAAATCCAGAAAAATTCACATAGCATCTCAACATATCCATAAACATCCATGCAAAATTTCAAGTCATTCTAACAAGCATAGGCTAGGCAAATAATTTCATGAAGTTTCCCTAATTAGGTATGACACAAATTGTCACACCTAAGTTCAAAAAAATCATATCTCACTCCACAGGTATCCAAAAATCACAAACTTTATATGTAAATCACCAGCAACATGTCTAGAATCACCACAAAAATTTTCAAGAATTTCTTTTAAGGCATGAGAATTTCACATCAAAAATGGCAAAATGTGCACAAATATACCACAAGTCAAACAACCCTAGGTCAAACCAGTTTTTCACCAAGCACAATTTCTAAATATATGTCCATAAAATTCTAGAGAGAAAATGGGAACTATAGAAAAAATCCTCATATTTTTTTGACTTTCCAATAATTTTCTATGAATTTTTTAATGTTTGTGTGATTTTTTAATAATTATTTGAATTATTATAATTAATTAAAGGATCCAATGGCAGTTTGGTAAATACTCCTGGCCAGACCAAAACGCGGTCGTTCTACTAATTGAGGTGGAGGCACGCTATTGGTTAATGTTGGCGCGGCAAACACAATTTGAAAACGGTAATGCACAAAAATGGATCAAACGCGTTTCATCATCATCTTCTTTCCCAGAAATTCCCAGAACTCACATGAACACGCGAAGAACAAATGTCAATGAAAATTAACATGCATATAACCGTTGGAAAGGTCTCAATGTTAGGAACACGAATATGCAAGTAATTTTGTCCAATTGTTCATATATTTTACGAATCGAACAACTTAGGGTTTGGCATCCTAACTTCTAATCAAGATAACTTCCTCTATGTTTCACCATTTCTAAAACCAAAGGTAGCATGATAAACTACATCAAACAGTCTACAAAACACATACAACAATTAACACAATGGCGAGATTCGATTTGGTACCTTGATTTGGAGACAGCACTGAATTTTGATGAATTTGCTCGTGAAAGTCCAAAACAGATGAGGAATAAGCTTCAAGAAGTTGGATGCAATGCTCAGGTTCGATTGGATTTGCTTCTAATGCGCGAAAATTCCAAAAGCCATTGATGAATCAAGGATGAACAGTTGCGATTTGGTGCTTCTTTCAATCCAATTTGCCAAAACAGTTGAAGTAGATGATGAATGGAGCTTGCAGCAAGAAGAATTTCACAAATTGATCAAGAATTGAGAGAGTTTCGATGGATTTTGGCCTTTTTGTTCTTGAGAGAATTTGATGAATTTGGAGGGAAAAGAGATTGTGATTTTGGGAATTGTGAAATCTGTTACAAGTTTGTTAGGATTAAGAACTTATACCTCCAATTAACCAAGCCTTAATCACCTTAATTAACATAATGCAATATGATTAGCATACATGTCATTTTCAAACCAAGGGCAAAAAGGTACTTTCACACACAAGCCAATGACAACTCATTGCCAGCTCACACATGTCCTAAACATCTGTCATGAGCTGTTGCCACTTGTTTCATGTTGATTGGATAAGTATTTTAGAATTTCACTATGTCATGGCTATGTTATGCATTTTCAAGTTCATTTCAAAAGTGAAATCTCAAACCATGAGGCCTTGGCATGTTATGACGATTCCAACAATTTTAAAATGTCATTTGTAAGGTGTTGCAAAAATCCCCATTCAAAAATTCCCATTATTTCTCAAGTTGGACAATTTTGCCCCTGGATTTTTAACTGTACACTTGAAATTTGACTTTTTGCATTGACCATTTTTGAAGAATTCCAATTATGCACCATGAAAGTACATGTCAAATGGAGTTTATGCATAAAAAGATCATTCAATTTGGACACTCCATGTGGAAGTTATGCCCCTCTGATTATGGGTTAGTTTTGAAATTGAATGGACCATAACTTGCCAACCATACATGGGAATTTCAAGTTCTTGGACCTTTTGGAAAGGTGAGACCAAGATCTACAACTTTCATGTTGAACAAATTTTCATTTGAAGCTTCCTTGGACATGTAATTTTGAGGTCAAAACTTTCCATTTTTGGAAACTTCTATTACAAGTCACTTTCTATTTTTGGCAGTTTTTGTCCTGACTTGATTTTCTTCATTCTTAAGCTTTGAAATGTCAAATAACACTTGTCCCAACATGAATGAAGTATATCCAACTCAATTCTACCTCCAAATCCATCAGATCATGTACAGTTGCCCACAATTGACTTTTCAACTGATAGATGAATTTGGCCATGCACCGATCAATCTGAGCCCCAATCCTCTGATGAAATGGCTCAAGGATGAAACCCTAGCCTCAATAAGCACAATAAAACCAAATAATGATCCCCATATACATCATAGACCCCATCTCCTGATCATGCCCTGATTGGCCCAATGCAACTGATTAGGGTTGACCAGTGGTCAAAACCCTAATCTCAAGGAATATGCTCCAATCACTTGAATCTTCTTGGATGATATCATGATGATGATGTATCCTTTCAAACAAGATGAAAACCAATCTCCTGGAGAACCACAAAACCCTAATTTGGACCTCCACATCCTCAGATGATCAATGACCAGTCCAATGAAACCCTAGCTTGCACTTTGACTTCCTCATCTTCTGATCAAGACTTGTGAGGATGACTTGCACAATGTAACCACATGATATGCAATATGCAATGCCTAATGTCCTAAAAATGATATGTAATATGTTAATGCTAGTCCCAAGAGAGGAGGGCAAATTTTGAGGTGTTACACATGCCTATAGATTTTGTGGCTAGGTAAGAATATGTGTCATAAACCTTCGTCCTACAAAGCATAAACAAGGGCTTATGGGCAATTGTTCTAGGTCATCCACAAGGCCCAAAAGATAAAATCTCAATAGTGAAGCAATTAAGCACTGAATGCAGAAGAAATAGACCCTCTCCTTTCACTGAGAAGAAAATCCTTCATGTGAATGCCCTACTAATAACTCAAATCAATCTGACAGCTGATTGCATCTTACGCCATTCCATACGCATTCAATTTCTAATCATTTCTTCTATTTAAAGAGGAAAACACACCACTTCACTTGTATTAAATCCTCCCATTCAAACATCATTTTCACTCTCGTAATGATTTAAGAGTTTGAGTGTGTAGTGTTATATTTTTATTGGGATCCAAGAGGGGAAAACTTACGTAAAGGCGAGGAAGTACAACACATATGGGCGAGGGGAGAGACCCGACAGAGCCCCAAAACGCTTAGAATATGCCATGAGGCCCCCATAATGGGCCAAGAGGTCACCCGGATACGACCATAAAACCCCCCGATTGGGCTCCCTTTGTCCTAATTGTCCGGTAAATATGGGTGATGACATGGGCCCATAATGACTAACTAAATAGAGTCAGTTAAGAGAGGAAACCACTTCCTTCGTGATTCTATAGAGAATAAGTCTTTCCTTGACCACTTTCCTAGTCACGGAGTTAGGGCATAACCGTCCATTAACTCTGTAACCCAGACCAACTAAAGTCCCTATAAATAACTCATTCTTAGGACTGGGGAAAAAATAGATCTTAATTCGGACAAATTAGAAGCCATACAAATCATAACTCTTACTGTTCACATTCCTCATACGCTTACACCTAAGCATATCATCCATCTGCAGAGCCTCTCACCTCACGTGAGCAAGACTGCGAAAACCAACATAAAATACGACTGTACAAAGTTTCTTCCTACCATGGGCAAGTCCTAACCATCATTTATTGTTATACAACTACTAAGATTTTTTAGTCCCATTGACTTTGATGGAGGAACACGCACACCTATACTTTTTGACAAATACAGTGACGCCTAGCGTGGGATTATAGTAAAACTAACCTAAATCACACCTTCCATTATCACCACCATTTTTACCATCTCTTTAGTAGCCACTGCCGCCGGCCACTCTCTCTAAACTTTCATCTAAGAATCCGATGAACTGCTTGACTCTAAATAGCCAACAAATTCTGAAGCGCATACAAGACTCCTATTTCTTGCTGAAAGATATGGATTATAAATAACAGGCGAGAGATTTGTGGTTAGTTTGAACAACTAGAGAATGCTTTGAGAAAGATCACCGTATATCCAAGCACTGGACTGCCTAATGGAAGTGGCGACAACTCAGGTATTCCTTTTTCGAAATTTATCTATTATTACAATAATAATAATTACAAAGCTGTTTATCCTTACTTAAAGGTTATAACCACTGTTTGTTTATCAAAACTAGACGATATGGTCTTTCGTATGGCTTACAGAATTACTTGGGAAATTAATCTTTCATATATATTCTATGAAAAAGAGAAGGTCAGGCCGTTATTCTTCATTGTTTAAACTCATCACTAATTTGAGAGTCTAATTGAGAACTATTTTAGTATGACCCTACACATTTATCGATGGCAGTTTGAACTTTTATTCTATGATGTTATTCACTAGGTCATACATTGATACTGACAATACTATTGAATTACTTGCCAATTCCTTTTCCATTTGGTGAGCGGAAAAAGGGAGTAAAAGTGTACCTGTATAGGTGTTATGACACACACACTTGACTCGTTATTAATTAGAGTTACTGATTTGTTAATATATGCATATATCCATGTATGACTAAACTACTTGGTTAAGTACTACTTTAACTGGGTTAGCTCCAAAGTATGGAATAATTTATAGTAAATATTACTGCATAAAAACACGTTGGCACGTTCACGTGAGTCGCGCCACATATAGCTGTAAATCAAATATTAGAATGTTTTATTATTTACCCCATTGCATAGTTTGTTGAAAGTAATTAATAAAGCTAACAATTTAAAGCAATATGATATATACTCGTTTGTTGTACGGCTACATGACGCGGCTCTAAATCTGTGTAACACTCGGTAGATCCAAGACTATATTGTAGTTAGTTATGTTAATAGTTTATTGAATTAGGCGAGCCATGGCCTCTCCGTTTGTAACTTATTCAAGAACTTTTTTAATCTACTATGAATAATATGAATAATGGGGTAACACTCTCTTCTTTACAAAGGATGGAAATTTTAATGAGAAGCCCCTTTTTGTTTTTCACTTGCTATTCTTTACAGGATCATACGCAAAAAGTTTAAAGACATCCCAGATAATACACGAATGCTGAACTTTCATATGAAGATCCTTGCTGCAACTCAAGGCAACACAAGTATGTTAGACTTCGAGAAGAAGATCGTTGCCACATCTTCAGGAAATACGAATACGTTAGACTTCATGGCGAAGATCTTTGCTGTCTCTTTAAGACAATATTGTATGTTGTACTTGATGACAAAGATCCTTGTTGCTTCTTAAGGCAATATTGTATGTTGGACTTCAATAACAAAGATCCTTACCGCCCCTCAAGGCAATATTTGTAGGCTGGACTTCATAGTGAAGATCATTGTCGCCCTTCAAGACAATGTTTGTATACTGAATTACATAAGCGAAGATCTTTGCCACCCTTCGAAGAAATGTTTGTATGTTAGACCTCATAAATAAAGATCCTTGTCATCCCTTAAGCCAATGTTTATATGTAGGACTTCATAAATGACGATCATTGTCGCCCCTCCAGACAATGTTTGTATGTTGTACTTCATAGCAAAGATCCTTACTGCCCTTTGAGACAGTGTTTGTATGCTAGATATCATAAGCGAAGATCCTTGTCGCACTTCGAGGCAATGTTTGTATTGAAAACACATAGTATCATCTGACTCGTTTACACGCTTTAAGTATCATTTCTATATTAATGTTTTACAATTCTATTATTGTTTGATTGCGTATTGTAAGTTTTATATTATTTTAATTCATTCGTGTGTTTGTATTATTCATTTCAATTTGGTTGTAATCTCTCTGGATACTAAATTGCACCACTAAGAACCCTTTACATTTCATGATTATTTTTTCATTTGATCTTTGTTAGTATTTCTTTTTTTAGCCTATGAAAATTACCATTTTGTCATTTTCACATGAGTAGCTTGAATCATAAGTTAGAACATTTGAATTTCGATATTTTGGTATTTGATTCGAATCATGTGTTATATTTGATTCGAATCACTCACATGTTGTAAATCGGAACACCATTCTAGATCAAATGATTTAGATAAAAAATTGAACATGATTCGAATCATAACCTCATTTGATTTAGATCAAGTGCAAATGATGATTCAAACCATTAACTTTGGAAAGTGTCCTTCTAGGGGTTATCCAGGTTGTTTTGAATCACAAATTCTTCTTGATTCGAATCAAACTTCTAAAAATCCAATTTTCTATCTCTTATTTCCATAGTTGTTTCTTTTGGTGAAAACAACAAGTGTGAAACCTATGATGATCCATAAAGACAAAAAATGTAATTTTTGTCTTCTCTATGTGTTCATCTTTACACCATGTTTCTCTTTTCTTCTCTAAACACCAACCTTTTGATATTGAATCCATGTCAATTTCTTATCTTTGTTTTTGTTGCATCTTATTTTGTGAAATTTGGTTGTTATCTTTATGTGTTTTAGAGAATGAGTTTATCAATCTTGTTTAGGATTTCATCAAGCTCTTGATAAAAATCAAGAACCAAGACCCACTCATCTAAAAACTTGATTGAACCTTGTGTGTGTGTTCTTCATTCACCAAAAATTAAATTACTTGACTAACACCTTGTATTGTCAGCACTAGTTGAGATTATATGACACTATTCACGATCTTCATCCTTAGTCTTTTTCCTTTGATTGTGGATCTTTCTCTAAAGATTGAGTGTAAGGGAGACTAGTAGTACATTAGGGTTTCTAATATTTTTGCGTGTAGCTGGTTTTTTATGTAACAAATGCAGGTATCATTTCTTAAGTGCAATATTGCATGGAGTTGTTATTTATCAAGATGAGAGTTTCTAATATACTTCAAGAAATACTATGGCAAGATTAGGTATCAGCGATCCATAAGGCGGAGTAGGAATTGTCCTTCTTTGGTGGCATTGGAGAAAGATTTATCTCATACAAAGATATGAGTTGTCCAATATATGCTCAGTTAAGGGAAATCACTTAGACAAGAAATCGGTGGGATCAAGGGGATTACCACATACGAATACTTGGAGCAAGTTATTATAGATAGCGAGGTTATTGGATCAGGATCTTGAGGGATCTTATTTTCGTTGGAGGTTTAGTGTCAGCATCATTAGAGGGAATTATCGTGTGATAGTTCTTTGTAATCAAAACGTTATAATCATTTTATCAAAATAGTGAAAGACCGTGATTGTTCCGATGACATTATCCATTGAAGAGTGCATGTAGGCAAAGCGAGGATGAATGTCGAAGAACTATATATTTCTATGTATCTTTCCATTTCCTTATCTCTTTTACCTTACATGAATTCATTCATATTCGTTGTTGCATTATTGTATTATTGCATGATTGCATTGATTGTATACCATGCTTATAGTGATTTAATGTATAAGCTTAGTTATGTCGCGTATCAGTCTTATGGAATCAACATGAAGTCAATTATGCATTGCTAAGAACATCTCAGTAATGTGTTTTTAAATCGCTCTATTTAAAGAGGATTTGATTAACTTGTAAGTGACTTGCACTAAAAGCAATCAATCCCATGGTAACTTCAAGTACCATTTCATATGGCTTGCTTCATTGAGATGCTTCTGAGATCTCATGTTTTTGTGTTTTGCTTTTGCGCTTCTTAAAATCTATGATTTTGTTATGGGATCCAAAAAGTTTTTCAAATTCTCTAAAGAGATTTTGGGTCTATTCAACCCCCCTTGTAGATCTTGTTGTATCCATATTCTCACCCAACATGTATGCTAAAATCCATAAACGAAGATCCTTGTCGCCCATCGAGGTTACATTTGTTGGACTTCATGTCGAAGATCCTTGTTATCCCCTAAGGCACTACATATTAGCTATCCAACGCCTCACTTGAGACACTTGGAATATCATCATTCGGGTTACATATAACCTCTCTTGAGGGACTCAGATTCCCAAGACTAATTAAACTTTGCTTGAGGGACTTAGATTCCCTAGGCTAGATTAACTCTCTACAGAGGGACTTAGATTCCTCAGACTAATTAAACTCTCTCCCGAGGGACTCCAAGAGGGTCAATGCCTTGCCTATAGTCTCATCGGCAAAACTACATATTACTTCGCTTGGGGAACTTAAAATTCCTAGTCTATTTAAACTATCCACCTACGGGACTTAAAGCTTCCTCGAGCGGGACCCAACATAAATTATAGCTTAAGCGATTCAACTCAAAGTATAGGCTTAGGGACTCAACTTATAATCTATCCAGAATGAATCAACTTAAAGTCTCGTCTTAGGGACTCAACTTCAAGTCTAGCCTGAGGGAATCAAATTAAAAGATCCTTCGACACAAACTAGGTTAAACACTCTGCTCTTTATCAAGCCCTCGTGCTTGAGGGACTGTGTAGTGTTATATTTTTATTGGACCTCAAGAGGGGATAACTTAGGTAAAGGCGACGAAGTACAACACAGATGGGCGAGGGGTGAGTCACCCAACAGAGCCCCAAAGCGCCCAGAATAGGCCATGAGGCCACCCTGAATGGGCTAAGAGATCGGTCAAATACATCCATACAGGTCGTCCGATTGGACTCTTTTTGTCCTAATCGGCCAGTAAACGTGGGTGATGACATGTGTCCATAATGACTAACTAAAGAGAGTCATTCAAGAGAGGAAACCACTTCCTCCATGATTCTAGGGAGAATAAGTATTCCCTTGACTGCTTTCCTAGTCATGGCGCTAGGGCATAATGACCTATTAACTCTGTAATCAATGCCCAGTAAAGTCTATATAAATATCTCAATCTTAGGACTGAGGAAAATGTCAGATCTTAACTCAGACAGATCTGAAGTAGTACACATCATAACTCCCCTCATACGCATACACCTAAGCATATCATCCATTTGCAGAGCCTCTCACCTCATGTGAGCAGGACTTCTAAAACCACCATAAAACACCATCGTACAAAGCTTTTCGCCATCACGGACAAACCCTAACCACCATTACTTGTTATACATCTACTAAGACCTCTAAGCATCCCCGTCCTTTCTAGAGAAACACACACACACACATATACCTTTTTATCAGTACATAATGCTAATCTTATAGGCCCGCCATCTTCTCCACCACTTCAGAAACTCAAAACCACTACAACAAACTCTAAATTTTCAGTTTTCAACCCACTCTAATTCCACCACGAAACAAAATTGATTGAACTCAAAAACATATATAAATATATCCCTATTTCAAATATATATATATATATATATATATATATATATATATATATATATATATATATATATATATATATATATATATATATATATATATATATATATATATATATATATATATATATATATATATTCATGATACTTTTATCAACCGGTTCTTCTTTTCTTTCTCAACCAACATTTATATAAATTCCATAACATTTGAAATACTATATAAATATAACATTAGCCAACATTTATCTTATTCCCATTTAAATACTTGGAATTTCATAACTTAATTTAGTCTAAATTTTACATTCTCTATCTAACATATTAAAAGGTTCATAAATATTCTTTAACGGTAATAAGAACATAATCCTATAAAGAATATATTCCCTCATATTTTGATTATGCATTTTCACCAAGCAACAATATATGATAAATGAATTCTATCACCTCACAATATCTAACCTCTATAGTTAAAATTTTAATCATATAATAGAGGTTTGTTTAAATTTCTAACCTCTATAGCAACAAATTTTTAAAAGACTAGTAAAATTCTAATTACTATTTAATTTTTTCATTAATTAATTTAAAATTTAAATAATCTAAACATAATATATATATATATATATATATATATATATATATATATATATATATATATATATATATATATATATATATATATATATATATATATATATATATATATATATATATATATTGAACTTAAAAATTAATCAATAATTCAGTTACTAACTCACAACTTTCATTCTCATTTCCTTATAGAGATTGCGATTAATGGCCCAATTTGTTATGTCTAATAATAATCCCCTTTGGAGTTTCCGTAAGTTGGATTGGTAAAATAAAATTGTAGTCTTTTTTGGGTATATACTATTTGCACCCTATGTCTACTAAACACATACAGCTTTTTATTTGTGTGTATTTATCTTTTCACAAAAAGGGCTTCTTTTTGTAATAATATACCTAGAGAAATTGAAACCGAACATAATTTCGAAACTTTGGTTAATTTGCTTTTTAAATATAATAATAAGTTTTCATTAATAAAAGTATACTTTTTATTTGTTACAAATATTATTTCATTGTTGGAAAAACATTTGTGGTGTTTAATTAACTATTTTTTTTAAAAGGATTAAAACTAATAAGTAGTATATTCACATTAGAGTTAGATTTGTTTTGTAAAAAAACGAAATTAATGTTTTGAATATAAAAAATTCCTTAAGAATATATGCATTCAATATTTTCAAATAACAAATTTTTTATTTTTTATATAACTTATTCTGAACTCAGGTTAATATGATAAAAAGCATCTAATTTAAATATTAAAGAAACAATTTTTTGAAAGGAAAAACTTAATAACTATTATAAAGAATTATTTATAAAAAAATATTAATATTAATAAAAGGAAAACTCGAACATGCATGTACATTGCGTGATATTTTTTGTTACAGTTTATGTGATTTGTTTTGACAATAGGATAAATTTGTGTGATTTTGACAACAGTAAATGTCTAACAGTTTAATATTTAGTTGGACATGAGTAATATAGTCTATGCTTTGTGTTTGATATAGAAATGAGAAAAAAAAATAGTAATTATATAACATAATCATTATCACATAACTTTTGTCATAATAAATTATTTTTCTTTTCATTTAATAGAGCAGATGAATAGTTAGATATTACTTATTATTTATATTTAATGTATAATTTAAATAATTATCAACGTTACAAAAATCTACATCTCACATATAAAAACAAATTGATAAGAGATTAAACAAATTGATAAGAGATTAAATACATGAGTGAAACTTATTTGTTGTTACATGAGTGAAGCTCTTAGAATATGTGGTCACATTAAAGATCACATATTCTCATCTATTTGGAATGGCATAAATAAAGGCTTCTATGAAACACTGCATAATGATTTCTATCAACTTAACAGCTCATTTAAGAATGCCACTATTTCTATGGAGTATACCGATAATAAAATAATTTAATATCTTGATGTTAATGGACATATAACACTCAAAATTGCTTATTGCTTAAAATCTCACAACTTCTAGGTTAAGCATTGGGAAATATGATATGGAATGGAGCAATCCCTTCATCCGAATCTCTTCTTACAGGGAGAATAATCTAAGACAAACTCATTACTAAAGATAAATTGATTCGTATCACAAATATTATGATTCCATTCAACATCTTTTCTTAATGAAAATATTTTCAAAATATATGGACTTGACTTTGCAATCTATCTGACTTCTAATATATATCTTCAATCGAAGACTTTTGAAGAATTGAATAAGTCATAGTCCTTTTAGAGTATGTTTGAATGAAATATTTTAATAAAAAATAATAATTTTATGAAAGAATTTAAAATGACTTGATCAAAATTTATTTTTTACATAAAAAATGATAAATTATTAAAATGATATAAATATATAAAATATTTAATTCAAGTCAAATTTAAGAAATTTTAAATGACACTAAAAAAGTAAAGAATTTGAAATTGCTTCTTCATTCTATATAATGTGAATGTTCAATTATTTATTATTAATTTTCTCCTTGCATTTTACTAAATTTACAAATTCACCTCTAAAATTTCAAAATTTGCAAATAAATCCTTAAAATATTTTAAATTTTATAAATTGGTCCCTTCAAAATTTGCAAATTGATCCCAATATTTTAACAAGAAATCATTTTTATACTCCATCCAAACAAAAGAATTTAAAAATAAATGAATTTCAATTGAATCATTTAAATTGCTTAGAATTTTGAATTTCTTAAAAATTTTTAATTACCTCATCCAAACACACTATTAGTGTAAAATCTTCTATCAACTAGTATTAACATTTTCAATGTCCTTTAATTTGCTAGAAATTAAACTTGATTCAACAACAATTCAATTCAATGGAATCAATCATTGCTTCAATCATCTCTTAGGTTTCCTTATATGGTAATGCAACTCCTAAATCTTTTAAATTTTTGATGATTGACTACTATATTAACTTCAATATTAAGATTCACCCATAAGGGCTCCTATCATTAAAGTAATCATATATCACCCTTCTTTCTTCAACTAGATTAAAGGTAACATTGATGGGTTTCGGTTGGTACCCCTAACATGACTTCTAACATGACTTCTAGTTGAGGGATTTATAGAGATTACAAGACCAATAACATAGGTAGATTTGCGTTTAATTTAGGTGTTGGAAATGCTTGTTTGTTGAGATAATGGAAGCCATCTTGGCCATGGAGTATGCTTTATCTAAAAATTGGACAAATCTTTAGTTGGAAATAGATTCGAAACTTGTGGTGCTTGCTTTTACTGAGCCTAGTTCGCCCCCTTGGATCCTAAGACTACCTGGGTGAAAGGTTCAATCATAGTCTGAAGTGTTAGACCCAAGTTGTAAGAGCTTGCAAGTCATAAATACTTGTCTTTCACTAAAAATTTCAAATATGTCTCTCTTTTGTAATAAATTTGAAGAAAAAGACTATGTGGGTGTAAGGTTCAGTCATAGTCCCGAGTACTAGGCCCGAGTTGTAAGAGCTTGCAAGCCATAAGTGTTCGTCTTCCATTCAAAACACTTGTAAATATTTAAATCCTTTCATAACAAAATTGGAAGAAAAAGGCTACCTGGGTGAAAAGTTTAGTTGTAGTCCCGAGTATTAGACCCAAGTTGTAAGAGCTTGCAAGTCATAAACCCTCGTCTTTCAACCTAAAAAGATATCCAATACATCCAAATCATTTTGCCTCTTATCATCCCTTCCAAAATATTTTTAAAAGGAAAGATATTTTTGTCTCAAGACGATGCAAAACAATGCCTTGTCCACATATGTGTGAGTGAGATAAGTGACGTTTTCCCGTGAATGTTGATATGTAGAAATCCATTCAATGTGATGCAAACGTCCCCTCCTCCACCATTTTGGATAAATCAATGTTTTTTGTTCGATTGCGACAACGAAATCTTTCGCTAAAATCGATCCAACAAAAAAACTTTTTCTACGTAGCCTTGAGTTCTCCATCACACCGAAGGTAGGAGCGAGACCCAAAGTCTCATTAGGAACCCTAATAAAAAATAAACCTTTTAGTCCTTTTTCCCCCCTTAATAACTTGAGAAGCAAACATTTGTAAGCTAACACTAATGCACATAACTAACTAAACGGCTCCCGTTAAGTACAACAGACGTGAGGGGTATTAATACCTTCCTCTTGCGTAATTGACTCTCGGACCCAATTTGGTTATGACAACCATAATCTTAGCCGTTCTTTTATGGGTTTTATTGATATTTTCCCTTTCCTCTTTAGGAATAAATAAAGTTGGTGATAACTTTGTTAGTCATTCCGCAATCATGTGATGCGCTTCGCGAGTGTCATATTCTTTTTTCTAGGTGCGACCGTTGGCGACTATGCTGAAGAATCTGGTTCCTTTAAGTGAGCCAATCCTAGTTTGGTTTATTTGTGCCTTATGTTTGCTTTACTTATTTGGCCTCTATTTACCTTATACTTTTATTATCTCATGTGTTATTATCCTATAATTTGTTATATGGCTCTATTGTGACGTGGTATTGGATTAATACTCTAACTACAAAACACTTTGTAGGAAAGACTCTATACCCGAGTCAGAGAGGAAATATGAGACAGGATGATGATTGCATAGTGTAGGTCCGTGAGATGTATTTCTCGTTAGGGTTGACACGAAAACCTTACTTAGAGTAGATTCTTTTGAGAGTGTTTTCGCCCGACAAGTAAGTTTCCATAAGCTTCAATATTTTCATTAGGGTTTATGAATCTAAGTAAAGGTCTTAGTTATCTCACATTTCTTTCCGGAATTTGAGATCTTTACAAGCCTTTTGAAAATGACTTCAAAAAGAAGAAGCACTTTTTTTATTCAAGTACAAGGAATCTAAGATCGAAAGCTTGGAGGATTTATGTTCCAAATTGACCACAATCAAGCGTAATGACTTCAGAAAAGACCATGGGGAGATCTTGAACCTTCTAGATGAAAAGGTGAACTTTGGGGTTATCAACACTTTGGCTCAATATTATGATTTGCCTCTGCGTTATTTTACTTTCTCCGACTTCCAGTTAGCTCCTACTTTGGAAGAAGTTGAGAGAATCATGGGTTAAAATTTGAAGGACCTCAATCCTTTTCCCAAGCATGATGAAGAGGTTACTCCCAAGAGAATAACCCTAGCTCTAAGCATTGGCGTCTAATATGTCTTAGCCAATTGGGACATGAAGAGAGCTTTTAAAGGGTTTACCAAGAAATTCATGGAAGGTTTAACCCTAAAGTTCGAGAAGGCAAAAAATTGGAAAGCATTTTATGCCATCCTAGATCTTTTGATCCACGGGATTTTACTTTTCCCGAACATTAACGACTTCATGGATCATTTGGTAGTAGAAGTTTTTCTCTATGGTAACCCTGTACCCTTTCTCTTGGCTGACATTTACTATGCTCTCCATGAATGCCATGAGAAGAAAGGTAGAGCCCTTTTGTGTTGTGCTCCGGTTTTACATGCATGGATCATGACGCACATGCCAAAATGAGGCCTCTTCATTTCCAAAGAGCTCAGGCCCTCCAAGAAGTTAGCCTTTATTACTACTAGTACTATCAAGTGGTATGTAAGAGATTGGGAAAACAAATATGTCATTGTTAATTGTGGGGATTTCCACAATGTACCTTTGATAGGAATAGTGGGGTGTATCAATTATAATCCATTTTTGTCCATGAGGCAACTCAGATACCCTATGGATGGCCTTCCAAAAGTTGAATCCTTGGATCCATTCATTCTGCCTGACATTGGGGCAGATAACCAAATCATGAAGAAGATCAAGAGATTCAGGTAGAAGATCATAAAAAAGGGTAAATAGTTAGGCAAAATAAATTTCATTGCTAGAGAACCCTACACTCTATGGGTGAATGAGAAAGCTCAAATGGTTAAAGTTCCTTTTCCATTTGATCCCTCTATTTTTCCTCAAGTTCCCGAGCTTGAGCCTATATTAACTAAAGAAGTTGAAGAGCGCAAGGCCAAGGTCAAGAGACTCGAATTAGAGAACTCTGAGCTATAACTTAAGCTTGGTCAAACCGCTAAGGAAAATAAAGACCTGAAATGGGAAAGTGAAATTCTGGTGTAGTTAGATTTCAGATGTTCTACTCCAAGTCATGACATCTGATCCAACATTATAATTAATACAGCAAGGCATTTATACCCAATACTGATATGCACACATTCATAGTTGTCACGACATCTGCTACTATATCACCATAGTATGGAAGAACACCCAGTTCTGTCCATCTGGTACAAAGACACAGCAGAGATCACCAATAGCACTTACTTCTGTTGAGCCTGCACAGTTATCAGCATGATGTCTCAACATTGATTTGAACATCACCTGTTACAGCATTACAAGTTTACCTTATTTTATAACAGACAAAATTATAACATGCAGAAGGTAAAAACACAAGTAATTGTTAACCCAGTTCGGTGCAACATCACCTACGTCTGGGGGCATACCAAGCCAGGAAGAAGATCCACTATCAGCAGTATTAATTCAGAGTTAAACTCCCCCGTTTACAACTCTTCACTTAATCCCTACCCAATGCAATCTATACCTAGGAACTCCTAGATAGAAACCACCAGTTTCCATTCCTATCACAACAATTACAATGTAATGCAAAACATCTTGAACTTGCCTCACAGCTTCATTCAAGAACATAATCACTCTTGCCTACAGGCTTTGAGTTACAAATACTCTCAGCTTTGAACACTGAGAAACACATGGTAACCTTCCCACAGATTGGGAGGTTTACCTCACACACACCCCTAAATTTACATTCTATGAGGCTTACAAAACCTAGGTTACAATCTGCTATTTATAACCTAAACACCCAACTGGATTTGGGCCTTGTACTTGTATTTCCTAAAATTAAGGTTAAGCAAGTTAACCTAATTTCCACATATTAGGGTGCTAACAAATAGGCTATTTGTTAGGTCCATTAATTGTAGCTCAGTTGTTAGTTTCCTGGATTTTAGCTCAGCTGTTGGATTCCTGAAAAATAGCCTGAGAAAAATACTGAAACAGAAAAACTAACTATCCTACAATTTAGCATATGCTGTCAGGAATGAATGTCACAACATTCAGTTTGACGTCCAGAACATAGACCATATGCTAAGTCTGTTATTTTTCTGAAAACAGACTGTACAAAATGCTGTACTGTAAAAGACCAACCAGTCTATACTTCAGTATCAGCTTACAGTAATAAATGTCAAAACATCCAGTTTGACATTTATACAATTAGCCTTATGCCAGGTCTGTTATCCTCCTGAAGAACAGACTGAGATACATACTGAACTGTAGTAGAAAACCAACCTGCCTATTATTCAGTATATGATGTCAATGATGAATGTCATAACATCCAGTTTGACATTCAGACAGTAGGCCTTATGCCAGGTCTGTTACTCTCCTGAAAAACAGCCTGAAATAAATACTGAATTATAACAGAAAAACCAACTAGCCTATAGTTCAGTATCTGCTGTCAGGAATGAATGTCATAACATTCAGTTTGACATTCAGTAAATCCTGTATTGAATGACTGTCATAACAGAACAGAAAGTCAGCCTGCTGTTAGTTTCCTGAAAATCAGCCTGTGATAAATAGCAGAAAAACTAACTGGCCTGTCAGGAATGAATGTCATAACATTCAGTTTGACATTCAGAGACTGCTGTTATGAATGACTGTCATAACAGAAAATCAGCCTGGACTAAATACTGAACTATAACAGAAAAACTGATTAGTCTATAATTCAGTATCTGTTGTTAGGGATGAATGTCATAACATCCAGTTTGACATTCAGTAGATCCTGTATTAGCTAAACCTGCAGCACACAACTCAAGTATGTCATGACATCAGTCAAGACATCAGAGTACAATTAGATATTCTAACATATAATGCAGTCAAACAGTCATCTCCACAGCATGTCATGACATCAGTCAAGACATTAGAATCCAGCTAGTGTTTTACCATACAATGCAGCCAATCAAACATCTACAAACTCCCCCTTTGGCAAATTTTTGGCTAAAACACTTTGACTTCACAACAGAGTCCATAGCAGCGGAAATCACACATCTAGCAGGAAATTGACCTAGCTAAGACACTCAGAGTGGCAGCACACTCACACAGATGGAAGTTAAATAAAAACTTCACATAACAGCACACATACAGAAGTTAAATAAAAACTTCTAATTGCAGCACACATACACACACTCACACTCATAGAAGTGGAACCTCAGCTGCAGCACTACCTCTGGATTAGAGGATCTTCAATATCTGTTTAGCAAAACACTCTGTTGTCCTGGGGCATCACAGGTGTTACTCCCCCTTTTTGTCAAAAGTGTCGCCAAAGCAACACTTTAAATTACAGACCAACATAAACAGAATTACACACAAATGACAGATACACAATCTTGATTTTACTTCACAGTTTCAATCAATAATACCCCCTCTTGATCTTGCTTTACAGCTTTGATCAAGACACTACCCACTTGATCTTGCTTCACAGCTTTGATCAAGTAGTCACACACTGTCTTCACAGCAGGTATATCAGGTGCCATACCTTGTTATCTGAGAACACATAGACCACAAGCTTGATGATTACTTGCAGCACAAAGACAGAACTCCCCCTGTCATGAACAACCAACTCTCCTCTTGAAACTTGGAGATCACACATGAACATATCCAACACCCCAAAGTTGGACCTTCACATACTTCCTGATTCGAAGAGAACCCAGACCACTTGATGAATGGAAAACATTAGACTCATCTCCATGTCTTCAAGAGCACACCCTCTGTTCAACCCTCTTGGCTGAACACATCCACACTCTGTGTCAATCTCTCTTCTAACCAGAATAAAAAACCACTTCACAAAATGTTCTAACATTCGTTAGGACATCCTTCACAACATAACAAGGAACACCATCTGATAATCTTTAGATATCACTGAGTCACCAGCTTGATCAGAAGAAACCAGACACAATTTGGGACATATACATTCTCATCCCATTACAAGAGATAATCTTCCATTGATAGCTCAAAACTCCTACCACAAGCTCTAAGAGATGAATAGAAAACACCTCCTTTTGTCTTCAACTTACTACTTTTCTGCTCAAAAGTAATTTGTCTCAGACTTCCCTCAAGAATAATCAGCTGCCATATGTTGATTATCTTGATTCTTCGAATTCACATCTGAGATAGATCAAATGCCACTGGTTGATTACCTCCCTCGTGAATCCTCATATGAAAAAGTCAAATTCCATTTTTTGACCTCTCCACGTTTATCAGACTTCTCCCAAAGATATTCTAACCTTCCAAGTGAGACTTGAACTTCAAGCTACATGCCAAACAAAACTTAGATTTTCTAAGACATGACCATGTAACATCCTCTCCATCCAGCAACTCCAAAGAACTGCAATGGGAACGATCCTTTTGAAGTACCCAATCTACACCTCTGTAGACCCTTCTATCTTAAGTTGATGTGTCACTTCACCAACTGAGATTCTGATGTTGAACCAAATGTCACAACATTGTGTTTTAACATCTAGCTGTTGAATTCAACTCCTTCTTCTGCCACTTGAAAGAACTTCCTCCCTACACAGAACAAGAGTTCAATGCTCTCATAGACTTGATTGTGGAACCAAGTTTGAGTAAACAACCTCCATCCTGCAGGTTTGCAGTTAAGTCATCCAAGCTCACACCTTGATGAATCCCTGCTTCTTCTCCAAAGACATCAGACACTCTGATGCATGAGTCTTCAGAAGGACCAGTTAGAGACTAACCCTTCAGCTATACCAAGGATTCCACTTCCTAAAGCAAGGCTGTTTCCATGATGTCAAGAATGATGCCACTTGTTCTTAACTCCACAGTGTGCATTAGCTAATGCACTTCCTTACCTAGATCAGAAGTGAACTGATCCAAGTAACCACCATCAAGACTATGATGTCTTCTTCTTCTTGTACACACCAAGGCTGAACATGTTTCTTGCCAGGAAACCTTTTCAGAGAGCATATGCTTTTGCTGCCATCATGAACCAATGTACTATCCTTCCTGTGATTCTGCACAGGGTCTTGAAGAAGGGATGTTCCAACATCTTTAAGAACATCAGTTATCTTGAGCTCCAAGGATAATCAATTAAATACTTGTACTTGGCCCAAGTAAACATTGATCTTAAATCCTTTCCCAATTATCCTTTCAGATACTTCCACCATAAGAATACTTTAAGAATACTCTTCTTGTGTCAACATCTTCTGCTTGCAAGCACTTCAACAGATTTGAGAATCTTTCCAGATTAGATTCACCCTTAGGAATGAGAGAGATGAATCCTTCCTTGCAGATGTGTCACACAACAACCAGAACCCATGTGACACAGGTCAACAGCCAACCAGACCCTAGGCTGACCAACCGTGAGGAGGTTAACCAAAACTCCCCCTCAAATTACCAATCATGGAAACTCCACACCAATATCCATGCATTGTACACAAGTGTCTCAACATGACATACACTATCCCTACCAGTGGCAACTAACTCTATGAGTTATACCTATGCATACTCCAATCACACCAATCAGACTCCAGCTGACTATAAGTACTAGTGAGACAAACAACACCAGTCAATAGTAGATATGCATTGCCAGAGAATACTACCTCAACCAACCTCTGAATCTTCATATTCTCACTTCTTGAAAGAACTGCCACTTCTGAGCGAGGTGTTTGAATAACAAGACTCATGGCTCCAATCCTCTTAAATGAAATAGCAATCAGGTTACCCCATTATTGACTTCTAACATCCAGAGGACTTGTCTTCCAACACACCATAGTACTCCAGAGAACAACTATCCAGCCCTGATCAATCTACAGGAGTAGGACGAGCAGCAGGAAATTGCATAATGTCACATCTCAGCCAGCTCCACTTCTAGAGACCAGACCTCTACATGTGACCTTCTTGAGCATACACACAGTTGACTCTACCCTTGTCAACTTAGCACATACAGATGTCTCCTCTTCCAGGTCAGGAGTAGGTTCCAAACAAGGTCTCCCTTTGTTTGACACCTAAAAACATCTGCTCTTCAACCAGTAGCTGCATACTTGTTGAACAACATGTTCTAACATCACATAGAACATTAGTTCCACCTCCTTGGAACAAACTTTCCTTGAAATTCTTCAAGGTCTTCATATACATTACCCAAAAGAGTAAAAGAATCAGTGATCAGTTGATTCTTAACATCCTGAAGTGAGAGCGTCATGATGAGTGGACTTGAGGAGACTCGAGTATCTTTGACATCTTCAATAGATTATGATGAAATCTTGAATACAACAGCCTTTCATCCACATGAGGGGAAACTACATCAGAGTTTGAGTTTTGCCAGGTATTATGCAGCGGAAATCATAATACAACTCAACCTATGAACACACACTTCACCAGATCAGCCTCCAAGACCATACCAAGTTTGAATGTGATTCAATACTGGCACAACTGTCCCACTCAAGGCCGATTGCCAACCTCCAGAGACAGGTTCACACAGTTTCTGTCATGAATAGTCCATCCACCTACTTCAAGGGACCATTCAGGGACAACACGGAACCTTCCACAGGTTCCAACAACAGTGCTAACATAACTCCTTGCACGATACCAGAAAGTATCACCCATGGATCTCATCCAGAAACAGAACAGGATGCCTGCTCTGATACCATTTGAAATTCTGGTGTAGTCAGATTTCAAATGTTCTACTCCAAGTCATGACATCTGATCCAACATTGTAATTAATACAGCAAGGCATTTATACCCAATACTGATATGCACACATTCACAGATGTCACGACATCTGCTACTATATCACCATAGTATGGAAGAACACCCAGTTCTGTCCATCTGGTACAAAGACACAACAGAGATCACCCATAGCACTTACTTCTGTTGAGCCTGCACAGTTATCAGCATGATGTCTCAACATTGATTTGAACATCACCTGTTACAGCATTACAAGTTTACCTTATTTTATAACAGACAAAATTATAACATGCAGAAGGTAAAAACACAAGTAATTGTTAACCCAGTTCGGTGCAACATCACCTACGTCTGGGGGCATACCAAGCCAGGAAGAAGATCCACTATCAACAGTATTAATTCAGAGTTAAACTCCCCCGTTTACAACTCTTCAGTTAATCCCTACCCAATGCAATCTATACCTAGGAACTCCTAGATAGAAACCACCAGTTTCCATTCCTATCACAACAATTACAATGTAATGCAAAACATCTTGAACTTGCTTCACAGCTTCATTCAAGAACATAATCACTCTTGCCTACAGGCTTTGAGTTACAAATACTCTCAACTTTGAACACTGAGAAACACATGGTAACCTTCCCACAGATTGGGAGGTTTACCTCACACACACCCCTAAATTTACATTCTATGAGGCTTACAAAACCTAGGTTACAATCTGCTATTTATAACCTAAACACCCAACTGGATTTGGGCCTTGTACTTGTATTTCCTAAAATTAAGGTTAAGCAAGTTAACCTAATTTCCACATATTAGGGTGCTAACAAATAGGCTATTTGTTAGGTCCATTAACTGTAGCTCAGTTGTTAGTTTCCTGGATTTTAGCTCAGCTGTTGGATTCCTGAAAAATAGCCTGAGAAAAATATTGAAACAGAAAAACTAACTATCCTACAATTTAGCATATGCTATCAGGAATGAATGTCACAACATTCAGTTTGACGTCCAGAACATAGACCATATGCTAAGTCTGTTATTTTTCTAAAAACAGACTGTACAAAATGTTGTACTGTAAAAGACCAACCAGTCTATACTTCAGTATCAGCTTACAGTAATAAATGTCAAAACATCCAGTTTGACATTTATACAATTAGCCTTATGCCAGGTCTGTTATCCTCCTGAAGAATAGACTGAGATACATACTGAACTGTAGTAGAAAACCAACCTGCCTATTATTCAGTATATGCTGTCAATGATGAATGTCATAACATCCAGTTTGACATTCAGACAGTAGGCCTTATGCCAGGTCTGTTACTCTCCTGAAAGACAGCCTGAAATAAATACTGAACTATAACAGAAAAACCAACTAGCCTATAGTTCAGTATCTGCTGTCAGGAATGAATGTCATAACATTCAGTTTGACATTCAGTAAATCCTGTATTGAATGACTGTCATAACAGAACAGAAAGTCAGCCTGCTGTTAGTTTCTTGAAAATCAGCCTGTGATAAATAGCAGAAAAACTAACTGGCCTGTCAGGAATGAATGTCATAACATTCAGTTTGACATTCAGAGACTGCTGTTATGAATGACTGTCATAATAGAAAATCAGCCTGGACTAAATACTGAACTATAACAGAAAAACTGATTAGTCTATAATTCAGTATCTGTTGTTAGGGATGAATGTCATAACATCCAGTTTGACATTCAGTAGATCCTGTATTAGCTAAACCTGCAGCACACAACTCAAGTATGTCATGACATCAGTCAAGACATCAGAGTACAGTTAGATATTCTAACATACAATGCAGTCAAACAGTCATCTCCACAGCATGTCATGACATCAGTCAAGACATTAGAATCCAGCTAGTGTTTTACCATATAATGCAGCCAATCAAACATCTACAGAAAGTCAACAAATGGAGAAGAAGTTTACATATAGAAACAAAAGGGCCAGAGAGTCTCAATGAAAGAAGGAATGAATTGGTGATGTCCTCCATGGTGCTGAATTTGCATTTAAGACCAGCAACCATGAGTTGGACCATGCAGTGCACCATTTATGACCTAAAAAAGACAGTGGATAGATCTATTGAGATGCAGAGAGATGTTAGACTTGACTTTGAGGCCCAGATTCATGAGCTTAGGGGTACCCTAAAAAAGTGCAAGGATGAATTATCCTATGAGCATATGCGGAAAGAGGAAGTGGAGTGAGCTTTTATCTATCAAAAGTACCATCTAGATCAAGCTAATGAGAGGATTAAGACCCTTCAAAATTAAGATCAAGATGCAGCTTACCTACTCCTGTTGAATGGATATGGGTATTGGAAGAACCTATATAGAGGGCTGAAGCAACAGTGGTTGAAGATCAATGCTTCATCAAGGATCTGCGAGAAATCTATCTTGAGTGGAAGGGAAAATTCCTAAAATTGTCTAGATTTTCTAATTCCATCATGCAAGAATTTCCAGAGAAGCTCCAAGAAGCAGATTAATGCATGTGTCCTAAAAACACACCACATCAAGTCTTTAATTTTGTAAAATTTTGTAAGAAGATGTTAAAAGGGATAACTACTGATCTTGCAACGATTCATAGGGCCCAGATGTAACTTAGGATTATTTTGTACTTGAATTGAATCAAATGAATGAAAAAGTTATCTTTATCAGTTTCATTTATTATGTTTTGCTTCTTTATTTTATAAAATGCTTGCAAATGAATTTTTTAACATTGTTAAAATAAATGACGAGATAACCAAGAGCTTTGCACATAAAACTGCATCCATACATGGATTCATTTATTCGTCAAATAAAAACTCATTTCGTTTTTTTTTCACTAGTTCCACCCTGAGTCCTTAATAACGGTACTTAACTTGAGCCTATGCTCGCCAAAGAATGGAGAACCAAGAATAAGAAAACGCAAGGGTAAGGTCATAACTTGATGATCTAAGAGGAAATGTGAGCCAGATAATGGATATGATCCAACCTCTATCAACCAAGATGGACCCTCCTAAAGTAACGACCAGTTCAAAGATTTATGGTGTTACCTTCAATCCATAACCTTTGATAATTGTGCCTTCCACATGGACAACATATGGGTTACCTCCTAACTATTTACCACCATTTGAGGAACCCCATAAATTGTGCAGTCTACTCAACATGTGATACCTTTACTACTCAGCACCGAAGCATATCTAATTGTCCATGCAGTTACGCATCCAATTTTCCATACAATGGCACAACCATAGTTTGAGAACCTTCATCATGTGTACCATGATCCTGAATCTTCATATGAAGAGGGTGAGATGCATGAGGACATTAAGGGAACTCAAGAGAGTTATCATGTTCTTGAGAAAAGATTGAGAGCCATTAAAGGAGACAAGGTCTTTGGTGCTACCGCCAAGGAAATGTGCTTAGTGTACAGTCTTGTGATCCCTGCGGAATTCAAGACCCTATATTTCGACAAGTATAAAGGTTATTCATGCCCCAAAAGTTATCTAATTATGTACTATCGAAATATGGAAGCACATGTTGAGGATTTCAAGCTAATGATACATTGTTTTCAGGATAACTTAAAGGGTGTTTCCTCTAAATGGTATTTAAGCCTTGACCAGAGTCGCATCCAGTGCTTTCAAAATATTTTTGATGCCTTTATCAAACATTACAAGTACAATATGGATATGGCATTAGATAGAAGGTGTAACACCATAGTTCCCCAACGAATAATTATGATTAAATAAGAGATTTTTCACAATATTTTCACTTAGGATGTTACACCTCTAAACATACACACACACACACACACACACACACACACACACACACACTTGTTGATCATGTAATACTTAATTTAAATAAACATACAACATAATATTTTAATGCAAACAATTTCACTTAGGATGCTTACACGACATGAATTCATCTGATATGTACTTGGGATGTTTACACAACATCCAACTCATCTGATATCATGGAAGCAAAATCATAAATAACACACATAAATTTAAATCCCATAATAAAACTTCATATTATAATTAAAAATATCGACTCGTAAGTCTTCTCTAAATTCTCATCACACCAAAACATAAACATACGAGAGAATACATTGTCTCTAAGAAAATCTCAACATAAAACACAGAAAATCACTACCTAGTGTTGCATATCAGAGCATAACCAAAACTAAAATAATAAAACTAAAGGAAATAGCTTCAGGATCTAGCTTTCACTTACAACAATGTCTCTACTCTTAAGTATCTGCATGATGCCTATGTAAAGGAAACATTCAAATAGAAGGGGTGAGAAATCACAAACAATAATAACATGTATATACTACAAGGCAGGATATCAACACATATCATAAAATCTACACAATCTCAAATCAAAGTGTATAAATTACATTCTCACACCAACTCATAAATCATAACTCTTTCATTGTATATCTCAACAAATGCACATATGACTCGTTATGCCATACAACTCGTCTATGCAACTTTATGCATATGCATGTGGTACCATAACATTTGGTTCTCTCTGGAACAAGGTCCCCTCTTCTGAACCCTTCAACCCCTTTTTTCTAAGCTCCAAGCCCTCTCTCTGATCTTGGGACACGCCATTAGTCCCCTCTTTTGAACTAACGCACATGCCTCTTGACACAACTTAACATGAATGTATGAATGTTGTCAAATAATGTGTTAAGACCCCTATATAATCCTAACATAAATGCATTGACAACTCAAGTAATCCCTTATCTGAATTAGATCACACTAAAATCATAAAATGCACATTATCAATCAACGGTGCAACACAAGCATGCTAATAATTAATCTCAATAGAATTAAATTTCAAACAACACATCAATTTAATCAACTCATTATGCAAACATAATGATCACAACAATTATTCATACAATGTTCCATAAACAACATCAAAACATAAATAACATACAACTACGATGTCCTCCCTTCAAACTACCACCACCACAATAACAATTGTGCATATTCACATACAAGCATCACACAACTCAAATATTCATACACCATATACAACCAAATTTATGCATACAAAACATCATCTTTTGTTAATCACATAACAACACCAAGTAAAATTATCAATTTAATTATAACAATTAAATAAATTTTCTAAATTAATTATTAACACTCAACAACCCAATGTAATCCTGAAATTAATTAATTTAATTCACCTAAAATATGCCTAACATCAGTTAACATTAATCGAACGACAACACAACACATAAAATTCAACTCAGCAGCTAGAAACACAGCCACCAGCATTACACCTTACGGAAAATAGTATATTTATGTCATTAAGTGTATATTCAACTTCTTAAGGCATCACCATGAGATAGTACTATGCGTTAGCTTTCCAATTCTTTGATTCGCGTCTCATTCTGAGTTACGAAACTCAAGTTATGGTATTTTTTATTAGGCATAGCGAAAGTCATGAGGGTTGACGGACATCACCCATAAATGGGTTTTTTCCTACGGCCAAGTCGTCACCAAGTCCTAGAATCCATGGGTAAATACCCAGAATTTACTTTTTTGCATTTTCCACCATAAAAGCCCTTTCGGACCTCCGATTTCGATTATGTAAAAAGTTCTAATCTTCGAATTCGATGTACTACAAGTATCTAATGATTAAAACAAAAATATACCACATATAATTCTTAATTTTCTCTAAAACACATCAACCCCAAAATAGTAATCACATACCAATTTATACATGAAAATACACATCAATTCAACTAATCAACGTCATAATATCATAAAAACTCAAAATTTCATGAACAACCCAATACCCAATTGGAGGTTAAGGACTCTTCTACCCTACCCATCATGTATAAACCCTATTGAAAGTTATTCTCCTCCTTACCTTAGAATTCCAACAAGCAAACTCTTTCTCAAGTTCTCTAAGAATTGGATGAAACCTAACTCCCCCTCACCTTTTATAATATATACTTAGGGTTTTCTACACAATTCATTTTAATTACCTCATCACCCCTCAACACTTTTAATTTATACTATCACCTTAAACTCAAATTATTCTATTTTTATCTAGTCCTAATATTAATTAAAAATACTAATATTATAGTTATTTTCGAATGATTCTACCAAACTCCTATATTCTCACCATACCTTACTACAAGGTCACACACCCTATAGCACTTATTTATCTATTCAATTAAACTACTCTTTATTCTAATTATTAAGATTCTAAATAACTTATATCAACTCCAATAAGTTACAACTTATTCTCCACACCTCTATCTATAGTGAAGGTGTGAAAAACACAAGAAATAGGGGTTTGAATTGGATTTTAAAAACAAAAGTTATTTACCAACTTAAGAACACCAGACAAATACTAAGAGAAAATATATAAAAACACAAGTATTTTTATCTTGGTTCGCTTGAAACTCAAAGCTACTCTAGTCCACCCGCCAAGGTGATTTCACCTTATACACAAGGACTTAATCCACTATAATCAACTGATTACATAAATCACAAATAATAACCTTCTTTTTCTTCTCAAGGATCCAACTATACCCTAGTCTCCTTAAGTAATCGCAAACAACAAGTTTGAATACAGTTTTTTGTTTACAAGTTGCTTCTACACAAGCAGATTTTACACAAATGAAAAACAAACACTTATAGAAAAGTATGCACAAAGTTTAAATCTTTTTCACGTAGAAAATAGTCTTGTGAAATTATAGCAGTAATCTTTTCTTCAAGTCTCAAAGTCTTATTTATATAGCATGAATAAGGAACCGTTGGAGGGAAAATCCAGAATAATCAAAATGTAGCTATCCTTAACGAATTAGTGGCAAGGGTGAATAATAACATTATCCTTAGCCCATGATATCAGGTAGTGGAAGGAACTTTTGATTTTTACCATGTACTATTTGATCACATTTCCATTTTGATCTTATCTTCAAATTCACTGGCTTCTGATGAATAATTAATGAAGCATGAAATGAAGAAACGCACAGCTGAATTCATAATCTTCAGTCAGATCCTTGACATCGTCAGTAGTCTAGCTTGAGATCTTTAGAATCTTCAAAATCTTTATACTCTCTAGTCATAACCTTGATAACCTCAACGTATGGATTTAGATCTTTAGAATCTTCAACTAAGTAACAAAACTTCAAAAGCTTGCTATTCTTCATAAGCTTGATGATCAGAGTCACGTCTAGGAGAAGAAATTGAGAGAATGTTGCAGCAGCAACATAATGTCTCTTTAAAAACTTCTCAATTGTGAATCAGCACAGAAGAAAAAAGAACATTGCAGTAGCAACTTGACATCTTTCAGAACTTCTCATGATTAGCACAGAAGCGGAACATAGAACAAATGTTCAGAATCTGATGACGTTGCACGTCATAAACTCATAATCATAATTGGTTGTTAAATCTACACAATAACAAACCATTAGGGTACCAAAATTGTTCTCACACAAATACAACATTGTTATCATCAAAACTCAAGGTATAGATTCAGAACCAAATCTTGTTCTAACAATCTCCCTTTTTTTAATGACGACAATAACATGTATTTTAATGAACAGTTTTGTACAAGGTAAGCACAGAAAGACACATCTTACAGAAGCACAAGGCTCCCCCTAAGATGTATAAACCTAACAAGATAAAATCAGAATGAAAGAACACTTTTCCGATTAACCTTTTTGAAGTACCAGAATGATCTTCCATCAGAATCTAGTTTATCTTCAGAAGTTGCTTGAACTTATCTAGAGCACTGGTTGTCAAAATCAACATTTTAATGACCTTCACTTCAGAAGCTTGTTTGAACTTTTTTGAAGAAGCTTCAGATCATGGTTCTCTTTGAAATTTTCTTTAAATCTTTGAAAGATCTTTTAGAGCATGGTTACGAATTCTTCTTAAAGAGCTTTAGAGCCTTGTTATAAACCTTAGGACATGGTTGAATCAATTTTGATTAACATGGAATTTACAATTTCTTAGAACTTGATGCCTGGTTATGATTCCTAGTTGAAATCTTTCTCAAGCAACATAATTAAAGCTTCAGACTCAGAGAGTATACCATTTCTTTGTAAACTGGTAACTTAAGTTCTGATCTGAAAAACTTCAAAAGCTTATGATGTTCTTGACTTTTTCCTGCAAGACTGCTAACAAACTATTCTTTTAAGTAGTTCTTATCAGAAACATTAAAAATGTTTGGGTTCTGATTCATGAATATAGGTATATCAAAATTAATCGTGTTATTACGTTTCTCTCCCTAAATATGTTTCTCCCCATTTGTCATCAATCAAAAAGACATGACAAAAGTAAAATAAAGAGACAAACATTATTTTATTGAAATGTTCTAGAAGGAAGAAATAGTACAATTATGTTAAAACAACATAAACACAAAAAAACTTAAACAACATAAAAACACAACAACGCAAAACTATTTTGAAAATTAAGGTTTTGTGGTGGAGGAGGTCGTGGAACATCTAGGTAGTTATCAAGTAGATTTAAGGAATCCACCAACAGATCAATAATATCCAAGAGGCAACTTTCCAAGTAGTAAACCAAGACTTCCGGAGGATCAATCTTGGTGAAGATAGGATAGTTTTTCGATAGAATTGCACTACCATAGATTTCTTCCTTAGAGGGAGGAGTGTTCTTATCGGTGACTAATCGAGGATAAGATTGAGGTTGAGCTTGTTGCTATTGTTGTTTTTATTAGTCATTGAAGAATTTTGAAGATGAAGAAGAACAGTTATAGATAGGGTGTTTGATGGTTTGAAAGAGAGAAAAGTGTGGGAGTAATTGTCAGTGTAGTGTGAAAATGTGAGTGAAGTGGGTTTATATTTATAAATTAGTAATGATGACAACAAAAGGAATACACGGGCATAGGGGAGAACATAAGAGATTTTAACCTAATTACAAGAAATGAGAAACCCAACGTGTCACACTAACATCACACATGCTCAGAAAGTGGGACAACTGTCACCACTAGGAACCACATGATATCAAACGAAATGACAATCACTAAATGAAACAATTATTCAAAATCAAGAAGGAAAATCGATAAGATTGCTTCTGATCAGAACCTTTTTGATTCAAGAAACTTCCTCATTTCAGAAAGCTCATGTCTCAGAATCAACAAAATAAATTCTCAGAACCTAATCAAGAGTTCTGAAAGCTTAACATTATGAAATTCATCTTTTCATTCTGAACAAGAGTCCGTAAATAAGTTTTTTATAATGAAAATGAATCTATCTACAGCAAGGGGTTTTATAAAGATACCAACCCATTGATGGTTTGTATCAACAAAGTTTAAGTGAAAAATACCCTTCTGAACATAGTCACGTACAAAGTGATGTTTAATTTCAATATGCTTAGCCCTAGAATGCAAGACATGGTTCTTGGATAAACAAATAGCAGAAGTATTGTCCCAGAGAATAATAATGTTACTCTTAAATATTTGATAATGTTCCAGCTGACTCTTCATCCAGAGTATCTGAGTGTTGCATCCAGAAGTTGTGATATACTCAGCTTCGGCTGTTGAAAGCATAATTGTTGATTGTCTTTTGCTGGACCACGAGATCAGATTGTCTCCCAAAAGTTGACAACTTCCAGAAGTACTTTTTCTTTCTATTTTGTCTCCAGCATAGTCAGCACCACAATAGCCTACTAATTTGCATTCACTTGATTTTATATAAAAAATAAGGAATAATACCTTTCAGATACCTAAATATTCTCTTAACAATAGTTAAGCGAGTTTCCCTAGGATATGAGTGGAAGCGAGCATATAAACAGCCACTGAATAAAATATCAGGTCTAGAAGCGGTTAGATAAAGGAGAGAGTCTATCATACCTCTGAATAGCTTCTGATTTACCTTACTGCTTACCTCTTCTTTCTCCAGAATGCATGTAGGATGCATTTAAGTCCATGCTAACTTGCATTATGCCAAGTTAAACTTCTTCAGAAGTTCCCTTGTATACTTGCTCCGATGAATGTATGTTTCTTCTGAACGTTGATCAATCTGAATTTCCAGAAAGAACTTAAGTTCTCCCATCAGACTCATTTCAAATTATATCTGCATTGACTTAGCAAAATCCTTGCACAATGAAGCATTATCAGAACCAAAAATAATATCATCAACATATATTTGCACAACCAGAATATCGTTCTTAAAGGTTTTGCAAAAGAGAGTTGTGTCCACTTTCCCTTTGGTAAAATCATTTTTCAAAATGAAGTTACGTAATCTATCATACCAAGCTCTGGGAGCTTGTTTCAGACCAGATAACAAATTTTTCAGTTTGAAAACAAAGTATGGGTTTTGAGAACTTTCAAAACCAGGGGGTTGGTGCACATACACTTCTTCATAAATGTATCCATTTAAGAAGGCACTCTTAACACTCATCTGATAAAGAATGATGTTGTAGTTGATTGCGAATGAAATTAAAAGACAAGTATACTCTAACCTAGAAACTGTAGCAAAGGTTTTTGTATAGTCTATACCTTCTTGCTGAGTATAACCTTGTGCTACCAGTCGAACCTTGTTTCTGAAGACTTCACCCTTCTCATTGAGCCTGTTTCTGAAAACCCATATGGTTCCATTGACATGGAAACCCTTTGGTTTCTGAACAAGATCCCATACATTGTTCCTGGTGAATTGATCTAATTCCTTTTGCATAGCTAGAATCCATTTATTATCTAGAAGAGCTTCATCAACAGATGTGCGCTCTATCAGAGATACCAAACCCATATGAGTTTATTCATAAAGTTTGGATGAAGATCAAGTTCTAACTGTTGGTCTTTATCTCCCATAACCAATTCTTCAGAAAGAGAATTTCTTGATCTACTCTTCTTCTAATGAGTTGGACCAACGATGACTTATGGTTGAGTCACTTCAGAGTCTTTTTCTTCAGTGTCCTTTGCTTTGCCTTCTAAGTATTTATATTCAGATTCTGAGAAATTGATCTTCATATCTGCAAATTTCTCAACTAGCTTTAACCGTTTAGGGTCAAGCTTATCATTTAATCTAATATGAATTGATTCTTCAACAATTTGTGTCTCATTGTTAAAGACTCTGTAGCCTTTTGAGCGTTCAGAATATCCTAACAATAAGAACTTATGTGCCTTAGAATCAAACTTTCCAAGATTCTCTTTAGTGTTTAACATAAATCAATCATAACCAAAAGGATGGAAGTAAGAAATGTCGGGATTTTTGTTCTTCCATAATTTATAAGGAGTCTTACCCAGAATTGGGCTAATAGATATCATATTATGAATATGGCAAGTTGTGTTAACTGCTTCTACCCAGAAATGCTTAGCCATATTAGTCTCTTGGATCATGGTGCAGGCCATTTCTTGTAAAGTCCTATTCTTCCTTTCTACAACCGCATTTTGTTGTGGAGTTCTAGGACAGGATAAATCATGGGAAATTTCGTTTGCATAAAAATGATTTCAAAATGTTTATTTTCAAAATCGCCACCATGATCACTTATGACTCTGGCTATTTTGCAATCCATCTCTGTTTGCACTTGTGAGAAGAAAGTAGAGAACACATAATGTGACTCATCCTTGTGTTTCAAGAACTTTACCCATGTCCAACGATTATATTCATCAATGATGAAAAATCCATACTTCTTACCACTGATAGAGGCATTTTTCACTTCCCCAAACAAATCGATGTGCAGAAGTTCTAATGGTCTAGAGGTATAAACACCAGTTTTCGCTTTGAAAGATGTTTTAGAAAAATTTCCTTTCTGACACGCTTCACAAAGAGCATCTGAAGAAAACTTTAGGTTGGGTAAGCCTCTGACTAATCCAAGTTTATTTAGCTGAGAAATCCTTCTCATGCTAACATGACCCAAACGTCTATGCCATACCCATTGCTCCTCATTAACAGACGTTAAGCATTTTACATTTTGATCCTCAAGATCAGAAAGTCTGATTTTATAAATGTTGTTCTTTCTCTTTCTGTTAAAAAGAACTGTACCATATTTCTGACTGACGGCCTTACAAGACTTTTGATTAAAAATGATATGATAACCATTTTCACTAAGTTGACTAATAAAAAATAAATTATGCAAAAAACCATCGACCAAAAAAACATTAGTAATAAAAGGAAGTTCACCATTACCAACAGTTCTAGAGCCAATGATCTTCCCTTTCTGGTTTCCTCTGAAACCAACGAGGCCTACAGGCTTAAGTTATAAATCTTGGAACATATACCTTTTTCCCTTCATATGTCGTGAGCATCCATTGTCCAGATACCATGACTGGTGTTTCAACTGAGTTGCTAAGGAATTCTCTTTAGAATCGGAGTCTGATTCTGATTCTGACAACATCTTGTCCTCTGGTTCTTCAAAATCTTATAGATCAGTTATAGTTACCATCAATGCAACATTGACTTGTTCCTCGTCAGAATCTTCTTCTTCAAATTATGAGTCATCCCATGTAGTCATCAACCCCTTATTTCCTTTAGAAAACTTCTTCTTATGCCTTCTGTCCTTTTTCAGCTTAGGACACTCATTCTTGTAGTGGCATGGCTCCTTGCACTTAAAGTAGATAACCTCTTTACTAAAACGTTGCTTCTTCTATCCAGACGAAGAATCAGAATGACCAGTAGTCCTCCTAGCTCCTCTGAACTTTCCTTGACTATTATGCTTGTGCTTCCAGAGTATGTTGACCCTAATGGAAATCAAATATAACTCATCATCATCTTTCGAGTCTTCATCAGAAACTGTTGATTCTTCCTCAGCTTTATAAGCTCTTATCTTCTCAGGCTTAAACTTTAAAGGAACAAATTTACCTCGCTTCTAAGGTTCATCTTCCTCGAATACTATCTCGTGGCTCCTCAAAGAACTAACAAGTTCTTCAAGACTAATACTGTTAAGATCATTTTCCAGCTTCAAAGCAATTACCATAGGCCTCCATTTTTTAGGGAGACTTCTGATTATCTTCTTGATATGGCCAGCTGTAGAGTATCCTTTGTCTAGCCAGTCCTGCAACAAGCATCTGAAATCTTAAGAACATAGTCTCAACGATTTCATCATCTTCTATTCTGAATGCTTCGTACTTATGGATTAAGGTCAAATCCTTTGTATCCTTTACTTGAGCATTCCCCTTATGATTCATCCTTAAAGAGTCAAATATAGACTTAGAAGAATCTATGTTTGTTATCTTTTCGTACTCAATATAAGAGATATCATTTAGCAATATAGTTCTAGCCTTATGATGATTTTTGAAATTCTTCTTTTGTTGATCCGTCACAACACTTCTTGCTATATTCTTTCCTTCAACATTAAATGGGTGAATGTAGCCATCGACTACAAGATCCCAGAGATCGATATCATAAACAAGAAAGAAACTTTCGATTCTATCTTTCCAATAATCAAACTTCTCACCATCAAAGATTGGTTTAGCACTGTAGTGATCTCTCTCATTTTTGTTAGTAGAGGCAACGTTTTTGTTAGTGGCGACCATGGTTTCTCATACAAACTGGATCGATACTTAACATGGTGAAGTGTTGATAAAAACTTTATCACAATCAGAACCGGATCTCTGATGCCAATTAAAGGTGTGAAAAACATAAGAAATGGGGGTTTGAATTGGGTTTTAAAAACAAAAGCTTTTTAACAACGCAAGAACACCACACAAATACTAATAATAAAGAGATAAAAACATAAGTACTTTTATCCTAGTTCTCTTAAAACTCAAAGCTATTCCAGTCCACCCACCAAGGTGATTTCTCCTTATACACAAGGACTTAATCCAATATAATCAACTGATTATAATAATCACAAATAATAACCTTCTTTGTCTTCTTAAGGATCTGACTATACCCTAGTATCCTTAAGGAATCACAAACAACAAGTTTGAATAAAATTTTGTGATTACAAGTTGCTTCTTCATGAGTAGATTTTACACAAATGAAAAATAAACACTTAAAGAAAAGTATGCACAAAGTTTATATCTTTTTCACGTAGAAAACAATCTTGTGAAATTGTAGTAGTATTCTTTTCTTCCAGTCTCCGAGTCCTCTTTATATAGCATGAAAAAGGAACCGTTGGAGGGAAAATCTGGAATAATCAAAATGTAGTTGTCCACTAACGAATTAGTGACATGTGTGAAGAATAGTAATGTCCTTTGCCCATGATATCAGGTAGTGAAAGGAATATTTGATTTGTACCATGTACTATTTGATCATGTATCCATTTTTATCTTATCTTCAAATTCATTGGCTTCTGATGAATAGTTGATGAAGCATGAAACAGAGAAACGCACAACTGGATTCAGAAACTTCAGAATCTTAAGTCAGAACCTTGAAAGTGTCAACAATATGGCTTGAGATTTTCAAAATCTTCAGAATCTCCAGACTCTTCAGTTAGAACCTTGATAACCTCACGTATGGCTCGAGATCTTCAGAATCTTCAGCTAAATAACAAAACTTCATAAGCTTGCCATTCTTCAGAAGCTTGACAATCAGAGTCACGTCCAGAAGAAGAAATAGAGAGAACGTAGCAGCAGCAACATAACGTCTCTTCAGAAACTTCTCAGAAGCGAATTAGCATAGAAGCACAAAGAACATTACAGCAACAACTTGACATCTTTCAGAACTTCTCATGGTTAGCGAAAAAGCAGAATTTGGAAGAAAAGTTTAGAAAATGATTACATTGCATGTTATAAACTCAGAATCAGAACTTCTTGTTAAAGCTACACAGTAATAAACTATTAGGGTGCCAAAATTATTCTAACACAAATACAACATTGTTATCGTCAAAACTCAAGGTATAAATGCAGAGCCAAATCTTATTTTAACATATAGGACATACATATCTACCCTCACAAAATAATTAAATAGAATACATATAAATAACAAAGAATTCACGAATAACTTAACTAAAACAATTTAATAAAAAAATGGGGTGTTACAGAAGGCGGTTGTTGAATATGTCCCAGAAAGACAATGAGTCTTTTAGGGAGTATGCGTAATGGTGGAGGGAGGTGGCCTCTTAGGTTGAACCATCTCTTGTCGAGAAAGAACCACCTGATTGATTCATGGACATCGTGCAACCTGTCTTATATGAAAGGAGATTGAGTAGTGTATCTACAAATTTCTTTGATCTAGTTACTATTGGTATAAAAATTGAGTATTATATGAAGAATGTCAAGATGATAATTGTTGTCGGAACCTCCAACAACAATGCCAAGAAATTTTCTGAACATTTTCAAAAGAAGAAGGAAGGTGAGACGAATATCGTGTTTGCTAACCGAGGAAGAAATTGTTGATGGAAGAAGCAACAACGGAAATTTGCCCATCAACAACCCACTTATCCTATGGAGTTTTTTCAACAACCACATGTGGTAACCGTTGCACCAGCCTTTAATCAATAACATGCACCTGTGTACCAACATTTCCCAGGTTACGCCTGCATATCAACCAACACCTATAGCATTGACTTACTAACAACCAAGGGTTCAAGCTCCACTCCTGTAAAATGCTCCCAATCAAAATAGGGGACAAAGGAATATGGTCATCTTTGATCCAATTGGTATGACATGTAGCGAGCTATAGCCTTCTCTACTTCAAAAGGGTCTAGTGTTCCAAGGAATCTACCTCTTGTGCTAGAGCCTTACCCGTCGTGGTATAATCTGAATGCTCTCCGCCCTTTCCATGAGGCAGCTCCTGGACAGGACTAGAATGTTACTTTTCTTCGAAGAGTATGGTGAAAAAGTTTATTAAGAGCAATATTCTGACATTCAGGGACATAGGGCCCAATGTGAAGAATAATCCTCTGCCTGCACATGGTGTTGTTAATGCTATTAAAGAAATATTTGATGGTTGTATGATTAAAGATGTTGAAGATATCAAGACTCTATTGCTAGCATTCCATGCACGATTAGTGGAAGCTGACCTGATTAATGCATGTCATGTCAAATGTGAAGAATGTGATATTCAAAGTCTGATGAACCAAGGTGTTCTGCAAGTCAGTAGTTTTGTGAAGAAAGAAGAAGTAGTGGTAATTGGTCATTTCTTCAATTTACCAGACCCTGTAGAAATACCTTATCAAAGGGTAGATGTTGCTCAGGGATTAGCTGTATATCACACATGGTCATCTGTATGCCCACTCCTTTTCCATACCAAAGCACCAAGGTGGTGCCTTGGAAGTATGAAATAATTGTTGTGGATAAGGAATCTGAAGAAGATGATGAAGAGAAAAGGCTGGAAAATATGGATGTTTATGTCACAAATATCACAGGGACAAGTAGAATGACACATAGTGGTCGAATTTATACCCCTGAGCTTAATGTGACTAGTTAAATTGCTCAAAAGTCGACAAAAGAAGCTACATTTATGGTTCTAAACAAAGAGCCTGATGTGGTAAAGCCCGATGAAGCGACCGAAATTATAAAGAGAATCAAGAAAAGTAACTACAAAGTAGTTGACCAGCTTCATCATACGCCATCAAAAATATCCATCTTGTCCTTGCTGTTGAGTTCCCAAGCTCACATGGATGTGTTGTTGAAGTTGCTAGCCCAAGCATATGTCAATCAAAGTATAACGGTTGACCAGTTCGATAGAATGGTCGCAAATATTACGATTTGTAACACCTTGAGCTTCAACAAAGATGAACTTCCTGAAGATGGACAAGATCACAATCGTGCCTTCATGTGTCAATAAAGTGCAAAGACGAAGCTTCGGCCAGAGTACTCGTGGACATTGTGTCATCCCTCATCGTCAGGCCAAAAAGAACACTTGTTAAGCTTTCTTTTCAAAGGACAAAAATGAGGCCTGGTGCGCTAGTAGTAAAAGCATTTGACGGGTCCAAAAAGACAGTAATCAGATAGGTAGAGCTACCTATCAATACTGGCCCGTATGTATTCTAGATCACCTTTCAGGTAGGCCTATAATTGTCTATTGGGATAACCCTGGATACATGCTACAAGGGCAGTGGCCTCCACCCTGCATCAGAAGATGAAATTTGTGGTTAATGACAATTTTATAATCATCTCTGGTGAAGAGGGTCTGTTAATCTGTCACTTGTCCTTTTTTCGATAGATTGAGGCTAATGAGGATGCCTTAGAAACTTATTTCCAAGATCTCGAGATAGCCAATGCCTTTTTTGTGGAAAAAAAAGACGTCACTGAGAAGGCTAGCTCATCCTTTGCATCCTTGAAGAGTGCAAGATTAACAATTGAAAGTGGGATCCCTGAAGGTTGTGGATGAATAATTAATGTCTGCGAGAAGACGAACCATTTCAGTTTAGGGTATATGCCTCCTGCAAGGAGAGGAGCCATGGTACCTGCAAAGGACCGAGTACGAAGCATCCAAGAAGTATTACTTAGAACCAACTACATTCATGGAGATCATGTCAGTACTACTGAAGGCAAGACATCAGAGGAAGAAATGTCGGATCTGGTGTACCATTGTTAAGTAGCTTTGACCAATTAGGAGGTAATTGAGTTTCCGGAAATTATTCACATGTCAAACTAAATGTGTTTTCTTTTTTCAAATCCTTAGCTATGTCCAAGGCTAATGGATTGTGTTGTAGGGCTACTTTTATTTTCAAATATCATCACGATGAATAAAGGATATTTTGTTCAAATTCTTATTGTTCAATTTCTTTTATTTTTGTTCTTTTAAGAAAATGGAAATCTTTTAAAAACTACAAAAATATTTTTATTTCTTTTTGCATTTTTGATTTTTTACTTTTCCAAATTATCATCATTTTAAAATACGCAGAATAATAAATAAACTTGTTGAATCCAATGATCCTAAAAACTCTTATAACTTTGAACTCCCTATCTACCAAGCGGAGGAAGAGAGTGAGGAAGATTGTGATATACCTGATGAATCGGCAAGGCTGCTCGAGCACGAGTCGAAATCCCTCCAACCACATCAAGAGTCAGTGGAGATAATTAACCTTGGCATAAACGAAGAGAAGAAAGAGGTCAATATTGGGACATCACTTGAGGAAAGCATCAAAGAGAAATTGGTCAAGTTATTGCAAGAGTACATGGATGTGTTTGCATGGTCATATCAAGATATGCCCAGTTAAGACACAACCATTGTTGTGCACAAACTTCCATTTTAACCAGAATTCCCGCCGGTAAAACATAAGCTTTGAAGAGCAAGACCATACATGGATCTTAAGACTTGTGACAAGGTCAAACGACAATTTGACGTTGGATTCATAGCCGTGGAAAAGTACCCTCAATGGGTTGCCGACATCTTACATGTACCAATGAAGGATGGCAAGGTCATAATTTGTGTTGAATATAGGGATTTAAACAAAGCTAGCCTGAAGGACGATTTCCCTCTATCACACATTGACATTTTGGTAGACAACACTATTATGTTTTCTGTCTTCTTTTTCATGTATGGTTTCTTAGGTTATAACCCGATTAAGATGGCTCTAAATGATATGGAAAAGACCATGTTCCTTACCTCTTAGGGAATGTTGTTTTACAAAGTCATGCCCTTCGGTCTCAAGAACGGAGGGGCAACCCGCCAAAGAGCGATGGTCACCCTCTTCCATGATATGATGCACAAAGAGGTCAAGGTTTATGTCGATGGCATGATTTCCAAATCTCAAAGTGAAGAGGACCATATGGACCACTTGAAAAAGCTAGTTGAGTGCCTTAGAAAACTACGACTACGATTGAACCCTACTAAATGCATGTTTGGTGTTTGATCAGGAAAGTTGCTTGGCTTCATTGTTAGTCAATGAGGAATTGAGGTAGATCCAGACAAAGTCAGGGCTATACAAGAAATGCCCATTCCACGTACCGAAAGAGAGGTCATAGGTTTCCTTGTACAACTGAATTATATCTCCAAGTTTATCTCCCATGTGACTGCTACGTGTGAGCCCATCTTCAAATTGCTTTAAAAAGGTCAAGCAATTGAATGGAACTCTGACTGTTAAAAAGCCTTTGAGAAGATCAGACACTATTTGCAATAGCCTCTTATTCTAATTCCACCAATTCAGGGGAAGCCACTCATCATGCATCTATCAGTGCTTGAAGAGTCAATGGGGTGTGTGTTGGGGCAACACGATGAAACTAGAAGAAAAGATCATGTCATTTACTACTTGAGCAAAAAGTTTATTGATTGTGAAACCATCTATTAACTTTTAGAGAAAACTTGTTGTGCTCTAGCATAGGCCGCTTGTTGTCTAAGGCAATACATGATTTGTCATACTAATTTGTTGATCTCCAAAATGGGTCCAACAAAGTACATATTTAAAAATCCTTCCTTAACCAAAAGAATTTCCTGTTGGCAGATACTATTTTATGAATATGACGTCCAGTACGTCACCTAGAAGGGTATCAAAGGAAGCGTGTTGTTAGATTACCTTGCATATCAACCAGTCAAAATCAACTAATGAGGTTTGATTTTCCCGACAAAGATATTATGGCCATAAAAGATTATGAGATCCCAGGTCCCGATGAAGGACCCGAACTAGGATCCCAATGGAAGCTTGCATTCGGTGGCACCTAAAATTTACTAGGACATGGCATTGGAGTAGTTATAATCTTCCCATAAGGTGGCTATACTCTTTTTACAGTAAGATTATGCTTTGATTTCACAAACAACATAGCAGAGTACGAGGAATGCATCCTAGGTATTGAAGTTGTGATTGACCTCCAAATTAAAATCCTTGAGATGTATGGTGACCCAACCGTGGTAATCTATCGAGTCAAAATAGAACGGGAAACATGTCATCCCAAGTTGATCCCATATCATGCCTATGTTGTAGAATTGATGGAGTAATTTGATGACATTAGTTTCCATCATATTCTGAGGGAGGAAAATCAAGTGGCAGACGCTTTAGAAACATTATCCTTAATATACCAAGCCATGTTTCATAATGAAGCTCCGCTCATCCAAATAGAGCGAAGAGATATGCTAGTGCATTATCAATCGGTTGAAGAAGAAGTCAATGGTAGACCTTGATTTCATGACATCAAATACTATTCGTAAAAGTAGGAATATCTAGTGAATGCTACAATCATGGATAAGAAGACTTGGGGAAAGTTAGCATCCATGTTCTTCCTGAGCAACAACGTGCTTTACAATAAAACCATGACATGGTTCTACTTAGATGTGTGGATAGACACGAAGTAGAAATGTTGGTCAAAGAGATTCACGAAGGAACCTTTGGAACTCATGCCAATGGACACGCCATGGAAAAGAAGATCTTGAGAGCTAGTTATTACTGGTTGACAATGGAACCTGGTTGTTTCAGCTATGCCAAAAAGTGCCATAAATGCCAAATTTACGCTGACAAAGAACATGTACCTCCAACACCGCTGAATGTTTTGACATCTCATTGACCTTTCTCATTGTGGGGCATTGATATGATTGTCCTAGTAGAGCCTAAAGCTTCCAATGGTCACAATTTCATCCTGTTCGCCATTGATTATTTCACCAAATGGGTAGAGGATACTTCTTACACCAACATGACGAAACAAGTGGTCACCTTGTTTATCAAGAAGGGGGTTATCTGTCTCTATGGAGTTCCTAACAAGATCATCACTGATAATGGGTCGAACTTGAACAACAAAACGATGAATAAGTTATGCGAGAGCTTTAAGACTGAGCACCATAAAATTTCCCCAAATCATCCAAAGATGAATGGCATTATTAAAGCTACCAACAAGAACATCGAGAAAACCCTGCAGAAGATGGTGAAAACTTACAAGGATTGACACGAAAATGCTACCCTTCGCATTGCATGGATACTAGACATCAGTCTGCACTTCAATAGGGGAAACCCCATTTTTCATGGTATATGGGATGGAAGCAGTTCTCTCAATCAAAGTAGAAATTCCCTCGATGAGAATATTTATGGAAACCAAGCTAGAGGAAGCTGAATGGATTTAGAACAGGCAAACTAAAACTCATCAATGAAAAACGTATGACCGCTCTGTGCCATGGACATTTGTACCAAAAATGACTTAAGAGTGCGTTTGACAAGAAAGTCCATCCTGAATTCAAAGAAGGATATCATGTGCTCAAGAAGATCTTTCCCATACACAAGGATTCACGTGGTAAGTGGACCTCTAATTATGAAGACCCATATTTTATAAAGAAAGCATTCTTTGGAGGAGCCCTGATTCTTACAAATATGGAGGGTGAAGAATTCTCACACCCCGTGAATTCTGATGCAGTCAAAAAATATCATGCCTAACAAAAGCCTGCTAAGTCGAAAACCTGAAATAGCGACTTAGGAAAAAGTGGGTATCCCAGTGGTCTGAAAACCCGAAAGGGAGGTCTAGGAAAAAGTTAGGGATAAATAAAAAATGACAGCTCGCTAAGTTGAAAACCTTAAAAGGCAACTTAGGGAAAAAAATAGCGTCCCAGTGGACTGAAAACCCGAAAGAGAAGTCCAGGCAAAAGTTAGGGCCAAAAAGCAAAGACTGCATTAGGCAAGACTGATCGACACAGGAAAAGCCAAAGGCAAGAAGTTCAATCCATTTTGTCCTTTCATAAGCAATGTTTTATGGAATCATGGTTATATGGATAGTAGTGGTTATTGCGATTTAATGTAATTCCCCTTCTCATTGCCATTTTTAATTTTGTAACATCCATGAAGCTGCATTATTTGTGTGCTACCATTCTTGAAAAAACACAAATCTCTTTGACATGTGTTAGGATTAGAAGGAAATCACTTGGTTTCCCGAAAGTCTCAAGGTTTCAAAAAGAACTCATGGATAGCATAATCAATCAATTTTTGTCGTGTATTTCATCAGTTAAAAGCATTCATCAGGGTTTAGATGAAAAGTCAGGAGTTCTGGCATTTTATCTAGTCTTGATGACATTCATTTAGTTGTCTATTGATTAAGTTAAAAAGCTTGATTTCTCAATCCCAGTCTCAGTAATTCAGTGCATTCACAAGAAGTTTTCATTTTATACTTGTCACAACATGCATTCTGTTTCGCATAACATTTAAAATGTCAACCAGAATAATTTTTTCAGATCTACAGACAGATGGGTCAATTCGTTTCTTAATTGTAGGTCAAATTAACGGGAGAAAGATTTCAAAATTAAGCTTGTAGACGTCAATTTTCTTAAACTAGCGTGCTCATTTTAATTTTTCGACTACTTTTTCGGTCGCATGTTTGTCAGCCTAAGCCTTTTAATCGATCAATTTAATACGCTCAGTTTATTTTTTCAAGCATTTTTTGCACCCTATTTTTATTCAGTTTTTCTCCGATTATTTTTGTTCTTTTGCAAAAATAATCGGAAGATTTATTTAGAATTATATGTATTTTTAATTTGTGTTTATTTATTTTTAATTTAATTTGTTTTATTTATTATTAAATTTTTTATTGGAAGACTAATCACAATGCAACATTTGTCCTTTTTTATTTTTCCAAATTAGTTTAAGTTTGGACCATTCAAACTGTGACACTTGACCTTACTTGAGATATTTTCTTCTCTTCCCATCTTTTCCTTGCTTCCCACGTTTTTCTTTTTATCAAATTTTTATGTTTCACTTTCCTGAATATCTTATTTCTCCTACAACCTCTTCTTCTGTAAAACTTCCATCACCATACACTAATTCCACCTTCATCATACTCCCACCTTACAATAAAAGGATAGGAAAAAATTTCTTTGAACTTCTTCATAAAAGTAACACACAAAGCATTCGCCCCAGTGTTCATCCATAAAACTCACGACCTTTCTCTTCCATCCACAACAATCTGATCCACCTTAAACTTACACTGTCCTCATCACCGACTCACCACTTCGTCAACATCATCATCAACTATGAACAATTTCAAATCACCACCACTTCGGCCAAATCTGGCCACTGCTCACCATACTTCACGCCTCCTTACCTCACCTTCGTCGACCCATAACCTCACTTCAAAACTCCATCATAACTGAACAAATTTCACCCTTGAATCTTCTGCTGCTAAACTGCATAAACCATTAAGCAAAATCCACTCCTCCTTCTTCCCTCTTCACGCAACAATCCACCACACTCCCTTCATCCATCATGCCTCACAAATCTAGTCATTCTTCTTCCTTACCACAAACTAAAAACAACTCACATCATCATTTTGTTTTTTTTAACAAAAACTACAACAAACATCATACCATCATCCATCCTTTTTCGCACAACACCTTCAGCTTCAACCTCGCTCTATAAACATCACAACAACCACACCAATAAGAAGCAAAAATATGAAGGGGAGGGAAAGTGAAACCACAAAACATAGATAACTCACATAAGCATCATTATCATCACTTTCAAAAACTTTAACTAAAACCAAACATTACAAACAAAACAAAATAGAAAGTAGAAAAAGAAGGAAGAACCGAGCTCGCCATCGTCCACAACCATTCCCACCGCCGGAGACGTCATAACACGACCACTGAACCACCGCACGAAACCCCATGCAGTGGAGGTAGTGATTCGTTCCTCCTTTTGATGTTTATTGTTTCGATCCTTTTGCTGCCATTCATGAAAGTTCGAAGAAGAGGAAAGTGTTTTCCTCTTTTTCGCTGAGAAAAGGGAGAAGAGGAGAAATACGTTTTTTTTCTTTTGACTTATTCTTGGCCAAGTGTCGTGGGATGGTTGGCCATGCATCGTCAACATATACTTCCAAGTTTATCCCTTCCCGTGATGATAATACCATATCCATTAGCCTCTGATACATAGCCCCAACGTTTTTAAGATCAAATGACATTACTTCATAGTAATTGTTGTTTTTGTAGGTCATGGATGCTATTTTGGGAGCATGTACCGAGTTCATTCGTATTTGGTTGTAGCACGAATAAGCATCCATGAAGTTGAGTAGGCAGAAACTGTAACAGCCCAATTTTTAGGAATTAATTATATTATTATTATTATTATATTTTAATTTAATTATTTGGAGTGTTAAGTAATTAAGCGATTGTGAGGTAGTATGATAAGGGATTAATTAACTTAATTAGTGTGGGAATTAATTATTTAGTGATATGAGATATAATTAAATAATTATTAATTAACCTAGTGTGCATAGTGAGTGGTTAATTATTTGAATTTAAATAGAGGTATTTAAATATCACAACAACCACACCAATAAGAAGCAAAAATATGAAGGGGAGGGAAAGTGAAACCACAAAACATAGATAACTCACATAAGCATCATTATCATCACTTTCAAAAACTTTAACTAAAACCAAACATTACAAACAAAACAAAATAGAAAGTAGAAAAAGAAGGAAGAACCGAGCTCGCCATCGTCCACAACCATTCCCACCGCCGGAGACGTCATAACACGACCACTGAACCACCGCACGAAACCCCATGCAGTGGAGGTAGTGATTCGTTCCTCCTTTTGATGTTTATTGTTTCGATCCTTTTGCTGCCATTCATGAAAGTTCGAAGAAGAGGAAAGTGTTTTCCTCTTTTTCGCTGAGAAAAGGGAGAAGAGGAGAAATACGTTTTTTTTCTTTTGACTTATTCTTGGCCAAGTGTCGTGGGATGGTTGGCCATGCATCGTCAACATATACTTCCAAGTTTATCCCTTCCCGTGATGATAATACCATATCCATTAGCCTCTGATACATAGCCCCAACGTTTTTAAGATCAAATGACATTACTTCATAGTAATTGTTGTTTTTGTAGGTCATGGATGCTATTTTGGGAGCATGTACCGAGTTCATTCGTATTTGGTTGTAGCACGAATAAGCATCCATGAAGTTGAGTAGGCAGAAACTGTAACAGCCCAATTTTTAGGAATTAATTATATTATTATTATTATTATATTTTAATTTAATTATTTGGAGTGTTAAGTAATTAAGCGATTGTGAGGTAGTATGATAAGGGATTAATTAACTTAATTAGTGTGGGAATTAATTATTTAGTGATATGAGATATAATTAAATAATTATTAATTAACCTAGTGTGCATAGTGAGTGGTTAATTATTTGAATTTAAATAGAGGTATTTAAATATCACAACAACCACACCAATAAGAAGCAAAAATATGAAGGGGAGGGAAAGTGAAACCACAAAACATAGATAACTCACATAAGCATCATTATCATCACTTTCAAAAACTTTAACTAAAACCAAACATTACAAACAAAACAAAATAGAAAGTAGAAAAAGAAGGAAGAACCGAGCTCGCCATCGTCCACAACCATTCCCACCGCCGGAGACGTCATAACACGACCACTGAACCACCGCACGAAACCCCATGCAGTGGAGGTAGTGATTCGTTCCTCCTTTTGATGTTTATTGTTTCGATCCTTTTGCTGCCATTCATGAAAGTTCGAAGAAGAGGAAAGTGTTTTCCTCTTTTTCGCTGAGAAAAGGGAGAAGAGGAGAAATACGTTTTTTTTCTTTTGACTTATTCTTGGCCAAGTGTCGTGGGATGGTTGGCCATGCATCGTCAACATATACTTCCAAGTTTATCCCTTCCCGTGATGATAATACCATATCCATTAGCCTCTGATACATAGCCCCAACGTTTTTAAGATCAAATGACATTACTTCATAGTAATTGTTGTTTTTGTAGGTCATGGATGCTATTTTGGGAGCATGTACCGAGTTCATTCGTATTTGGTTGTAGCACGAATAAGCATCCATGAAGTTGAGTAGGCAGAAACTGTAACAGCCCAATTTTTAGGAATTAATTATATTATTATTATTATTATATTTTAATTTAATTATTTGGAGTGTTAAGTAATTAAGCGATTGTGAGGTAGTATGATAAGGGATTAATTAACTTAATTAGTGTGGGAATTAATTATTTAGTGATATGAGATATAATTAAATAATTATTAATTAACCTAGTGTGCATAGTGAGTGGTTAATTATTTGAATTTAAATAGAGGTATTTAAATATCACAACAACCACACCAATAAGAAGCAAAAATATGAAGGGGAGGGAAAGTGAAACCACAAAACATAGATAACTCACATAAGCATCATTATCATCACTTTCAAAAACTTTAACTAAAACCAAACATTACAAACAAAACAAAATAGAAAGTAGAAAAAGAAGGAAGAACCGAGCTCGCCATCGTCCACAACCATTCCCACCGCCGGAGACGTCATAACACGACCACTGAACCACCGCACGAAACCCCATGCAGTGGAGGTAGTGATTCGTTCCTCCTTTTGATGTTTATTGTTTCGATCCTTTTGCTGCCATTCATGAAAGTTCGAAGAAGAGGAAAGTGTTTTCCTCTTTTTCGCTGAGAAAAGGGAGAAGAGGAGAAATACGTTTTTTTTCTTTTGACTTATTCTTGGCCAAGTGTCGTGGGATGGTTGGCCATGCATCGTCAACATATACTTCCAAGTTTATCCCTTCCCGTGATGATAATACCATATCCATTAGCCTCTGATACATAGCCCCAACGTTTTTAAGATCAAATGACATTACTTCATAGTAATTGTTGTTTTTGTAGGTCATGGATGCTATTTTGGGAGCATGTACCGAGTTCATTCGTATTTGGTTGTAGCACGAATAAGCATCCATGAAGTTGAGTAGGCAGAAACTGTAACAGCCCAATTTTTAGGAATTAATTATATTATTATTATTATTATATTTTAATTTAATTATTTGGAGTGTTAAGTAATTAAGCGATTGTGAGGTAGTATGATAAGGGATTAATTAACTTAATTAGTGTGGGAATTAATTATTTAGTGATATGAGATATAATTAAATAATTATTAATTAACCTAGTGTGCATAGTGAGTGGTTAATTATTTGAATTTAAATAGAGGTATTTAAATATCACAACAACCACACCAATAAGAAGCAAAAATATGAAGGGGAGGGAAAGTGAAACCACAAAACATAGATAACTCACATAAGCATCATTATCATCACTTTCAAAAACTTTAACTAAAACCAAACATTACAAACAAAACAAAATAGAAAGTAGAAAAAGAAGGAAGAACCGAGCTCGCCATCGTCCACAACCATTCCCACCGCCGGAGACGTCATAACACGACCACTGAACCACCGCACGAAACCCCATGCAGTGGAGGTAGTGATTCGTTCCTCCTTTTGATGTTTATTGTTTCGATCCTTTTGCTGCCATTCATGAAAGTTCGAAGAAGAGGAAAGTGTTTTCCTCTTTTTCGCTGAGAAAAGGGAGAAGAGGAGAAATACGTTTTTTTTCTTTTGACTTATTCTTGGCCAAGTGTCTTGGGATGGTTGGCCATGCATCGTCAACATATACTTCCAAGTTTATCCCTTCCCGTGATGATAATACCATATCCATTAGCCTCTGATACATAGCCCCAACGTTTTTAAGATCAAATGACATTACTTCATAGTAATTGTTGTTTTTGTAGGTCATGGATGCTATTTTGGGAGCATGTACCGAGTTCATTCGTATTTGGTTGTAGCACGAATAAGCATCCATGAAGTTGAGTAGGCAGAAACTGTAACAGCCCAATTTTTATTTGAATTTAAATAGAGGTATTTAAATATTAGGTATTATTGGACCTAGTGATTAAATTAGATGATTTAAGCCCAACTAGAATACGAAAAATTGCATTCTGCGTTAACAGAGGTTAACACTGTTATGAAATAGAATTTAATTTTCTGTCTATACAGAATTTTGCCACCAGTGGGGTTCGAACCCAGGACTCCCTGAAATTGTACATGCCTTACCACTAGGCTAGAAAGGTTGTTGTTGAATACTTATGCAATGAATAAATATTAATCTAAATCTTGATTAAGATAGATTAATGACTTAATTAAGCATTATAGCTCCGTTTTGAATGCGGACGGATGCATTGGTAAGATAATGAAAAAGGCTATTATTATAATATCATATTATAGTGTATTATGCGTCTTACAAATTCTATGAATTTTATTTTGATGGGTGTTAAACATGGTTGATATGTTTGATTGTGAAATAACATGACTAAAGATAACGTAAAGGATTATTATTATTGTTCTAGGTTATAAAATATTATGTGATTTATAAATGCCCTGAATTTTATCATGATGAAAATAAAATATTGTGTGAATGTGTATGTATACCATTATTGGATTGTGAATGATTTGTGGTTATGGATGTGTATGTGTAATCGTAATTGATGTGTTGTGATGAATGTATATATGTACCAATCGTGAGTCATGGTGATATGTGGTATGTTAAGATGATATAGATCTTAATTGCATATGTGTTGGTATGTGTGCATTCATTCATAGCATGGTCGACTTCATTGTGGAAGTAGTGAAACGGTGGGTTCACATGAGCAGACGTTGATTCTTGAATTGGAATCAGGCGTAGTCGACTTCATTGTGGAAGTAGTGAAACTGTGGGTTCACATGAGCAGACGTTGATTCTTGAATTGGAATCAGGCGTAGTATTAAGCGGTGATCCTTCATTGGAAACAGACGTAGGCTTTGGTCTTGTCCGGATCTGAAGCGTGGCTTGGATTCTAAATATTGAATCGGAAAGCGGTGAAACTTTGAGTTCACATTATGGTACCACATGCATGGAGTCACATTGTCTTGCACGGAGTCACATTGTCTTGCCTTGAGTCGTTTATGGTTATGTGATCATTGAATGCATGTATTGATGTGGGTGTGATATGTGAAATGATTGTTGTTTAATATTATTGACGTGATTATACTAAGTGTGATGAATTCTTAAATTGTGTTTTAATTCATTGTGCCTTATTATGCTATTTCATAATGATTTGGAATTCTCACCCTTTCTGTTTGAATGTTACTTTTACATGGGTATCGTGCAGATACTACAGAGTAGTATTGCTGGAGTAGGTGGACGGTAGCTCGCTCAAGATTAGCTGGAGAGTTTCCGTATTTAGTTTGAAATTTGGTAATGAGTCAATGCTCTGGTCATGTAACACTGGGTAGATTAGTGGTATTGAACTCGTATGCTTTATGTCACTAATTGTTTTGTTTTATTTGGTCATGGTATGGGACATGGATCATCTTATGAGATACATGAGTATTCTTTATTTTCCGCTGCGAACGCATATTGCTTGAATATTCATGATGATTGGAATGTGTTACTTTAATTGTCCAGGTGTATTGTTGGTTTTTGAAAAGTTTTTAAGTTTCGAAAACGTCGATGTGACGCCCTTTTCCTTATATGCGTGCTTATTTACTCTGATTATATGCTAATACTTGGGGTAGAAAAAGGGGTGTTACATTAGTGGTATCAGAGCATGGTCGACCAGTTGGTCAATAGTAGTAGGTTTCCGTGGTATTTGATTTGTGTATCTGACACGATCGATACTGCTTGTTTGATGTTTCGGGTTGTTCAGGACAATGGTTGCAGGCAGGAATGACGATGCCATTGTTGAGGCGCTGAGGATGCTGGCGGAATCCATGGGTCAGATCCATCAAGCGAATGTTCATCAAGCGAATGTCCATCAAGGGAATGTGAATGCCGGTAACCAAAAGGGAGAAGATGATGAGTTCCGTGCTTTGGGGAGATTCCAGCGGAACAATCCTCCTATCTTTGAGGGTGAGCATGCACCTGAGAAAGCTCAAGCTTGGCTGAAAGCGATTGAGAAGATCTTCAGAGTCATGAACTGTACTGATGCTCAGAAAGTGCAGTTTGGTACCCATATGCTTGAGAAGGAAGCTGAAGATTGGTGGAATAACACTCTTCAGAGGTTCGAAGAAGACAGCATTGAAGTTACTTGGACTCTTTTCCGTGATACCTTCTTGGAGAACTATTTCCCAGAAGATTGTCGTGGGAAGAAAGAGGTGGAGTTTCTTGAATTGAAGCAAGGAAATGGTACCGTTGCTGATTATGCTGCTAGATTTCAGGAGCTTATCAAGTATTGTCCTCATTATAATACTGCTAATGCTGAGAGGTCTAAATGTTTGAAGTTTGTGAATGGCTTGAGACATAATATCAAGAAGGCCATTGGTTACCAACAGATTACTCGTTTTACGGAGTTGGTTAACAAGAGTCGGATTTATGATGAGGATAGTAGGGAGAGTGCTTTTGTCTACAAGAGTTTGAAGGAGAAAGACCAGGATCGGGGGAAACCGTATGATGACAAGAGGAAACAATCAGGTTTTGGCAAGAAGCCAAGTGGGGGAGAATCTTCTAATCCACTTAAGTGCCTCAAATGTGGTGTGGAAGGCCATCGTGCTACGGAGTGTAGTAGGGATTCTGGGAAGTGTTTCAATTGTGGCAGGATGGGTCACAGAGCAAACCAGTGTAGGGCGAACGTAACTTCTTCAACTGTGGTGAGAAAGGTCACATTAGTCCGCAATGTGATAAGCCGAAGAAGGAGCAAGTGAAGGGAAAGGTGTTTGCATTGTCTGGTGCGGAGACCACTACCGATGATGGACTAATCCAAGGTATGTGATTTATTAAGTGGGGGAGAGTTATTAAGCGGTTGTGAGGTAGTATGATAAGGGATTAATTAACTTAATTAGTGTGGGAATTAATTATTTAGTGATATGAGATATAATTAAATAATTATTAATTAACCTAGTGTGCATAGTGAGTGGTTAATTATTTGAATTTAAATAGAGGTATTTAAATATTAGGTATTATTGGACCTAGTGATTAAATTAGATGATTTAAGCCCAACTAGAATACCATTATAAATAGTAAGAGTGAAGGGAGTGAAAATCATAATTCACTTGAGCACCGAAGGCAATAGAGTAAGAGTGAAGGGAGTGAAAATCATAATTCACTTGAGCACCGAAGGCAATAGAGTAAGAGTGAAGGGAGTGAAAATCATAATTCACTTGAGCACCGAAGGCAATAGAGTAAGAGTGAAGGGAGTGAAAATCATAATTCACTTGAGCACCGAAGGCAATAGAGTCAGAGTGAAGGGAGTGAAAATCATAATTCACTTGAGCACCGAAGGCAATAGAGTAAGAGTGAAGGGAGAGTTATTAAGTGGGGGAGAGTTATTAAGCGGTTGTGAGGTAGTATGATAAGGGATTAATTAACTTAATTAATGTGGGAATTAATTATTTAGTGATATGAGATATAATTAAATAATTATTAATTAACCTAGTGTGCATAGTGAGTGGTTAATTATTTGAATTTAAATAGAGGTATTTAAATATTAGGTATTATTGGACCTAGTGATTAAATTAGATGATTTAAGCCCAACTAGAATACCATTATAAATAGTAAGAGTGAAGGGAGTGAAAATCAAACCCAGGACTCCCTGAAACTGTACATGCCTTACCACTAGGCTAGAGAGGTTGTTGTTGAATACTTATGCAATGAATAAATATTAATCTAAATCTTGATTAAGATAGATTAATGACTTAATTAAGCATTATAGCTCCGTTTTGAATGCGGACGGATGCATTGGTAAGATAATGAAAAAGGCTATTATTATAATATCATATTATAGTGTATTATGCGTCTTACAAATTCTATGAATTTTATTTCGATGGGTGTTAAACATGGTTGATATGTTTGATTGTGAAATAACATGACTAAAGATAACGTAAAGGATTATTATTATTGTTCTAGGTTATAAAATATTATGTGATTTATAAATGCCCTGAATTTTATCATGATGAAAATAAAATATTGTGTGAATGTGTATGTATACCATTATTGGATTGTGAATGATTTATGGTTATGGATGTGTATGTGAAATCGTAATTGATGTGTTGTGATGAATGTATATATGTACCAATCGTGAGTCATGGTGATATGTGGTATGTTAAGATGATATAGATCTTAATTGCATATGTGTTGGTATGTGTGCATTCATTCATAGCATGGTCGACTTCATTGTGGAAGTAGTGAAACGGTGGGTTCACATGAGCAGACGTTGATTCTTGAATTGGAATCAGGCGTAGTCGACTTCATTGTGGAAGTAGTGAAACTGTGGGTTCACATGAGCAGACGTTGATTCTTGAATTGGAATCAGGCGTAGTATTAAGCGGTGATCCTTCATTGGAAACAGGCGTAGGCTTTGGTCTTGTCCGGATCTGAAGCGTGGCTTGGATTCTAAATATTGAATCGGAAAGCGGTGAAACTTTTGAGTTCACATTATGGTACCACATGCATGGAGTCACATTGTCTTGCACGGAGTCACATTGTCTTGCCTTGAGTCGTTTATGGTTATGTGATCATTGAATGCATGTATTGATGTGGGTGTGATATGTGAAATGATTGTTGTTTAATATTATTGACGTGATTATACTAAGTGTGATGAATTCTTAAATTGTGTTTTAATTCATTGTGCCTTATTATGCTATTTCATAATGATTTGGAATTCTCACCCTTTCTGTTTGAATGTTACCTTTACATGGGTATCGTGCAGATACTACAGAGTAGTATTGCTGGAGTAGGTGGACAGTAGCTCGCTCAAGATTAGCTGGAGAGTTTCCGTATTTAGTTTGAAATTTGGTAATGAGTCAATGCTCTGGTCATGTAACATTGGGTAGATTAGTGGTATTGAACTCGTATGCTTTATGTCATTAATTGTTTTGTTTTATTTGGTCATGGTATGGGACATGGATCATCTTATGAGATACATGAGTATTCTTTATTTTCCGCTGCGAACGCATATTGCTTGAATATTCATGATGATTGGAATGTGTTACTTTAATTGGCCAGGTGTATTGTTGGTTTTTGAAAAGTTTTTAAGTTTCGAAAACGTCGATGTGACGCCCTTTTCCTTATATGCGTGCTTATTTACTCTGATTATATGCTAATACTTGGGGTAGAAAAAGGGGTGTTACAGAAACCGGATGCGGCATTATCAATATGTGGTAATGGGTAAGGTTCCTTCTAGAAATCCTTGTTAAGATCGTTGAAGTCTACACATATGCGTCACTTTCCTGATTTCTTCTTTACCATGATGACATTGGACAACTAGGTGGGATATTTTATTTCCCGGATAAACCCAGCCTTCAAGAGCTTATCGACTTCTTCTGTGATAGCCTTTATTTTTTCTTCTCTATTTTTTCGTTTCCTCTACATTATGGCCTTTGATGAAGGATCAAGTGAAAGTTGATGGCACACAACATTTGGGTCGATCTCGGGCATGTCCGATGGTTTCCATGCAAAGAGATATATGTTATCTCTCAAGATCTTGATGATTGTGCTTCATATTTCTGAGATAGCCATGAACCTATCTTTGTGACCTAAAAATCTTAAACACCCATTTACACTTTTTTAAATTCTCCAATAGGGGTCAAGTTATCATCTACTAGATCCCTTCAAGGATTGAGCTCAACCAAATTCACCTTCAAGGTGTTTTGTGTCATAGGAGAATCCTGTTGGGTGTTCTTTTTCAATTTCAAGCTATTCTTGTAGCATTTCCTAGTCACTCCCTGATCACCGTTAATTACTCCGACTTGTCCACCTTTTAAGGGGTATTTAATAGTTAGATATATAGTGGACATATCAGCCTCCAGAGCGTTAAACATTGGTATTCCGATGATGATGTTGTATGGTGATGATGTGTTTACTATCAGATATATTACTTTGGTGCCTTTGGTGTTTCCTCCACTTCCAAATATGTTCATGATAGGTATATACCATAATACCTGAACTTGTTCCCCATAGAAACCGACAAGGGTACCTTTGAAGGGTAAAAATTCAGATGCATTCATGTTTATGCCTTTGAAAGCATCCCAATACAATATGTCGGCTGACCTGCCTGGGTCGATTAACATCCATTTGCCACTCCAATCATGAATTTGTACTTTTATGACCATTGAATCATTCTCATGCGCCAACACACCTTCTGAATCCTATCTTGAAAAACCGACAATGACAACTCTTTCGACTTTTTCTAAAAACAGATTATGTGACACATGCATTACTGATCGGGTGTATCTCTTTCTTCCTGAGCTTGTTTCTCCTCTACCAGTGAAACCTCCCAAGATGATGTTGAGTGTATGGCGGGCTATCCGAATCTCACTTGCTTCATCGATGTTTTTCCTTTCTTAGCATAGAGGTTCTCCGAGTTTGATTCTTTCATAGAAGGACTTTTCTTTCCTGATGACCCTTCTACCTCTTTTACGTACGACATCAACCGACCTCTTTAGATGAGGACCTCATTTTCCCTTTTTAAATGATGACAATATTTAATATGGTGGCCTCTCATACGATGATAGACACACCATGCATCCCCATCTTTCTTAGCACAATGCTGACCTTCTTAGGACGAGTAGGTTCTGGTATTAGCTTGAGATGATATAATTCTTGCAAAATATAAGCACGCTTTGCGTTGAGTGGGGTAAAGTTCTCGGTGAAGTTGTCATATGGACTCCGATAAGGTCTTATCGTCGACCTTTCCCTTGACCCCTACTTGTGATGTTCTTTCTTGGGCCCAAATCCGTCAGCCTAAATTGTGTCTTTTCTTTAGCATCTCGGGATATTTTCTCCATATTTCTTTCTTCTCCCTTGATATAAGATTCTTCTATTTTCATTACTTCCTTCATGTTAGTGGTCGGCTTCTGTGCTAATAATTCATTGAAATGGTCGAGTTTTAGGCCGTTTTGGAAGGCTCCCACAAACATTTCTTGATTTGGATGAGAGACTTTTATAGTTTATTTATTGAATCGTGCCATATATTCTCAGAGGGATTCAGAGGGGCCCTAACGGGTGTTGAACAAGCTGATAATGGTCACCTTTCAATGTTTGTTGGCAGAGAAATGTTGTATCATCTTCCTGGTTAGATCTTGGTAACCGATGATTGATAATCTGGGCAAACTCATTTACCAGTGTAATGTCACATTCTTGAACGTTCCCACCATAAGTTTGCATTTCAAGGAGTCGGGAGTCCCGAAAATTGCAATTTGATTGTTAATTGAGATTATGTGCTCCTGCAGACCACTTTTGCCATCGAAGGATGACAAAAGTGGTGGTTTGAAGTTTTTTGGGACTTGATCGCCCCAAAATATCTCTGAAAGAGGTTGAGGATCAAGAAGCCTCGCTCCTCTTCATCTTCCTTAGTGCTTTGCGATTATTGCGGTGTGCGGACACTTTCTTGCAAAGATTCGTTCTGCTGGCACAACTTGTCCACAATTGTAAGGAGTTGTTCCATTTCTAGTGGGGTCCGAGGTTCACTCCTGCTAGGAGATGATCCAGACATCGTATTGCTATGGTGAAATGTGTTGTTTTGTAAGGCCTGGAAAAGTTTTACCGAGACCCCACAACGGACACCAAATATTCCAGCTAAACATTATTCAGTTAATCTCCCTAAGGTGAGTCAGGTGAAATCACAGTCTTACTGTATATAGGGTGGTATTTATTGTCTTTTCATACTCGATCTAAATAACTCGACCTCGAAAATTTTGGAATGTATAATATATATATATATATATATATATATATATATATATATATATATATATATATATATATATATATATATATATATATAATATATATATATATATATATATATATATATATATATATATATATATATATATATATATATATATATATATATATATATATATATATATATATTGTTTAACAAATAGATAAATATTTGGAGGACCTCAATTTGAGACCCTGTGGGGCTGGTTGCATAGGGACCAGGCCTGATGATAGTGTTGTTGAGTTAGTGGAATCGCACTTGACCCTTTAAAACTTCAAACAACAATTATTGACCCAAAAGTTATAAAGAAGAATTGTAGAGTATTGACTAACTTGAACCATGGTTTATGATTAGGTCTTCCTAGTGTAGGCACCACACACTACCCGTAATTTATACAGTACGCCCTGCCATCTTAAATATCATCAACAAAAAGCTAGCTGCCTTTATCATATGCAATGCAATCGTCCTTTAATTATACTTCAATTATACTATTTTATTCTTCAGCATTGTTTTAAAATTAAAAAGCATACTCGCATAGCATCAAGAAACACATTTTAAAAGTCCGTTTTGTGGTTAGGATAAAATAATTAAAAAGCATAGTTTAGAAAAGGCAAAAGAAGAATAAACACTACCATAAAAATGTTGGCGACGTGCTAATTAGAAATTGGATTTGCAAAAAGCTATACTCTATTGAATAGAATAGTTGCACCATAAATAGGTTCATTAATTAGAGATAATTTTTTTACATTTTAAAACTTGTTTATATATTATTAATAATTTTATTAAAAATAATTAAAGAACAAAATATATTAAAATAAAATAAAAATTAATTTATTAACTTATATAAGTTTCTATTAACTAAATTTTAATACTTAAAATTAAATGAACTAATAAATGAAAGTATTTATAGATGTCTTGATTTTTTTAAAGAATAAAATTAGTTAATAAGTCAACATAAATTAGTTATTATTATTTTTGGTATCATTAATTGAATGATTTAGATATTGGACTCAATTTTAAAACGTTTACAAAAGAATAATTGGTAGTTCTCTTATATCTAACTTCTATTTGACATGACATTACTTTTTTAGTGGTAGAATGTGCTTGCTATAAATCCATCTAAAGGTTACTCAGTTTAAGTTTATCATTAAATACATAAGCGGAACATCTGATTATCGATTTTTGTACTCCTTCGATACAAATTTTTAATTTGTAGGATATTGTGATGTTGACTAGGTAGGTAATGTTGAAGATAGGAAAATCACATATGATGGGTATTTCTTTCTAGGAAACAATTAAATATTCTGGTTCACTAAAAAGCTAAATTATGTCTCCCTTTAAATTGCTTAAGACGAGTATATTGTTGTTAGAAGTAGTTGCCCTCAACTTTTATGGATGAAACCAATGCTCAAACAATATAATGTGACATAAGATATCACATAATTATAATGTGATAATTTGAGTTCTATCAATATCACTAAAAAGCATGTTTAACATAATATAATCAAACATATTGATATTCATCATCATTTCATCTAAGAACTCAATAAAGATAAAAAGATCATCCTAAAGCATTTGAATGAACAAATAACTGGAAGTTATATTCACAAAATATATTGATGATATCTAATTAGAGAATCTCCTATCAACTTTATGTCTTTGCATTATCAGCTTCTAACGATTATTGAAAGTGTGGGTGAATGATTTTTCTTGGGTCTATTGGAATTTTTATTGCCCCAGGCATCTGAGTAGTGATGTCACTTATATCTTTCTGACCAACAATGTGATGTTACTTTATTTAAATATTCAAAAGTCCTCACCTTTTTGAGATTTTTGCTTTTGCACCTCAAACCCATCACTAATCCTTTATTTTCCATTGTAAGTTTGTTGAATCATTCTAAAATCATGGTAGGAACAAGGAGAGAGATGGACACTTTTGGAATTGAAAATAAGACATCTAAGAAGAAAAGCTCCAAAACGGACGTTGTTGTTACTAATCCTCATGGAGTACGAATGAAGGGCATAATGGTTATAGGAAAGACCAATGGTAAGTTCAAAGATGTTTTTTCTCTCTCTAAGCCTAAGGAGTTCAAACATAAGAATTTAAAATAAGGAAGTTGATCATATCACTTTTTCCATGTCTGGCTTAACCAATGTTATCTCTGAACCTCTTTGGAACATTGAAGCGAACAAGGAACCTGGAGTGACTTGCGGTCCTTCAGTTTCTAATATCAATATTAAGAGCTCTCTAATCAAATGTCCTTATAAGGTTATTCAAGGTAAACCCTCATAAATTGTTATTTCTACTGAGACTATTATGGTTATTAGTACGAAACATAATGTATATAATTAAATAGAGTTCATAAATTATGTTATAGATAACCTAAATGAGTCATATCATTTGGATCAAATAAGATACCTTTAATGAGTGTGATAATCCTCCTAGTGAGAATGTGATTGATAATATTCAAAATGTTGAGGTTCCCACCATTGAAGCTGAAACTAATGATCTTATGCATGATACCACCACTCACTCTGATCTTAAAGAGATTGGTCAAGATATTAATGAAGATACATGTCAAGGTGTTAATGAAGATGTCAATAAAGATATCAAGGAGGATATCAATGAAGAAGTCAATGAGGTAGTAATTGAAAATATTAATAATGATATCAGTGGGTTTGTTAATGATGATGTTACTTATAAGGTTACTATAGTTATATAATCTCCAAACAAAAAAAGAAGAAGCAAATAAGGTGTTTGAAGAAGAAGTCCTTTTGTCTTCTTTAGTAGTTTAGAAGAAGAAGAAGAATATTCACGATCCTTTTAGCAATCTTCCAAGAGACTTTTCAAGTTATTCAATAGTTGGCTAAGGACGTTGCACTCATCAAGCATGTGTTGGAAAATGGAATAGTCAATAATAATGATAACAACATTTAGTAGTTATCTTGCGTCGTGTTTTATTTTTTACTTTTAATGTGTTTATTTACAACAATCTTCTATTTTGTTGTATTTTGAATTAATTTCAGATAAGCTAATAAAAAAATATGTTATTTCCCTTCTTATTTGAAATTTATGATTTATGTTCTTGAATTTGTTTTCCTATCTATTTATGTTTTTTTTTTATAATGGAAAAAGGGGAGAAGTACACTTGCAGATAGAGTAAAGTTTCTTTATGATTAAAGAGAGTTTAACCACTTCAATTCTTAACCTTTATTTTTCTGTTTGTCCGCCTTCCTGAAAGAAGCATTGTCATCATTAAAAATGAGGAGAATGTGGATCTATGTGCTTACAGGTACAATGTCTGCAATAATTATATGATCTCAATGGTTTTGACAATAACAACACTAAGATGTGAAGTCTTCATTTAAAATAATGATCAAGATGATCAAAATATTATATTATGGGATCAAGATATCAAAGTCAATCTCTTAAGAACAACATTCATCTAATGTATAATATCATTCTGCCAAAGAAATGTACAATTTATCATTTTATAAATAAAATAAAATGAAACACAAGTTTACATTTAAGTTTACTTATAAAATATTTTGGGCTTTATTGATTTGATGTTTGTTAAATTACAAAGTAATTCAAAGTTCACTTCTTTATTCACTTTTATAGTCCATACATAACCAAAAAGGAGAAAAGAGAAAAGCTTGTGAAAACCCATCCCCTATGTTCATATTTCCTTTCTAAGTATTTGCTCCCCAAAATACAGCACAATCAAACCAACGAAATAACAAAGAAACGCACAATATTAAACACAATTTCGTCTAAAAGATGAGAAGACTAAAGGGAAATTGCAAAGAAAAAATGGTTAGAATATGATCAAATACAAGAAAACAAACAAGAGACTTTGATTTTAAGCACTTTATTTTATGGTATGAAAACGTCTAGAAGAGTGTGTGCTAGCTGTCAAATAGTCAAAGTCAATTACGCCGGGACCCAACCAAAGTCATTTCTTCACTTTTTTTTCTTATCTTATTTAGCAGTCACTAACATATGTCATACATCCAATTACAAGTGCTACGAGGTTTCCGTTTTCTATTAAACTTTTTTTATATGAATTAAAATGGATCAAGATCATTGTGGCCACAATTTCATTCTTTCACTTGTATTTCCAACTAAATTATTGATGTAAACTTTCACTCGTATATGAGAATTTCCTTAGTATTAATAACTTTTGGTTCTTAGGAAATGGATATCACTTGAAAAATGGTTGATACAATAGTTATAAAAGGAAAGATATAGTAAACTATATTACCTTCCTCCCTAAATATATAATATATGATTCTCTAAAATAAACCACGTGAAAAAGTTAATTAGATTTTATAAGTTTATTTTTTTTAGTGTGTATATAAAAGAATATTTATTATAGTTTGCAGAAAAAGATTTAACATCATTAATTAAAGATATTTATTTGTTAAAAAGAATAGTTAATATAATGGTTCAACAAAATGTCTTTTACGGTGCAAGAAAACAGAAACAAAAAATCTGAAAAATGAGAGTGAAATAATTTTGGCTAAAATGCTTCTTACTCAAGATTCACACAAACTTATTAATATATTGCATTACATGAAAAGCATAAGAAGGATTGGTTTTATAGATGCTTGTGATTCAAGTAACTTACTTGAGTCATAACCTAACCAACTAACAAACTAACTAACTCATAGTTTATTTTAAATCCTCATTTAAAATTATTACAACTTTCCTCCATATATTCTAAATGCATACAAGTTCTAATTGACTCCTAGAGTATTCAAAGTTTTCAATCTTCAAAGCTTTTGTAAAGCTATCAACAAGTTGTTCCTTTGCATGGGCAATGTATGACTTATATCATGTCTTTCATCATTTGTTCCCTTATGAAGTGAAATCATATCTCAATATGCTTGTTTCTTCCGTGTGATACTTGATTCTTTATCAAATTTATTGTAGATTTGTTGTCAATCATCAACTTCATAGAATTTTGCACTTCACACTTAAGCTCCTTAAATAAGAAATCAAGCCAAATTGATTGACATGACACAAATGGGCCTGCAATATATTCATCCTCACAAGAGGATAACACAAGGCTTGATTTCTTCTTTGTACACCAAGAGACGAATGCCTAATTGTATAAGAATACATATCATACGTGCTCCTCATATCCATTTTGTCTCCACACCAACTAGCATCATTATAAGAAATCAAACTTTATTTCCTTATATTTATAGCCGTTGAAGATTTCAAATCTAACTTCAAGGTTAATTTTAGATATTCGAAGATTCTCTTTGCAACCAGTAGGTGTGACTTCTTAGGCATACTCATGAATCTGCTCAATATACTTATACATCTTACTTGCATTTGACTATTGCATAAATATCTTAGGGAACCATTAATTTGTTTTTACAATGTGGCGTTCATCTTTTCTTACTTGCACACTTATTTAGCTTAATATTTTTCTCAAAAGGATTTGTGATTGTTGTTATTACATGTGATTGGAAATATTTTATAGACAACATGTTAAGTAAGGTGTTCTAACAAGTTGCAAGATATTATGTCTTATAATATTTTATGGCACAATTCTGCTAACTAATATGTTAAGCAAGATGTTCTAATGTTACACGAGACTTCGTGTCTTGGACTGCTTACTTGGCGGGCGAGTTTTAATGGATGTATCTCGCGCTTTCAAGATTTGTTTCTTTTTATGTTCAATCAAAAAATTGATTTTAAAGCATGAACTCGTTTGAAAAAGATTTATCCTAAATCTGTTTTGGCAAGATTGAAATTCTTAATCTTATCAATTTCATATTTAATCAAGATTTGTTTCAATAAAGATTCAGAATCAACATTATGAATATTGAATTTGTACGCTTTTTGGAAAACCAGGAGCATACACGCCAAAACCTAATGGGCTTTTTTTGTTTGGAAAATGGTTTCTATTTAATGAGGCTTTCTCCATTGTGAAGACTCACACTTTAGATTGTGTAGTTTGTCATGTTTATTTGTTATCGAGTCTTTGTGTTTTGGGTTGTAATACTTTATGTAATAATTTTTTTTAAAATTTTAATAACAATAATTATTAATAACAAAAGCCAATTTTATTGTGGTCCATAGTTTGTGGGATTTTGGTTATAAAAAGAGTATGATTTTTATGGCTTTAATGAAAATTAATATGACCATTCAAATTGGGTGTTAATGGATTTTAATGACTTTAAATTCTTGATGGTAGAATTAAGCCTATAAATAGTCTTTGGTCCACAAAGTTTTCTCTCCTCACTTTTAGAAATACACCATCCATATTAGTGACTAAGAGCTTGGAAGAATTAAAGACAGTTCATTCATATCACTGCAACAATGACTGGATGTAAATTTCAATTTCGATTTCCACTATACTTTATTGATCTTGTTATTCTTTTGTTATCAAGAATAAATTATTGATATAAACTTTATTCTAACATTTGGCATCAGAGCTTCTAGCTGCCTCTGCATTGTTTTATATTGGTTCTTCCATATTCGGTATTTTTGTGATTTGTTGTGTTTTGATTTCAGAGCGTTATATTTTAAAAACTTTTTTAGAAATCTGTAATTAATTTAATTTCTGAAGATGAACAGTAGCCGAAATGAACAATAACAAAAAAAATGGAATTTTCACTCTGCCAGTGTTTTAAACCGCAACCTATTCTTTTTCTATGCATTGTTGTTACCATTTGGCTCTTTGTCATTTCCACATCTATCCTCGTATTGTTTATATAAATAGAATGTTATTTTACTGATTAATTGTGCCTTATTTATTTATTTAATTTTGAATTAATTTATGCATAGATTAAAATTGATTTATAATGTTATTATAATCATTTTATTAAGCAATTGTATGTGAGATTTTATTTGTTTATTTATTTAGTTTCATTTTCTCTCATATAATTAAGTTGTTATGTCCGATGATTGTTATAATTTTGATTAGTTTGGATTAGCCACATCATCCTTTAAATTAGTTGAGATTATTTCTAAAGTTTTGAGATCAGGACATAAAATTGTGATTAATTATGTGTGGTATAATGGATTTTATCCTACAGGAATTTTTATTATATTATATGATTAATTAGGATAAAATGTCAAATTATTTTCATAACTTGCCCACAAGAATTATGAATTGGTATATAATTTGATAGTTTTGTCATAAAGTATTAATTTTTTGGATAGAAAAGCAAATTATTTCATGCACATAAAGTATGAGGTTGTGTATGTTGTTTGAAAAATCCATCGCAAAATTAAATAAATCTTATTATATTAAAATTTAGCCCACAAGTAATTTTTATGTTGCAAGATTTATTTTATGGTGTGTTTATATTGATAACACATACAATTCAGATGATATTTACGCCTCAAAGTTTGACATAATTTTTTTGTTTATTTTTAGCTTCTCAACCTGCTAATTTTTTTGATATCCGATGTGATATTCCCGATTTCAGAGGAGATAACTATAAGGTGTGGAAGGAAAGAATTCTCATCCATATAGGATGAATGAACATCGATTATGCTATTAGGAAAGTTCGAACCACCTTCAATTACATATGAAAATTCTCCAACTGCAATCACACTATATGAGCGGTGGGAAAGATCCAACCGACTCAGTGTGATGTTCATTAAGACTAAGGTCACATGTGGAAGACGTGGTTCCGTCAATCAACATAAGAATGCTTGTGATTTGCTGAAAGCCATTGGCGATCAGTTCGTCACTTTTGAAAAGACTTTGGCAAACACTTTAATTATGAAATTTTCTTCCTACCGGCTCACCAGTGTGAAAGGTGTACGTGAGCACATAGTGAAAATGCGTGACATTTCAGCTCAACTTAAGAAACTTGAGGTTGATATGTCTAAGTCCTTCTTGGTGCACTACATTTTGAACTCTCTTCCGTCTGAGTATGGGCCTTTCAAGATTTCCTACAATGCACATAAGGACAAATGATCAATCAATGAGTTAATGACCATGTGTGTTCAGGGAGAAGAAAGACTTGTAATGGAACAGAGTGAGAGTGCATTTCAGACAAGCACCCACAGGAAGAATAAAGCTGTAAAAAATGACAAGTCTCAAGCCAAAGGGAAATTCAAAATACCACCGCAAGGTGATATCAAGAAAGAAACAAAGTGTTACTTCTGTAAAAAGGGAGGACACATGAAGAAGGAACGCCCTGGATTCAAAGAATAGCTTGAGAAGAAAGGTAACTTATTCTCATTTGTTTGTTATGAATCTAATATGACTGACGTTAATATTAACACTTGATGGATTGATTCTGGATCAACAATCCATATAACAAATTCCTAACAGGGTATGCAAAACCCAAGGAAACCAGTGGGAAGTGAGTGGATTGTCCTATCACAAAGCAGAATGGGCTCACATATGGAAGCTATTTGAACTTGCAATTTAATTTTGAATAATGGTTTTGTTTTGAAATTAGAAAGGACCTTTTATGTACCAAGTTTCTCACGAAATTTGGTTTAGTTTCTAGACTTTTACCTTTTGGATATTCCTTTAATTTTAAAGACACCTTATTTGAATTATATAATTTGAAATATGTTGGGAATGGTATATTGTCTGATGGTCTTTACCATATCAATTTACAAATCAAATTCATTTATAGTTCAATGCATGTTCAAACTGGCACTAAGAGGTGTAATATTAATGAGAATTCTTCTATATTATAGCATCAGAGATTAGGACGTATCTCCATAGAGAGAATTAAAAGGTTAGTAAAAGATGAGATACTTAATACCCTACATTTTGCTGACTTTTGAAACTTGTGTTGTCTGCATTAAGGGAAAGCAAACCAAGACGTCTAAGAAAGGTGTCAATAGGAGTTCAGGTATATTAGAAATAATTCATACAAACATATGTTGTCCAGATATGGATGCACATGGTCAAAAATATTTCATTACTTTCATAGATGATTACTCACGATATATGAATATTTATTTGCTTAATAATAGATATGAAGCATTGTATGCCTTCAAAGTCTTTAAGGCTGAAGTTGAGAACCAATGTGGAAAGAAAATAAAAATAGTGAGATCAGATATGGGTGATAAATACTATGGTAGATACATTGAGAATGGACAAGCAACTGGTCCATTTGCTAAGTTTCTTCAAGAACTTGGGATTGTTGCCCAATACACTATGCCCGGTTTTCCGAACCAAAATGGTGTTGCATAAAGAAGAAATCGAACATTATTGGACATGGTGCGGAGTATGCTTAACAACTATAATCTTCCTAAATCATTGTGGAATGAAGCATTAAGATGGTTGTGTATATTCTAAACTGGGTTCCATCCAAGGTTGTCCCAAATTTGTCATTTGAGTTATTTAAAGGATGGAAACCGAGTTTACGACATATGCGCGTTTGGGGATGTCCGTCTGAGGTGAGGATTTATAACCCATAAGAAAAGAAACTAGATCTGAGGACCATTAGTGGTAATTTCATTGGATATGCCAAAAGGTATAAAGGTTATAGATTTTATTGTCCATCTCACACAACTAGGATTATGGAGTTAAGAAATGCAAAGTTTCTTGAAAATCATTTGATTAGTGGGAGCGATCAAATCAAAAATTCAATTTATGTGCATGATCATATAGAGCATGAACCTTCCAATTCAAGTGATAGATTGGTTACTATTCACAATATCCCTCAAGTTCAAATGGATGTTGATCAACCAATCATTGAGACTCCACAAGCTACTGATAATCTAGTAGATCAAGTTGGTCATCAAAATGATGAACAATTAGTTGAACAACAAGATCCACAAGAAAATGTTGATTAAACTTTAAGGAGGTCTACTAGGACAAGAAAATCGGATATTTCTAATGATTACATTGTGTATCTACAAGAATATGACTATAATGTTGGAGTTGAGAATGATCATGAGAGCTTTAGACAAGCCATGAGTTGCAAATAGTCAAATTTGTGGTATGATGCCATGAATAATGAAATGGATTCCATGAAAAAAACAACGACATATGGGATCTTGTAGAGTTACCTAATCGGGAAAAGGACATTGGTTGTAAGTGGGTTTTTAAAACCAAGAAAGATTCATTAGGTAACATTGAGAGATACAAGGTCATACTCGTTGCTAAGGGATTTACTCAAAAGGAGGGAATCAATTACATTGATACTTTTTCTCCTGTATCTAAGAAATATTCTCTTCGTGTCATCTCAGCATTAGTTGCACACTTTGACCTTAAGTTGCATCAAATGGATGTGAAAACAACCTTTCTTAATGGTGATTTAGAGGAGGAGGTTTATATGAAACAACCTGAAGGCTTCTCCTCTAATAATGGTGAGCATTTGGTTTGTAAGCTTAAGAAATCCATATGTGGTTTAAAACAAGCCTCTCGTCAATGGTATCTTAAATTCCATAGAACAATATCTTCATTTGGATTTGTTGAAAATCCCATGGATCAATGCATATACCAGAAGGTCGGTGGGAGTAAAATTTGTTTCCTCATTTTGTATGTGGATGATATACTACTTGCAACCAATAACACGTGTTTTCTATATGAGGTGAAACAATTTCTCTCTAAAAACTTTGATATGAAGGATATGGGTGAGGCATTTTATATCATTGGCATTAAGATCCATAGAGATAGACCTCGAGGAATTTTTGGCCTATCACAAGAAACCTACATCAACAAAGTTTTGGAGAGATTTCGAATGAAGAATTGTTCACCAAGTGCTGCCCCCATTATCAAGGGTGATAAATTTAATTTAAATAAGTCCCATAGGAATGGTTTTAAGTGGGAACAAATCAAGAACATTCCATATGCTTCTGTTGTTGGAAGTCTTATGTATTCTCAAGTATGCACAAGGCCCGACATTGCATTTTCTATGGGAATCTTGGGAAGATATCAGAGTAATCCAGGTATGGACCACTGGAAAGCTGCAAAGAAGGTGTTGAGATACCTTAAAGGAACAAAAAATTATATGCTTATGTATGGGAAGAAAGACAATCTAGAAGTGGTCGGCTATTCAAATTCTGACTTTGCAGGTTGTGTTGATTCTCGCAAATCAACATTAGGATACATTTTTATGATGGCCGATGGAGCTATTTCATGGATAAGTACTAAGAAAACTTTAGTTGCTACTTCTAATATGGAAGCTGAGTTTGTATCCTGTTTTAAGGCTACTTCTCATGGTGTATGGCTTAAGAGTTTTATTTATGGGCTTAGAATCATGGATTCTATCTCTAGATCTCTGGAGATTTTTTTGCGATAATTCAGCTGTTTTCTTTATGGCTAAGAACAATAAAAGTGGAAGTCGAAGCAAACACATCAACATAAAATATTCACCCATAAGAGAAAGAGTTAAAGATAAAATAGTAGTTATTAATCATATTAGTATTGATTCAATGATCGTTGATCCCTTGACTAAGGGCATGCCACCAATAAAATTCAAGGATCATGTAGAGAACATGGGACTTGGGTCCACCTTATAATTGTATACATACCGTTTATTAATAGAACTCTTATATTATGCGCACATCAGTTTGAGAAGATATGTTACATATGGACCAAGAGTAAAATTGGTTTATTTATCAAGTTTAGTTATCACATTACATATATATACTTGAAAAATAGACATGTTGTAATACTTAGATGATAATACTTGATTTAAGAGGAACTATCTCTATGATTCACGTATTTATTTTTGAGAAAATTTTCATGACACATTTATGCCAATAATCAGTTCTATGGACCAAGTGGGGGAATGTAACATTTTTTTTAATTTTAATAACAATAATTATTATTAATAAAGACCAATTTTATTATGTTCCATAGCCTATGGGATTTTGATTATGAAAAGAGCATGATTTTTATGGTTTTAATGAAAATTAATATGGCCATTTAAATTGGGTGTTAATGGCTTTAAATTCTTGATGGTAGAATCAAGCCTATAAATAGTCTTTGGTCCCCAAAGCTTTCTCTCATCACTTTCAGAAATACATCATCCATATTAGTGAGTAAGAGCTTAGAAGAATCAAAGACAGTTCATTCATATCACTGCAACAATGGTTGGATGTAAATTTCAATTTCAATTTCCACATATAGTTTATTGATCTTGTTATTCTTTTGTTATCATGAATAAAGGATTGATATAAATTTTGTTCTAACACTTTATTCCTAGGTTATCTTTCTAAGTTAGGATAATATAATATTTGTGTTGTAAATAAGTTTCACCGCTTCAAATATTGTTGTTATTGTTCAAAAACTTAAGATATTGTTTGAGTGAAAGTGAGGGGGGTCTCAGATTTTGGGGGAGCTTGGATCGAAGTTCAAGGGTAGTATTAGGAAAAAAAAGGCACTGAACTAGAAGAGTTTAGATAAGATAATTGTGTACTATTAACTAATAAGAGCGACTTTCCTTTCATATGGTTGATGCCCTCCAAACGTATGTGACTTTGTGTCATACCCCAAATTCTCCCCTAAATCAATAAATTCATTCATTCATTCATTCATTCATCATGTCATTTGAATCATCTGCATATCATGACATGCATTTCTCTAAGCATAATTTCTAAAAAATTAACCAAAATAAATTTCGATTTTATAGACATATCAGTTGAATCGATCTTCAATTGCGCATAAAATTAGTGGGCAAGAAATTTCAAATTCGGACCTGCAACTATTTCTTTTATTGATCTAAGATTCGAGTAATTCAACCTAGTGTGCTCATTTTATTTTATTTTTGCATTTGTGTGCACTCGCATTTTGATCAGTCTAAGTCTTTTCAACCGGGTACTTTTTACTGCAAAATTTGATATGCAAATGTTTGTTTTATGGAACTTTATTTGATATGCAAATGTTTGTTTTATGGATCATGCGCGAAATGGTCCTTTTTTATTGGTTTTTCCTGACGTGTTTGGTCCATTATGAGCTCTTTTTAAGGGGAATTTATGCACTTTGATAAGCGTTACGAAAATTAGGGAGAAAAGCATGATTTGAAGTGTATCAAATGAGATTTTTAGGGCATTTGAAGCCATTGAAGGCCATTACTTCAAGGGAATTCATATGTTATTTCATTTATCAATTATGGTATTGTTATCTAAATTATGAGTAACTAAGCTCCTATAGGTTAGGTTGTGTTATAATGAACCTATTTCAATATTGTTGGATTATATGTTGATTTGAGTTTGTATGAATCTTTTGATCTATAATGTCGTTTAATTGCTTATTATTCTTAATTCTTTTTATGTGAGATACTTGTTTAAATTGATTTTGGGCGCATAGGGAATACTGACCCTTAACATATGTGTTGGACCTAGGGAAATGGTTGTACTCGCGCTAGTTGAATAGAAATAGGAGACCCCGAGTAGTGGCATAAGGAATTAACATTTTGTGCATCACCTAATCCTGCTTACGTTGGCGGACTAGGGATAGAAACCTCCCAATAGTGGTTAGTGAGTTATTTCGTGAAGGATTTACTATAACAGTTTTGTTAATTCTTCATGGAGTTATAGTGATAAGATCGTTCATACAAGGCATCAAACATCAACAATAGAGAAATATGGGATTTTAAAACACTACATGATCGGTTTCATAATATTTTTTAATCTCTTATATAATTTCCGCATTAAAACTCACCCCCCCCCCTTTACTAAGTTTTTATACGTTGCACACATTTTGACTTGTTAGAAGCAGTCTTATGGATGCAGTCTTTTTATTACTTTGACATTATTGGTACACTTGCGGAGAAGTCATCAAGTTTTTGGCGCCATTGCTGGAGACTATTGATAATCTCAGTGAGGCGACGTTTGTGCCACATGTTATATTCTTTTTACTTTTATAACATTTATTTAAAATCTTTTTATCGCTTTCTATTTTCCGAGAAATACTACTGTGGGTATTTGTTCTTGTTAGTGAGGTGTAGGGCACATGTGTTAACAAGTTAGTATGGCAGATCCAAAAGCCCAAACTACGGGGAACTACTACAGGCCTACTAATGCATCACATGTTTCTCTGGGATTTCTTCTTGCCAATCCTGTAAATTTCAACATCAAATACGTCATGCATTCAGATTTAAGGGATAAACCATTTGACATGAATGCAACTAGTGACCCATGGGAACATCTAGCAATGTTTCATGAGACAACATTAAAGTGTCAACCAGAGGATATTACAGAAAATCAGGTAAAACTCGATTTTTTCAGCTTCTCTTTGGTGGGTAGAGCGAAGGATTGGTTATTATGTCTTCTAAATGGAGTAATAAAAACTTGTAAAGAATTGGAAGATAAATTTCTAGGAATATTCTTTACTACAACACAATTTGCGGAAAGAAAAGCTGAAATTACACATTTCGATAAACAAGAGACCGAATCTCTTACGATGCTTGAGAGAGGTTTAAATTATTGATATGAAAATTCCCTAATCACAATATGAGCAATATTGAATAAATGCATAATTTTGTAAAGGGTCTCCAAGCACAAGTTCGAATGCTTTTAGATGCATCCGCAGGAGATACAATAAGAACATTAACTAAACTACGGGTAAAAGGGCTGATAGAGAAGATGAGTCTAAATGAGTACAACTTTGCAAATACCAAAGGGTTGGATGGGTTGGAAACCAAGAATAGATCTCATAGTGAATTGACTTTAGGAGGATACAAGGAACTTCTCACCAAGCTGGAAGTACTAAATCAGAATTTGGATATAGCAAGTACAACACAGGAATCTTCAAACGAGGTAGTATTTTTATTATGTACTAATTGTGCGTAAGAGCATTTTGCAGGTGATTATATTGAAGAAATACTTTGTAGCTATGAATTCCAATCTAAGAACAACAAAAACAGATACATAATTCAAGAGCTCATCGCTAGAAGAGACGTTGACTCAATTTATGTTGATAACACAAAGCAAAATCTAGAAGACTATGAAAAGACTAGAAGGGAAAATATTCAAACTATCCCAGCAAATTATATCAGTGACACATGAAAGGGGAAATCGTAACGAAATAGAATTAAGGAACCACATAATTTCCTCCGCTCCCAGCAAACAAAAACAAATAGTAGAAAAGAACAATGAGCAAATTGAGGAACCAAAATCCACACCAATAAAAGATGAGGTTTCTAATGAGACTCTTGAGAAGTGGGAAACACTTGTTAAATTAATTGATAAAGATTCACCTTTTCGGAGATCAAAAAATCAAATCCTCAATGAACCAAACCCTCATTTATCGGATTACATCAGACCACCGTATCATTTAAATAAGAAGAAGCCAAAAATAAAAATGGAGGTAGGGAAGTTTAAAAAGTTCATGGAGATGCTCACAGCTTTACAAGTCAATATTCCATTTTGTGATGCTTTGAAGAAAATTCTGGTGTACGCAAAATTCATGAAAGAAATTTTGAACGGTAAATGAAAATTGAAGGATGATGAAAATGTAGAGCTAGCAAGGGAATATAGTGCTATCATTTAATGAAAACTACCACCTGAAATAACAGATCCAGGTAGGTTCACGATTCCTTGCTCTATAGGTTCATTAAAAATTGGCCAGACACTCTGTGATTTAGGTGATAGCATAAATTTGATGTCGTTGTCTATGATGAGAAAATTAAATTATGGGGAGCCAAAACCTAAGAAAATGACTTTGACCTTGGCTGATCGATTTGTCACTTATCCTTATGAAGTCCTGGAGGATGTATTGGTAAAGATTGATGATTTACCGTTTCCTGCTGATTTTGTCATTTTGGATATGCTGGAAGATACCGAAATACCATTATTATTGGGGATACCTTTCCTTGCCACATGCAGAGTTTTGACTGATGTGGAAATAAGAGAACTGGTCCTCTGGTTTAATAAAGAGTAGGTAATATTTAACATGTTTGAAGCCATGAAACATGCTCATGAAGATTTACAGTGTTACCAAATTGATTTGATTGACTAATTGATAGAAAATGTTTCAAAAGGAAAAAAATGTGTCATCTCCAATAGAAAAAGTTTTGGTACAATCTATTAAGGAAACATGCAAAAATGATGATGTTGAGGTAAATGAGTTGGTTCTACAATTGCAAGTCGCGTAGCTAGACAATGCTTATAAAAATTTGAAGAGTTAGGAGGAAGTAGTGAGGAGAAACCAACAGAACCCGAAAAAGAACTCCCCGAGCATATGAAATATGTTTTTCTAAGTCAAGGAAATAGGCACCCCTCAATTGTTAGTAGTACTCAGTCAAAAATTGAAGAAGAAAAGTTGATACTAGTACTAAAAGAAAACAAACAAGCATTGGGGTGGAATGTAGCAGATTTGAAAGGGATTAGTCCAGCACACTGCATGCATAAAATCAAACTGGAGGAAGAATTTAAATCGGTTGTGCAACCTCAATGTGTTTAAATCGAGCCATGAAAGAATTTCTTAAGTTACTTGAAGCATATATGATGTATCCTATTTCTGATAGTTCGTGTGTAAGTCTAGTGCATGTAGTTCCAAAAAAAGGCGGCACCATTGTTATTCATAATTAAAAAAATGACTTAATCCTAATCCATATTTTTACGGGATGGAGAATGTGTATTGACTATCGTAGTTTAAATCTAGCTACACGAAAGGATCATTTTCCATTGCCATTTATTGATCGAATGCTTGAGAGATTAGCCAGAGAAGCTTACTACTATTTTCTGGATGGATATTCGGGATACAACCAAATTGTTGTAGATCCCGTTGATCAAGAGAAAACCATATTCATATGCCCATTCAGAGTCTTTGTGTATAGGAGGATGTCTTCGGACTATGTAATGCGCCATCAACGTTCCAAAGGTGCATGCTTTCTATTTTTTCGGACATGGTTGAAAACTCAATAGAAGTATTTATGGATGATTTTTCTATTTTTGGTAAATCATTTTATTATCGTCTTGATCGATTGAATGATGTCCTTTAGAGATGTACTGAAACAAACTTGGTCTTGAATTAGGAAAAATGACATTTTTATATAACTGAAGCCATTGTGCTTAGCCATAAAATCTCTGTTAATGGCATAGACGTCGATCAAGGAAAGATTGAAGTGATATAAAAACTCTCACCCCTGGTAAATTTTAAAGGAGTGAGAAGTTTTCTAGGCATGCATGTTTTTATAGGAGGTTCATTAAGGACTTTCAAAAAATTTCAAAACCCTTGCGTAACCTACTAATCAAAGAAAATGAATTCAAATTTGATAAAGATTTCCTAAACTATTTTTTCTGTCATAAAAAATAAATTAACGACGTCTCATGTAATTGTGTCTCCTAATTGGGAGTTGCCTTTTGAAATTATGTGCGATATCAACTATTATGCGGTTAGCATAGTTCTTGGCCAAAGACACGAAAAAAAATTCATGTAATTTACTATGCTAGAATGGTTTTAAATGATAATCAATTTAATTGCACCACCACTAAAAAATAATTGCTAGCAGTAGTATTTGTTTTTGAATTTTCTTGCCCTTATTTAATTGGTTCAAAAGTTATTGGTTTTACATATCATGCGACTTTGAAGTATTTATTCAGCAAAAGTGACTGCAAACTGAGATTGCTAAGATGGGTACTTTTGTTACAAGAATTTGATTTGGAAATTAAAGACAAGAAATGATTAGAAAATATGGTGGCATATCACCTTTAAAGGTTAGAAAATGTTGAATTAAACAAAAATAAGCAAGGTATTACGGAGACCTCTCCGGATGAGCAGCTGATGATGATTAGTGAAAGACCATGGTTTGCAGATATGGAAAATAATAAAGCGACAAATGTTGTAGCAGAAGAATAACTTGGAAGCAAAGGAAACACTTCTACAAAGAGGAAATTTTTTATCTATGGGTTGATCCATATTTGTTTAAGAGAAGCCCTGATGATTTACTTCGCAGGTGTGTCGCAGGTAGAGAAGCGTATAACATTATATGGAACTATCATAGCTCAGCATATGAGGGACACCATAGCGGAGAGAGAACGACATCTAAGATACTACAAAGTGAGTTTTTATGGCCTACTCTTTTTAGTGATTGTAAGTTATATGTGTCTACATGTCCTGAATGTAACAAAATAGGTAACATCTTAAAACAAGAAGAAATTCCTTTGAATATTATGCTTGGAGTAAAATAATTTGATTATTGAGGAATTGATTTTGTGGGTCCATTTCCCCAATCAAATATGTATCTTTATATTTTTTTATGTGTTGATTATGTCACTAAATGGGTGGAAGCCATTGCTTGTAGTGTTAATGATGCCTGAACTGTTACTAATTTTTTGAAAAAGAATGTTTTTACCAGGTTCGGTGTACCCAGGGTGCTAATCAGTGATGGAGGGACACACTTTTGCAATAGATATTTGGAAATTTTGTTAGAGAAATATAATGTTAAATATAAGGTGTTCACACCATATCATCCTCATTTGGAAGTCTCAAACAGACAGCTAAAGCAAATCCTGGAGTAAATTATGGCCGAATCGAGAAAGGATTGGTCAAAAAAATTGGATGACGCCCTACGGGCATACAAAATAGCTTTCAAAACACATTTGAGTTTCTCTCCGTATCAAGTGGTGTATGGGAAAGCATGTCATCTTCATGTCAAATTGGAGCATAAAGAATATTGAGCAGTAAAGTTCCTAAATTTTGATGAAACGTTGGTTGGTCGGAAGAGGTTATTGAAATTGGATGAATTGGAGGAGATGTGATTGTCCGCATATGAAAATGTGTTGATTTATAAGGAAAGGAAAAAAATATATCATGACAAGAAACTTATATGGCGGAACTTCCAAGTAGGCCAACAAGTATTATTGTTTAATTCACGGTTGAGATTATTTCCGGGAAAGCTGAAGTCCAAGTGGTCAGGACCATTTGTGGTTGTCGAGGTTTGTCAAAGCGGTGCTATTAAAATTCAAGATCCCGATGATATGAGAAAATTTAAAGTGAATGGACAACAACTTAAGCATTATTATGGAGGCATGTCTCAAGTGAAAAAGCCTCTGTAATATTATCGGACCCCTGATTTCTATCGTCAAGCTAATGATGGAAAATAAGCGCTGGATGGGAGGTCACCCATCGGTTATAACTAGTTTTTTTTTTGTTTTGCATAATTTAATTTATTTTTATTCGAGACCATCCAAAAGAGGAATTATATACTCGAGCATGACCCTTCCATGACGATCTATGCTTTCTTCAATAAACAAGATTGTAGTAGTGTTTTTTTTTCTTTAGATTTTCAAGTTTAGCACTTTAGCATTGACTAGATGATCCAAAAGAAACTTGATCATCACAATAGAAACTAGCAACTTGAAGGCGAAGGATGAGAAAAGAATCAACGGAGTTGTACTCAACCTACAAATACCTCATCTAGTAAGGTTTGAGCTAAATAAATTCCATTGTTCACTTTTCTTTCTTAATGAATGTATCCATGCATGACTATTTTATTTGGTTTGATCTATTTCCGATTAAGTTCATTTGGTTTGACCGACACACATTGAGGCAGTTTTTTGTTTATAACTTTGGACCTTTTTAAACCACCGTGTAGTAATAGGTATATTCATTGCTAACCACTTTGAGTTCTATCCTTTGTTTTGGTGACGTAGCCTAAATTTTTTAACCATATGACTTGAAAGATCTTTTCTTTCTACCCTCTCTTTGGAGTTAGGTAGAAATATAGTTCCTAAAGTGTATGAAAAAGATTAAGTTCGGGATTGCTCTTGGAAATGATGAAAGTTTTATGTCAGGGGTTGGGGTACTAGAGAATATTGGCCAAAATTTCAAAAAAATTGAGGAAAAAGAAGTGGAAAAAGACACTTCTTCAAAAGAAAAAAAGAGAAAAGAAAAAGAATGAAAGTATAAGAAGGACAAAAAATCTCTAGCACCGTAAAAAAGAAACAAAGAGGTATGATGATAGAAGGAGAACTACGCACCTAACTCCAAAGGTTTAAACCTACTTTCCTAAAAATATTCTACCCAAACATAAGCTAAGTTACAACCTAAAAATACCTCTAATGTGTATGTCGTGGTTTCCGTGATGAACTATATGAGAACATGATCAAGCTAAGCATAATTGATTTTGCATGTTGGTTGAGAGATAAACCTATTCATTGAGTGAGTCAAAGTGAGCTGAGAGACTGGTTGAGTACTCGTCAATGTTGAGGACGTTTTCCGAATTTTTCGGATATAAGTTGTAAGCTAGAATAATGGCTAATTAAAAGAAATATTTAATTTGGCGATGTTTGATTATTATTGTGCAACTTGTTTTCTATTGAAGCATGCAATTGTAGGCGAGTTACTTGAGTACAAGCATTAATTCAAGTTTGGGGTTGTGATGACAGTCCGCCATTGCATGAATTCAGTTGAAGAATCAGATCAAAACAAGTGAAAGATAAGACAAAATGAAGAAGAAATACCAAAGAATGAGGAAAAATAGCTAAGTGTGAAGATTGTGGACTTAGTGAAAATTTGAGTGAAAAAGGCGGAAAAAAGAATGTAGCTTCGGAAATAATCACATGCAGCATCACGTGCCCGATGATCCCTTTTTTTTGTGCTTTTTCTGACGCATCTGATCCATTCTGAGCTCTTTTTAAGGGGAGTTTTTGCACTTTAATAAGGATTACGAAAGTTATAGAGGAAAGAACAATTTGAAGAGCATCAAAGGAGATTTCTAGGGAATTTAAAGCCATTGGAGGCCATTACTTCAAGGGAATTCATATGTTATTTTAATTTATCAATTATGGTATTATGAGTAGATAAGCTCCTATAGGTTTGGTTGTGTTATGATGAATTTATTCAATATTTTTAGGTTATACGTTGATTTGATTTTGTATGAACCTTTTGGTATATAATGTCATTCAATTGCTTATTGTTCTTAATACTTTTTCTGTGAGATACTCTTTTAAATTAATTTTGGGCACATATGGAATACTGACCCTTAGCCTATGTGTTGGACCTAGGGAAATTATTGTACTTACATTGGTTGAATAGGAATAGGAGACCTCGAGTAATGGCATAGGGAATTGACATTATGTGCATCACCTAACCCTGCTTACACTGAAGGACTAGGGATATAAAGCTCTGAGTAGTGGTTAGTGATTTATTTCATGAGGGATCGGCTATAACAGTTTTGTTAATTTTCTGTGGGGTTATAATGATAAGATCATTCATACAAGGCATTAAGCATCAACAATAGAGAAATAGAGGGTTCTAAAACACAACCTGAATGCTTTCGTAATTTTGTTTAATCTCTTATTTACTTTTCGCATTAAAACTCGACCCCCCCCCCTTTTACTAAGTTTTTATACATTGCACATATTTTGTCTTATTAGAAGTAGTCTATATGGATTCGATCTTTTTAGTACTTCGACATTATTGGTTCACTTGCCGAGAACTTAGTAAGTTTTTGGCGCCGTTGTCGGGGACTGTTGAGACCTTTAATGAAATTATTTTTGTAGTATAGTTATAAGTATTCACGCTTGTCACACGAGTGACCCGAGTTCGATCTCTGGCAACGACGCCAAAAACTTGATGTCTTATCGGGAAGTGTATCGATAATATCGAAGTAATAAAAATAAAAAATCCATAGGGACTGCTTCTAACAAGACAAAATGTATTCGATGTATAAAAACTAGTAAAAATGGGGGTTTTCGAGTTTTAATGCGAAAAGTAAATAAGAGATTAAACATAATTACGAAAGTGGCCAGGTTGTGTTTTAAAATCCCTTATTTCTCTATTGTTGATGTTTGATTCCTTGTATGAATGATCTTATCACTATAACCCCATAGAGAATTAAGAAAATCGTTTAGCCGATCCCTCACGAAATAACTCATCGACCACTACTCGGAGCTTTTTATCCCTAGTTCGCTAGCGTAAGCATGGTTAGGCGATGCACAAGATGTTAATTCCATATGCCACTACTCGGTACGTCCTATTCATATTCTACCAGCGTAAGTACAACAATTTCCCTAGGTCCAACACATAGGCTAGGGGTCAATATTTCTTATGTGCCCAAAATAAATTTAAAAGAGTATCTCACATAAAAAGTATTAATAAAAATAAGAAATTGAATGACATTATAGATCAAAAGGTTCATACAAAGTCAAATCACATATAACCCAAAAATATTGAAATAAGTTCACCATAACACAACCTAACCTAGAAGAGCCTAGTTACTCATAATTCATATAACAATACCATAATTGATAGATGAAAATAACATATGAATTCCTTTGAAGTAATGGCCTCCAATGGCTTTAAATTCCCTAAAAAACTCCTTTGATGCTCTCCAAATCATGTTTTGTTCTCTAATTTTTTCATAACCCTTACCAATGTACAAAAATTTCCCTTAAAAAGAGCTCAGAATGCATCATACGCGTTAGAAAAAGCCCATAAGATGGACCACCGCGTGCATGATGACCTACATAACGCGCGTGATGTAGCTTTTATGACCCCTATCACGCATTCAATGCTGCATGATGATGCATGTCATTATTTCTAAGCTGCACTTTTTTGTCTCCTTTTTCACTCAAATTTTCACTAAGTCCACAACCTTCACACTTAGCTATTTTTTTCCTCATCATTTCGTCTTTCTTCTTCATTTTGGCTCATCTTTCACTTGTTTTGATCCGATTCTTCAACTAAATTCATGGAATGATGGACTGTCATCACACACTCAAGCAACCCACATCTCCTTCATGTGAAAAATGCCATACATCACCTTCAAAAGCCACATCACTCTCATAAAAAGAAAGAAAAGAATTATAAGGGATGGGAAAGTTAAAGAAGATCCCCTTCTTTTATTTTTGTTTCAGACCTCCTTCCCTCAAAGTAGTGCTCCCTCCATTCAATCTGGTAAGCATCTCTCATCCCTCTGCCATTCCTACCCCGGTCATCCCAACACAAAATTTTGCACTATTTTGTATGCACTCCACGTTCCACTGCCGTTACAACCACCTAAATGCCACTAACAATCGAAAATCACCCACTGCTCCACCAACGCAGCCACCATAAATCAACAACTCTACTTCACGAAAACAACGACACTTCCATCACCAAACACAACAGCAACCTTCGACTTATTGGTAACGTTTCGGTGGATTTTTTTTATTTGTATGTTTCGTTGCATATATGTTATTTTATTGTGTGTTGGTTTTTAATTTTGGATTTTTATGGTTTGTCGTTGTGCGCATGTTGGATTTTTATTTTTTGAGATTGTAGTATTGTTGTAATAATGTAATACTAATTGGGATTGTGTGTGTTGTTTGTTTTATTTTCAATGCATTGGAATCGAGCCGATTCAATCTGGATGTTCGACCTGGTTTGTATGTCGTAACACTATTGGATATTCTTTTGGAATATTGATGTAAATATTTGGTATATAAGTTACTATTTTGCTATTTATTCTTGCACCGAAATCGGATCCAAGCCTATCACGCGTATTGAATTTTTCATTCTTCAATATTGTGTTATTATGTATTTTGTTTTGATTGTGATGATCACATCTTGCATTAGCAGTTGGCTGGCTGTTTTGTTTTTGTTTGCGTGCAAAATTCCAATTTTGTCGTCGTCATGTTTGATTCGAATTTGTATGTGTTTTTGATAGTTTGATATAGAGATAATTCACATTTTGCTTTTTGTTACTTTGCGTTTCGGCACGTGACTTTTGCTTTCGTTATTTTATATTTTACATACAACGATTCAGTTTCATTACATTATTTTCATTAAATTTTGCATTGACAAATTTGCATCGAATGTCTTTGCGTTACGTGACCTCAATTCACGTCCTCATGTTATGACATCTAGATACATGTACGCTTCGGTCTTGTTGACTTTTTCGATTCAATTGTGATGAATGTGTGCTGTAATTATTCTCGTATGCACTTCTATCATTGTCTTTCTATTGTTTTTATTTATATGCAATTATGCGATTCGATTGGTTTGTGGTGTTAATTTACGCCGTTGCATTGGAGTTCACGTCATCATGCTAGAATTCATGCCCTTATGATAGAACTCACGACCTTGTGTTACAACTCACACTTTTTAATTATTCTTCAAACTTCTTCATCATCAAACAATTTTCTAATGCAAATCAAACCTTGATCCGTATCGTGTGCATTTTCTAAATCAAAATAAAAACCCTAACCATTTTCAAACATATTTTCACAAATATATGAAAAAGGAACGGTTTGGTGTATACCACTCTTTTCCCCGAGTGTTTGGGTACGAGTTGTGTATCTTGACCATCCGAGCATTTGTCACCTGTTTAAAACTTTTAACCTGGTCCATCTTGAATCACTTTCATAATCAAATCCTAATAAATCTTATTTTCATACTAAAACAGACGAAAAAGGAACGGTTTGGTGAATACCACTCTTTTCCCCGAATACTTGGATACGAGTTGCATAACTTGGTCATTCGAGTATTTGTATACCATTCAAAATACCCAAATCATATCTAACCCTTTCCTAAATAATATGAAAAAGGAATGGTTTGGTGTATACCACACTTTTCGTTGAGTGTTTGGATACGAGCCATATAGCTTGACCATTCGAGGATTCATCATCCACTCAAAAATAAATCTAACACATTCAAACCCTTTGCCTTATGGATTTAAAACTCAAAAATTTTCATAAACGAAAGATGTTTTGTCTCGAGACGATGCAAAACAACGCTTTATCTACATATGTGTGAGAGAGCTAGCGACGTTTTCCCGTGAATATTGATACATCTATCTATTCTACTGTGATGGAAACGTCCCATTCTCCACTATTTTGGGTAGTAAGCAATGGAAATGTTTTCCATTCGATTACAACTAAATATATTTTTCTAAAATTGACCCACAAACAAACATTTTCTACCCAGAACTACGTAGTCTTGAGTTCTCCATCGCACCTGGAGACACGTAGGATCGAGATTCAACGTCTTGTCAAGCACCCTAATAAAAAACTTGCCTTTTAGTCTTTTTTATTTTTCTTTCAAAATTTTAAGGAACACAAACATTTTTAAGCTAACACTTAACGCAAAACTAACTAAATGGTTCCTGTTGAGTACTATGGTTGTGAGGGGTGCTAATACCTTCCTCTCGCATAATCGACTCCCAAACTCGATTTGGTTGCGATGACCATATCTTTGTCATCTTTAAGGGTTTTATCGATATTTTCCCTTTCCTTTTTGGAATAAGTAAATTTGGTGGAGATTCTGTTGTCATCTCGAGCAGGCTATGCGCTTGTGGTTAATTTTTGCACCGCGATAGCTGGAGATTGTGCTGAGGACTAAGGTTACCCTAAAGAGTGAGTCAAGCCTAGTTTAGTTTATTTTGTGCTAAGTGTTTTCTTTATTTGTTTGTTTTACCTCTATCAATTCCTTTTTTATCTCATATGTGTTACATTTGTTATTATCATATATATGCTATATGGTTCCATTTGTTGTTGGTATGGATATTTTGATTTCATGATGGATCCATGACTTTAAGAAATTTTTTAGAACATTAAACTCATGGCCTGATAGGATTGATGGTTGCATAGTGTTAGCCTGTGAGAAATATATCTCGTGGGGATAGCATGAAAACCTCACTCAGAATAGATTTCCTTTGAGGTATTGTTGTCCAATAAGTAAACTTTTATGTAAATGGAAATATTTTCATGTCAAATCAATGACTATGGGAACCGCGTCTAGAAGCCTGAAGTCGATGGTTGCATAGTGTTGGCCGCGAGATGTATATCTTGTGTGGTTAGAATGAAATCCTAACCTAGAAGAGATCCTCGTAAGGATATTATTGTCTGACAAGTGATTTGTTGTAGGCGACAATATTTTTATGTTGGATCCATGACTCTAGGGACCTTTATTACAACCCTAAATATAAGCTGGTGAGAACCTTATGTGAAAAGGAAATCATAACTGTTTTTCATACATACCCGGATCTTTGAAGGCATATTGTCTAAAAACCAAAAAAATGCATAAACATGACATTGCATTTTTTTGCATATCAAAAACAAAATCCATGTATCTGCATTCATTAGCATGCACATCATTTTTCCATAAACCAAAAAAACTCATCCCATATTTTGTCCATAACCATCAAGCTGACTTCCCAGCATCCATATTGAACATGTGGTAGCTACTGAAGGACAATGGACCGGTTGGAACAAAATCAAGTGGAGTTGAGACATGATATGAACTTCGTGAAAGGCAAGGTTTATCAGATGTTGGAAGCTCTACTAGTTAGGTATAAAAACAATATTTAGTGTGCTATTAAGAAGAATATGACACCCCCGTAAGGCTTTACCGTGGTGACTAACCCAATGTATGGTATTCCCCCTAACTATCCTCCTCCACAAGTGGGTTATTGAATTTATAGAGATACCCTAATATGATGAATAACCCCTTACCTAGATATGTGTGGAGACTTCAGGATGCTCTTCCTAAGGCCAGTGAATCAGAAATTAAGTCATCCTCAACGTTGGCAATCATTTAGTTGTTTTATCATTTTCATTTGTAATTTTTGTGTCTGTTAAATGCTACTTGTTTTTTTAACACTGTTGCTTTCTATTGACAATCTTAATGAAGTGGTCATTCACTTTCGGAATCAATCATTTCGTATTCACTCGTTTTTCTTTGTTGATATGAAAAACAAAAAATAAATATCAATTCTTCTCCCATTCACTTTTCTTTATCAAACTTTTGTTTAAGCAAATATCGGAGGGAGAATGATGAAAATGAAATACCCAAAATTGCTACGGTATGTTTTTAAATAGAACTTTGCCGGTGATGTAAGGAATTATTTCAATCCCCAAACATCGGAGAGATAAGAAGTTAGCCCATAGTCAACCACTTTGAGCCTAAAAGTTGGTGTTTCTTTCGGAACTAAAAAACCTTTACGCTTAACCCGGGACAGGTAGTTTGTTCATTTAATTTGACTATGCATTCAAATTGCAAGAGGAAACATCCCTTACGAGGATCAACCACATACTCTTCTTTGCACACATCTTCAAGTGTTGAAGAAGCCGAGAAAAGCCAAAGTTTACAGTGGTTATTCCTCATAAACCATTCACAAGGTAGTCACAACCATTCAAAAAATTTAAAAAGAGAAAAGAAATAAAAACCCTCTAAGTCGAACACCAGAAAAGACAACTTAGGCAAAATCAGGGCATCCCGATGGACAGAAAGCTTCAAAGAAGCGATCCAGGAAAAACTTAGGGATCAAAAACAAACAAAAAAACAATAATAAGAAGTCATCAAAATCCTCAACAAAAACAAAGAAAAACAAGATTAGGTGACCATTATATCAAGAATCGAAGGGTCACCAAAATCCTTGACAAAAACAAAAATAAGGTGACGCCATTTCCAGAAAATCTCATTAGATCTTGAATCGTCATCTTTACCCTTACACCTTCGAACCCTCTTGGAAGTTGAATATGTGTGTCGAATTAATTGAACGTAGGATTGGAGATCACCAAACCATTTTCAAATACAAATCAATCCTCGATCCGTATCAAGTGCATTTTATAAATCAAAATAAAATACGTAATCATTTTCAAATATCCTTTCACAAATAAGATGAAAAAGGAACAATTTTATGTATACCACTCTTTTTCCCGAGTGTTTGGATACGAGTTGTATATCTCGACCATCCGAGCATTCATCATTTGTTTAAAACTCTTAACATAATCCATCTCGAACCACTTTCATAATCAAATCCTAAGCAATCTTATTTTCATAATAAATCAGATGAAAAAGGTACGATTTGGTGTATACCACTTTTTTTCTTGAATACTTGAATACGAGTTGCATAACTCGACCATTGTAGTATTCACATTCCATTAAAAATACCGTAATCATATCTAAACCTTTCATAAATAAGATGAAAAAGGAAAGGTTTGGTGTATACCCCATTTTTCTCTGAGTGATTGGATACAAGCCGTACAACTCGACAATTCGAGCATTTGTCATCCATTCAAAAATACATCTAGCGCATTCAAATCCTCTTCCTTTTGGTTTTAAAACTCAAACCTTTTCATAAATGAAATATGTTTCGTATCAATATGATGCAAAACAACGCATCATACACATATGTTTAAGAGAGCTAGCGACATTATCCCGCGAATATTGATATGTCTATCTACTCTGATGTGATGCAAACATCCCCTTTCTCCACTATTTTGGGTCGTAAGCAATGTTTTTTGTTCGACTACGACTAATTAGCTTTTTCTAAAATCGATCAACAAACAAATATTTTCTACTTAGAACTACGTAGACTTGAGCTCTCCATCACACCTAGAGATATGTAGGAGTGAGATTCAACGTCTTGTCAAGCACCATAATAAAAAACTTACCTTTTAGTATTTTTTATTTTTCTTTCGAACTTCTAAGGAATGCAAACATTTTAAAGCTAACACTTAATGAAAAACTAAGTAAATGGTTCCCATTGAGTACAACAGATATGAGGGGTGTTAATACCTTCCCCTTCCATAATCGACTCCCGAACCCTATTTGGTTACGACGAATATATCTTTTTCATCTTTAAGGATTTTATCATATTTTCCCTTTCTCTTTTGGAATAAATAAAGTTCAGTGGGACTCTGTTATCACCCTAAGCGTGCGAGCGTTGGTGGTCATTTTTCACGCCGTGACACTTTACAATGAACTGGGTTAACAATTATTTATGTTATTTATTTTATGAATTTATTTTTCCTGTTACACAATCTTGTTGTCGTACACATTATTCCAATATTGTGTCTGAATCTTCTAATCGGTAGAACATAATTTCAATTTGCATCAGAGCAGGAACCTTATTCTAGTTGAGTGAACTCTGGGGGTTTTTATACATTCTATTTAATATGGACAATGCTAAAGAAGAATGATTTTTGAATCGACCCCCAATTATTGATGGTACGGACTATGATTATTGGAAGGGTCACATGGTTGAATTTCTCAAGTCTATAGACATTAATACCTGGAAATCAATCATAAATGGATGGACTCCTCCAAAGATTACATATGAAGATAACATTAAAACCTTGAAGCCTGAAAAGGATTGATCAAAGGAATAAGATGAAAAAGCACTTGGTAACTCTTGTGTGCTTAATGCCATTTAATTGGAATCGACAAGAATATCTTCATAATCATTAACACATGCACTAGTGCCAAAGAAGCTTGGGAAACTTCTGAAACAACTCATGAAGGCACACCCAAGGTTTGTATGTCAGGACTTAAACTCCTCATAATAAAATTTAAAAATATGAAGATTGAACCATTGTTGAATTCAATGTCTGCCTCAATGACATTGGCAACAAATCATTTTCCCTTCGAGAAAATATACCAGAAAAAAACTTGGCTAGAAAAATTCTTAGATCTCTTCCAATGAAGTTTTATATGAAATTCACAACCATTGAAGAAACACAAGATGTAATTGATTCAAATTTGACGAGTACAATTAATGAAAAATTTGAGAAAAAGAATAAGACTGTGGCGTTCAAAGCTGATGTTGAAAATGATGGCTATTTAAAAGGTGGTGCTGATGAAAAATTAACTGAATTCATTGCCATTTTAGCCAAAAGGTTTGATAAGGTCATGAGAATAATTTATAGGAGATCAAGGAGTAATTTCATAAACAATGTCAAAGATAATAATCCTCAGAACTCCAAAGGTTATAACCCTCAGCGCACAAGAAAAGACAGGGAAAAATAAAACAAGGGCAAGGGAATCAATGTCATGAATGTGAAGGCTTTGGACATATTCAGGCCGAATGCACCAAAGTTCTTAGGAAAGAGAATAAAGGATATTATGTCACATTTTCAGATGACGAGTCAGATAACGAGAGTGAATCTAAGCAAGTCGACAATATGGTTGCTTTTACAACTCGCATAAGGTCAAAATCAAATATGCATAATGACGACGACTAAAGTAATGATGAATTGTCTGATGATGCACTTGGTGAAACCAACAAGATGTTTTATCTAAAATGGAATGAAAAATGAGAATCTAGTGAAACAAAAAGATAAGATGGAAGTTGTGATTCAAGACAAGGCACGCCTCATAGCTTCCATATATGAATTAAAGGAAGAAGTTGATAATGTAATTTCCAAACTTGAAGGAATGACTAAATCTCCTCGCAATTTGAATTCTGGAACTGAACCCCTTGATGCAATTCTAATGGTGGGAAATATGACAAGAGACATGTAAGGAGTTGGGTTCAATTATGATTCATTAAATTCAAAAACATAGTTTGTTCCTCCTACCAAGAAGAATGAGTTCGTCATGTCAAACCATAAGTCTCAACATCATGTTATACATCATAACTACTACTTTAATGCTTATGCCAGAGCATCTTGGGTATGTCACTATTATTATCGACATGTTCATATATGACCTTATGTCTATAAATTATATGGTAGACCCTTCTACCACTATAGGAGGTGCTGAGTGATCAGTGTTATGTAAAAACACAAAGGAATTTTTGAAAAGTAGTATGGATAAACCACACACTCACTAAAAATGTTTTTGAAGCCTCTATTTTTAAAAGAAAATCACCTAAAATGTTTTGGGAGCATAACTAGATTATTTAAGAATTGTCAGATAGTTTTTAAACTGCATAGATGATTAAACCAAGTGCCTAATGGATTAGATAAGGGATAATTGAGTCTATAATAGATTATGATTGTTACTTAATGAATTATAAATTATGTCTACAAATACCTTCCAATTTGGGCTCAAATAATTGATTCTTTGTGGTACCTAATAGATTTGTCTTTAGACTTAATTGCTGAGACAATGAATTTTGCATATGGATTGTTTCCTTTTTTAACCATCCTTTGACCTATAAATAAAGGCCTTCCATTTCATTTTTACACATCCATAAACATGAGATGTATTGATTCTCTCTCTTTCTCTCTAAAATATTTTTGTTCCTTTCACATATTTTTAGCCATACCGCTTTGAGAAACATTCTTGCGTATAGTGAGGAAGTTGTTCTGGAAAGGGGTATTATAGTAAATTCTCCAAGAGTTCTTTTTCCTCTTGGTTGAATTATTCTTACTTATGAAGTGTTTGTTTGGGTTTGAAGCTAAAGTTGTTAAAATATCTTTTGGGGGGATTTAGTGTTATGTCTCTATTTGGTTAGTGAGTTCTACTACATAAGGAAAAACTCTCCATTTGGGTTCGTGAAGAATAATCTAAGACGGATCTTTACAATGGTTCAAGATCAGCCTAGTATAAAAACTCTCTTGGTTTTTGAGTTCAGCCTGTGTAAAAGATCATAATGATGTGGAGAAAGATGTCACTGACATCCTTGAAGGTCCCGCTGAATATGAAGAATATATAAGTAATGAAGATAAGAATAATGAGAGTATATATCTCAATGACAATACTCAAGATGTTTTTCATGTTTCTATGAGAAAGAAAAATCATGTTCTAGAGCCCAAAAAGTCTACCATCATAAAGAAGTTTGTTGTTTCAAGTAAAATGAATTGAAATACAAAGAAAATACCAAAAGTGTTGAAGTAGAAGAAGTCTTCTAATAAGGGAAAAAGTATCGCAGTAAAGAAAAGTGCCATTACACCAAAAAAAGTGTTGTTTTGAAAAGGAACAAAGTTTAGGAAGTTGTTAAATAAGAAGTTATAGATATTCCAGATGACATAATTCTACCTGCTACCAAAAAGTGTAAGAGAGTAGTAGGTGGTAAGAAACTGCCACTTAATGTTCCTAACACGCCTTTAGAAAATGTCTCCTTCTATTATAAGGAGAATATTCTAAAGTGGAAGTATGTCTTCAATAGACGCATAACCCCTAAGAGAGCCTTATTCAAAGAAGCCAAAAGGTGTTTTGAAATCATGGAGTTGTTGAATAACGCATAGGTCCTTAAGACTGTGGTCACCGTTGGTCCATTTTATCCAAGAATTGTAAAAGAATTCTTTGTAAACCTTCCTAAAGGTATCAAATATGTAGGAAGTCATAAGCATAGAAAAGTCCATGTTCGTGGACATTAATTATATTTTTCTCCTACAATCTCAAATTGAAGTCATAAGTATCATTTTTTGTCTTGATGTTTTTATCAATTTATGTATATATGAATTATTTGATTTATCTTGTGTTTGTGATTTATTTAATTCATTTATATTTGACCGTCCTGGCTATGTTTAGTATTGTACCTTTTAGAGCAGACCATGCACCAAGTTCTTAGATCTTAACTCATTTAAGCTTCTGAAGTTCAGATATCCATACCTTGTATGCCACAACCATTCTAGTTCATAAATGCTTAATAGACATACTTATTTTCCAGTTTGAATGTTTCACTTCAAGGTTCTACTCTTGGACAACTGATACATAAGAATCAACTTCTTCCCTTTACCAAACAGTTGGAGTGCATCACCAATCATAGTGATTGAGAATCCCTTTTCTACCAATTTTCTTGTGCTTAGCAAGTTGCACTTCATTCCTAGTACAAAGAGTAATTTATCAATTAAGGTATTCCTTCCATCCTTCCTTTTTGATGACTATATCATAAATACATTATACTTCAAAGTAAGTGTTATAAGAAAGTTTAACATCAGTCTTCTTACTTGAATCCAAATTGCCCATCCATTAATTATGCCCTGTCACGTGGTTTGAGAATCTTGAGTTTTTATATAATTATTCACACAATGGATTTCCTTCGCACGTAGCGACCATGATTAACATTGCATCAGATTCACTGTCATCATGGGCTATGTCGACATCCTCATCTCCTTTTTGATTTTTCTTTCCCCCTTTACAAAGTGGCCATGCTTCTCAGAATTATAGCATTGTCTCTTAATTTTTTCAAAGTCTTTCTTGATATAATTCTTGCCATAGCCTCATTTTATTCTAGAGGATTCAACCTTTTCTTCATTTCTTTTCTTTGCAGTATTGTACCAGTTTGGACCTTTGAACCTCATTTGCTTTTCTTCTTGAGATTCTTTTCAACTCCATCCTTTTGCAGCACTTGTTCATGTAATGCTTGTTGAGTTTCTATTTTAGTACCTTTACCAAGCACCATAAGTTCATGAGCTTCTAATGATCTTTGCAGTTCCTCCATTTTCAGTGTCTTGAGATCCTTGGATTTTTAGATGGCTACTACAATAAAATTAAATCTTGATGTTAATGATCTCATCACGTTTTCAACCATGTACCTATCAGTGATACCTTCACTACAAGACTTCATTTAATTCACCATAGAAATCATTTTTGAACAATAATCCCTAATTATTTGGTTCGCTTCCATTTGCATCAGTTCATACGTTCTTCTAAGAGACTACAACTTCACTTGATTCACCTTCTTTCCACCATCATGTTACTTTTCTAGGTAGTTATTTGCATATCAATAGGATCTACCCCAATTCTTTAGAGCCTTCTTGCACAATTTCAAGCACATTTTGTGCTCCAAACAATGAATTCATAAAGACACTACATTTGTCCCAACTTCTTCCATTAAGAATCATAATATTGGACGAGACACCATCATTATTATTCATCGTTCTTCTACTTTAAGAAATCTCTATAACACACAAATGGCCATAATTGGAGTGCCTGACTCCTTGAAATGTGAACTCATGTCTAGCACCTTCACGGATTCAACCATGTGATGGTATATGGTGTTGGAGAATAGCCATCCATGGCACAGCGGAATATAAAAATTTCTCCATTTAGTGATCCTTACGAATGAGCATGATCAGTGATAGAATCGTTACCTCTTATGGCGATTCAAACCTTTGGTGCAGATCTCTGATAATGATCAAAACCTTTGATACAGATCCACGGGGCGATCACGAACGTTGAACGATGACAACGTCTCTACTCTGTCCACACGAACGGATTCCTTCAATCGCAGTGCTAGCTGTTATGAATGAAGGCTTTGAGTGAGAGAGAGATACGAAATTCCAACTCTTCAGTTGTGTTGTATTCCCATACAAAGCTTCTGCACAAGAGCTCTATTTATAGAACCACTTGTGTGGGCTTCAAGCCAAAAAGCCCACTTAAGTGCATTTTGGCCTATATCTCATAATATGCCAAAATCACTTAAGTACTTGGTACCTTACCATATTTCGTATTCTACTTAAGTACACCGTACCTTACGATGTTCCTTAATTATTCTATCTCTCATCAATCCGTCCTTTGTGTGTGACCCTATAGGTTTTCGCGACGTTGGCAATTATATTAAATCACGCATTTAACATAATAAACAGTGAGCGGTATCTAGCAACACATCACTGCTACCCAAGTCACGAAAATGTCATGTGATCTGACAAAACCTCCTGTGATAATAATTATGTGTATAATTACCCCTTTGCCCTTATGTCTATATTGAACACAAGGTATAGACCGTGTCACCCTTGTCCAGTTCAATATTGGGCCCATAGACATTTATCCTGTTACGCAGGATTGGCAAATTCCATCTAGGACACTCATGTCCCTCAGCATGCTTCGTGGAGTACTCATTAACTGTCTTTATGGTCATCCAGTTACGGATAACGTTGGATCAGTAATAAGGCACTCAACTCTACATCTAGGATCCATAGTGGTTTCAGGTCGAAGAGTGGTATACACTATTATCACCATGAGAATAACTTATGACACTTTGCATAACTTTCTATATAGTATTCTCATAGCGGGTCAATCCGGTATAAATATTACTCCTAATATTCATACCTATGTTTAAGACTTGATAACTCTTTATCCATGACCCATGAGATGTGATCATCAGTCTACAAACATAATAGTCTTAATGCTTTAATGTTATCCCACTTCACATTAAAGCTCGACTACGGATACTTTAAGAACAGTGTCCTTATGTTTAATGTGTTCTCATGATTAAGTCACACTTAATACATTAAACGGACTATCTATTCCAGAGACTTTATTAATCAACCATAATAAAGAAAAAGCCTTTTTATTATTAATAAATAATTCGATACAAGTACCAAAAGTATTGGCCTCTAGGGCTTACACCAACAATCTCCCACTAGCACTAGAGCCAATCAGACATACCCCGTATGCCCATTGATCTAGTATGGCCATCATGCTTCTGCTGCGCAAGAGGTTTTGTCAGTGGGTCAGCTATATTGTCTAGTGTAGGTACTTTACATATTTTCACATCTCCTCTATCTATTATCTCTCGAATGAGATGATAACGCCTAAGTATGTGTTTGGATCGTTGGTGAGATCTAGACTCCTTAGCTTGTGCGATAACACCATTGTTATCATAATAGAGACCAATGGGATCCACAATGCTAGGGACTATGCCAAGTTTATTGATCCAAACAGCTACCTTTGTTGCACTTAAGGCAGCAATATACTCGGCCTTAGTTGTAGAATCAACAACTGCATCTTGCGTTGAACTTTTCAAGCTCACAGTGCCACCATTTAAGCAAAACACATAACCAGATTGGAATCATTCATATTAAAGCGTCTCAGCACTTTGTCTATGTATGTACTCTGACTTAGGCCTAGCAGTTTTGTGATCTATCTCTATAGATTCTGATTCCTAATATATAGGTTGCTTCACCTAGGTCCTTCATAGAAAAGCATTTCCCCAACCAAGTCTTTACTTGTTGCAGGGTAGGGACATCGTTTCCAATGAGTAATATGTCATCTACATATAGTACCAGGAATACGATCATGCTCCCACTAACCTTCTTGTAGACACAAGGCTCATCTTCGTTCTTGATGAATCCATACAGTTTTACTGTTTCATCAAAGCGAAGATTCCATGAGTAGGTCACAGGCTCATCTTGATCCATGAGTAATACATCACCTAGATCAGATATCCATATATCTCAGGTAGGTGACGTATACTGCCTGACCTACGCTGGTCTTGTTCTACTTGAGCAGGTTGCTCTTACACAACTACTTGTGTTTCCTGCTCTAGTTCCTCCATAGGTATATCGATACTTTATGATTCTTGAATTTCTTCAAGCTCTACTTTCCTCCCACTGATTCTTTTGGAAATAAAATCCCTTTCTAGGAAAACTCAAGTTTGAGCGACAAACACTTTGCCCTCAGAAGGATTGTAGAAATAATATCCTCTTGTTTCTTTAGGATACCCCACAAATAAGCATTTGTCAGATTTGGGCTCAAGCTTAGTTGAAATTTGTCGTTTCACATAAACTTCGCAACCCCAAATCTTCATGTAAGACATATGTGGTCTCTTACCACTCCATATCTCATATGGTGTCTTTTCAACCTTTTGGATGGAACACGGTTAAGTGTGTAAGCTGATGTTAATGGTGTATGTCCTCAAAAGGAGTTTGGAAGATTGGTGTGACTCATCATGAATCGGACCATGTCCAACAGGGTTCGATTTCTTCTCTCAGATACATCCTTCCATTGGGATGTTCCAGGAGGAGTAAGTTGGGATAGGATCCCACACTCTTTCAGATGGTCATCAAACTCTAGGATTAAATACTCATCACTTCGATCTGATCGAAGAGTTTTAATATTCTTACCTAGTTGGTTTTAACTCGTTAGGTTTCACCCTTTTGTATTAATGTTATTAATAGGCATTTCAAGATCAAGGACATATAGTCCATTGTTCATTTGTGCAGTAGCATAGAATATATCATTCAAATAAATTGAGCAACAATTGTTCTTTATTATAAATGAAAAACCAAACTTGTCCAAACAAGCAATGGAAATAATATTCCTGCTAATTGCAGGTACATAATAACAGTTCTCTAACTGAATTATTAAACCACTAGGTAAAGTCAATACAAAAGTTCCTACGGCTAAAGCAGCAACCTTTGCTCCATAGCCAACTCGTAGGTCGACTTCACCTTTTGCCAAATCTCTACTCCTTTTTAGTTCCTGCACATTTGTACAAATGTGAGAACCGCATCCAGTATCTAATACTCATGATGTAGAAGTAGATAAATTAATAACAAAAATACCTGAAGTTGAAGTCTCTACTCCATTCTTCTTATCTTCCAGGTACTTTGGGCAGTTCCTCTTCCAGTGTCCGGTCTTACCGCAATGGAAGCAGGTGCCTTCTTTTGCTATGCCTCCACTAGGCTTCAAAGCAGCAGTGGGTCTGGGATTGGCAACTTCCTTGCCCTTCCCCTTATCACTATGCTTAGTGGGCCTTTTGTTCTGTCTCTTTCCATTTCCGATCATCAGAATGGACTTCCCTTTTGACTTCAGATTCTGCTCGGCAGTTCTTAACATGGCGAGCAGTTCAGGAAGAGATTTGTCCATATCAATCATATTGAAATTTAGGACAAATTGACTGAAACTATCTGGCAACGATTGCAAGATCAAATCAGTTGCAAGTTCCTTTTCGAGGGGAAAACCCAATCTCTCAAGGTTTTCCACATACCCAATCATCTTGAGTACATGGGGACCTACAGGGGCTCCCTCAGCTAACTTGCTTTGAAAAAGGGATTTTGAAACTTCAAACCTCTCATGCCTTGCTTGCTCTTGATAGAGCAACTTCAGGTGTTCGATCATATCGAACGCTGACATGTTCTCATGTTGCTTTTGCAATTCTGAGTTCATGGTAGCCAGCATGAGACAAGCAGTTTCATTGGCATCATCGACATGCTTCTTATAAGCATCTCTTTCTGCCTTAGGTGCAGAACTAGGAGGTTCCTCTTCAGGAACAGGTGTCTCCAAGACATACAGCTTTTTATCATGTTTGAGGATAATCCTCAGGTTTCGGTGCCAATCCAGAAAATTTGTCCCAGACAATTTTTCCTTATCAAGGATTGATCGCAGGATGATGTTAGAGGTGTTTGCTGTCATGGTAATCTACATAAGGATTAATGAAAATATAAGTATCATTGACATATTCAATTAGGCCTTTAATTAAACATGCTCCCACTATTTTACTCAAAACAAATGACCCTCATCATCTGATTCGGAAAATCCCGTTGGAAGATTTTCTAGTGGGTCGAGATCCATATTTCACTTCGTTCTAAGTCCGCGTAGGCGGATTACACAAAACTAGGTTATTTAGGTAGGAACTCCTTCCAATTGTATCTCATACAACTCTTGAAAATTACAGTTGGATGAATAACTCCTTATTCCAATCCATCATATGGATTATTCCCAACTCTTGCTTCTAAACATATATATAATCTTATTATAATTTGTTTAGTTAAGTTTGACCCATTGTTTTAACAGTTGGATATTACAATTATCCCATCGCACCTTACTAATATAGAACATGCACCTCGCGTAGGTGAAACCTACATTATTCGATACTAGTCTTGATGAGTGTTAAAACTTGGAAAGCTTAAAACTTAATATTTAGTTTTGAGGGAATTGCAATTTTCTGATCTCACCGGCTTGTTTATCATATAAACCGTCTCTCACATGCATCAACATACATTCACATGCATTAACATACATACAAACATAATGAAACAGTTATGGCCCCTAGCGCAGTTGTTCTCCCAAGCCAATGAGAGAACCTAAGCTAACCTACAACGATCTAAGCTTCTCCAAGCAAGATCTTCAAGGTTGTCCTCCTTTGGCACTAACTCCTTTGCTTTCTTCATATCATTATATTACATGAAAGAAACTCGTTTTACATACGAGGGAGTGAGATGAGACAAGAAGTTACATTTGGGAGATTAAGAGAGAGGCACGACACGCAGGTCGTATTTTAAAAACCCAAAATAAAACAAAGGAAAACTAAGGCCATAACCGATCACCACAAGACAATAATAAACACTTTATTATTATTATAATTAATTCCTTTAATTAATTAAAATCAAATTAAATTTCGACGACCGATCATCACATTTTAATGAACAATTCATTTAAAATCGATGTCGCTTTTCGTATCAACACTTGACACTTTTAAAGCACTGAGTTAGCCGAATGAGCGAAAATTTCCTTGCGTTAACCGGTTAACCATATGCGTTAACCGGTTAACACTGTTTTGAAATCTGAAAAAAAATAATTGTTTTCTGCCTTGCGTTAACCGGTTAACCAAATGCGTTAACCGGTTAACACTGTTTGAAAATGTCTTAGAAAACTATTTTCTGCCTTGCGTTAACCGGTTAACCAAATGCGTTAACCGGTTAACACTGTTTGAAAATCTCAAAAAATTATTTCGCATTCCGTTAACCGGTTAACCATACGCGTTAACCGGTTAACACTGTTCCAAAAAGTGTTTAGGGAGCACAACTCTTGTGCGTTCAAACCCCAATCGCGTAACTCTCTGACAACACAACCCTTGTGTCGTCACTAACCCTAATGCACCAATTTCAGACCGTCAAACACGTCTCGATTGTTAATTCAGTATGATTGATCAACACGTCATTGCTTCACCATACTAATGTCGGATCAAGAAGCAAACGACCATTGATCGCTCAAAGGAAAACAATCATCGAGGTTTTTGAATGAACGAAACAAGAACATTATATCATATATAATGTATTTTGCATCAGGGTTACATATATCACATATATGTAACTTGATCGATCTCAATTTAACCTTTGATTCATTCTGTTTTAATCATATTATTACATAACAAAAACAGATATCAAATTCATGGTTTCGTAAGTGGCTCTGATACCACTGTTGGAGAATAGCCATCCATGGCGCAGCGGAATATAAAAATTTCTCCATTTAGTGATCCTTACGAATGAGCATGATCAGTGATAGAATCGTTACCTCTTGTGGCGATTCAAACCTTTGGTGCAGATCTCTGATAATGATCAAAACCTTTGATACAGATCCACGGGGCGATCACGAACGTTGAACGATGACAACGTCTCTACTCAGTCCACACGAACGGATTCCTTCAATCGCAGTGCTAGCTGTTATGAATGAAGGCTTTGAGTGAGAGAGAGATACGAAATTCCAACTCTTCAGTTGTGTTGTATTCCCATACAAAGCTTCTGCACAAGAGCTCTATTTATAGAACCACTTGTGTGGGCTTCAAGCCAAAAAGCCCACTTAAGTGCATTTTGGCCTATATCTCATAATATGCCAAAATCACTTAAGTACTTGGTACCTTACCATATTTCGTATTCTACTTAAGTACACCGTACCTTACGATGTTCCTTAATTATTCTATCTCTCATCAATCCGTCCTTTGTGTGTGACCCTATAGGTTTTCGCGACGTTGGCAATTATATTAAATCACGCATTTAACATAATAAACAGTGAGCAGTATCTAGCAACACATCACTGCTACCCAAGTCACGAAAATGTCATGTGATCTGACAAAACCTCCTGTGATAATAATTATGTGTATAATTACCCCTTTGCCCTTATGTCTATATTGAACACAAGGTATAGACCGTGTCACCCTTGTCCAGTTCAATATTGGGCCCATAGACATTTATCCTGTTACGCAGGATTGGCAAATTCCATCTAGGACACTCATGTCCCTCAGCATGCTTCGTGGAGTACTCATTAACTGTCTTTATGGTCATCCAGTTACGGATAACGTTGGATCAGTAATAAGGCACTCAACTCTACATCTAGGATCCATAGTGGTTTCAGGTCGAAGAGTGGTATACACTATTATCACCATGAGAATAACTTATGACACTTTGCATAACTTTCTATATAGTATTCTCATAGCGGGTCAATCCGGTATAAATATTACTCCTAATATTCATACCTATGTTTAAGACTTGATAACTCTTTATCCATGACCCATGAGATGTGATCATCAGTCTACAAACATAATAGTCTTAATGCTTTAATGTTATCCCACTTCACATTAAAGCTCGACTACGGATACTTTAAGAACAGTGTCCTTATGTTTAATGTGTTCTCATGATTAAGTCACACTTAATACATTAAACGGACTATCTATTCCAGGGACTTTATTAATCAACCATAATAAAGAAAAAGCCTTTTTATTATTAATAAATAATTCGATACAAGTACCAAAAGTATTGGCCTCTAGGGCTTACACCAACATATGGGTCTACCCCGAGCTTCCATCAGCAATTATCAAGAAATGGTGAATAATCTCGTATACCAGTTGTTCCCACAAACCAAGAGATGTTAGTGGGGGAGTTCCAGAATAGTCTCAAGGAAGGACTCTTTAATGAGTTTATCGCCCAAAAGCCAACACTCTCGTTAGCAGAGGTGGTCATAGGGAAAAATATTACATAAAAGACAAATAGAGAAATGTTGAGAAGAAGGCACTAGACTTCAAGGATCATGCTCCCAATGTTGAAGATTCACACCGCCAATGGAAGAGTAATTATACATCTCATATAAAAATCAAGACTACATTCAAGAGAGTTGGTAGGACGAGATAAAACTTCACGCCTATGAACACTCTCCGTGAACAAATTTGGTGCAAGGTTTTTGACCTGCATAACATCCATATGCCTCCATATTATAAGGCATATATAATGGGTCATGAACCGAGAAGATGGTGAAACTTCCGTAGAGTCAAAGGGAACCATACCAAATATGGTTACCAACTCAAGAAAGAGATTGAAAGGCTGATCCATGAGGAACACCTCAAGAATTATGTCAAGGAAAATTCCTCTTGTGGACTAGATAAATCCAGCACTCGCAGGAGAGACGACGTAAGGAGTCCTAGGCCTGTCAAGAAAAAAAAGGAATCCTAAGGCGATGGCAACAAAGACGTATTCCATACGCTCAATACTATTCCAGGAGTATTCCTCGAAGGTGGGGAGTCTAGCTCTTTTTGTAGAGGGTACACTCGCTAGATTATGAATATATAAGACCTCTCCAATGTTGAAGACGAAGGCGAGCCGAAGACGCCACAAGCCACAATCGCCTTCTCTAAGAAGGACATAACTATCATTCACCCTCACAATGATAACTCCATGGTCATGACAGTTAAGTGTGATGAATTGGGCATCAAAAGAGTCCTTATAGACAGGTTATTCTAAAAATATTCTATATTGGGAGGTGTTTGAAAGACTTTTCCTTGACTCAGAGGACCTAAAACCCTTAAAGGGCTCGCTAGTTGGATTCTCTAGGGGAGCAGGTTCAAGTGAAAGGATACATCAATCTGAAGACCACCTTTGGAGAGAATGATCAAGCCAAAAAAAATAAGGTCATGTATTTGGTTATCAATGCCCCTTTGCTTACAATATGATTATAGGGCGGCTAACTTTTAATCAGTTGGGCGCCACCTTGTCCATTTTGTATTTATGCATGAAGTACTTGCTCTCTAATAGGTGAGTGGCTGTTATCCAAGAAGATCAGTAGATTTCTAGAAAATGTTATGCATAGAGACTTATGCTGAAAAGAGTCCACACTCTAGGCGCAAAAGCTATAAAAGTGGGCTCAAGAATAAAACTGCCAAGAGAATCCTGTAATGGCGAGGAGACTCCCTATCCAACCACTGAAGATATCAAAGGTTAAAAGCCCATAAGGAATGCCCTCTAGCACCAATTTTCATACTTTTACTTGTTTGTTTTCTTTACCACAATATAGTTATTTTGTTGTTGATTTTTATAAGCGAGTATATCATCTATCCCGCTTATAAGGACATGTTATTTTATAGGATGCACTATTTTCTCTCTATGCCTTTCATATGGTGAGGATTTTTAATAAGGCCCCTCATTTTATTATTTCAGAGAATACATGTTTGCTGGCTAGTCCCTATTTACAAGAAACCTAAAATGTTTGAAGAAAGTCTCCCTAAGAGGTGACAAAAATAGTGGGTCCCTAAGTAGGATCCTTGCCACCCTAAGAGGCGATCAAAATGATGGGTCCCTAAGTGGGATTCTTGCCGCCTAAGAGGCTATCAAAATGTTGGGTCCCTAAGTGGGATCCTTGTCCCAAAAGAGGATAACAAAATGGTGGATTCATAATTAAGACCCTTGTTTTCTAAGAGGCGATCGAAATGTTGGGCCCTAAAGTGAGATCTCTGTCGCCCTAAGAGGTGAACAAAATGAAGGGTCCCTGAGTGGGATGCTTGCCTCCCTAAGAAGTGATCAAAATTAAGGGTCCCTAAGTAGGATCCTTGATGCCCTAAAAGGAGATCAAAATGTTATGACCCTAAGTAGGATCCTTTTCGCCCTTAGAGGAAATCAAAATATTGGGTCCCTAAGTAGGATCTTTGTCACCCTAAAAGGCGGGAAAAATGTTAGGGGTCCTAAGTGGGATGCTTGCCGCCCTAAGAGGCGAACAAAATATTCGACCCCTAAGTAGGATCCTTGCCTCCTTAAGAGGTGATCAAAATGATATGCCCTTAAGTGGGTTCCTTGTTGCCGTAAGAGGAAAACAAAATGTTGGATCCATATGTGGGATCCTTACTACCCTAAGATGAGGTAAAAAATGTTGGATCCCTAAGAGAGATCCTTGTTACCCTAAGAGGCCATTAAAATGTTGATTCTTTAAGAGGTGTCCTTTTTGCCCTCAGTGGCGATAAAAATGTTGGATCTTCAAGAGGGATCCTTTCCGCCCTAAGAGGCGATCAATATGTTAGATCCCTAATGGGGAACCTTTTTGTCCCTTGAGGCTATCAAACTTATGGATCCCCAAGAGGAATCCTGGCTTCCCCAAAGGGCGACCAATCTTCTGGATCTCTAAGAGATGTCGTAGTTCATCAAAACATGGGATCTTTGTAAAAGGTCCCGCCAATAAGGAGGAAATTTAAAGCGCTCAACACTATCAGTGATCATGATAGGGGCCAACCCCCATTTTGTCGAATGAAACTTTGACTCGTCACGTTGTAAATCATTTCACTTTGAATAAAATGCAATTGTAAAATAAGGTTGAACTAATAACATTAAACAAACAGGGAGTTATATAACACTACAAAAAGAAGTTTATTACAACAGGATCAAAGTACAAGGGACTATTTCTCATTCACTAGCTAGCCATCTTGAACCACCAGAAATGGATCCATATGGCTTCAGTCAAGATTGGATAAAAGAAGGCAACTCACTTATTCGCCCTTTCAATGTAGCAGGCAGATGAAGCGATAACCTCATCCTTGAGAGATGAGGCTTTCTCCTCCAAATTTCCTAAATTATATGTCTCATTAAGAAATTTCTCCAGGCGCATCACCTCTATAAACTGGGTGACATCCATGACAATAAGTTCCTTGGAGTGTGCCTTCACATCATCCTGCTTTTCTCTTAGTGCCTATACAACCACCCCACCTTCTTGATCACTCCTCATTGCATAATTCATCTTGGACTATAATTCTTGGATAGTGCGGGAATGTTTCTCCCTCTAAGATTTTCCACTAGAAGGCACCACAAGAGTTGGACCTCTAGTAGGTTAGATAAACTGGAAAAAGACATGCCAAGGAGCGACTAAAAATCACCAGGAAAGTTATCCGAGAGAGAGAGCCGGTGATCAGAGAACTACACTGTGTTAAAGGTATGGTTATTCTACAAGGAAGGCCCGATAAGGGAAGATCCACCACCTATTTTGTCTCCTTCTTCCACTTGGAGACTTCTTGATGGTTCAGAAGGACCCTTTTCCTATCGCATAATCTTAGAAGGGTGAGCCTCACTAACCTAGGACGTCTCACATGGCCTTTCCCCTTTGCCAACAACAATATATTAGTGGAGGGGCGGGGGAAAACCTGCCCGCTGGTGCGTAACCGACATCCAAATCAAACATATCTCCTATTGTCAAGCGAGATATTTGTCATGCCCTCTGAAAAAGAAAAGAGGAGCCATATTAACACGAAAATAGACGGTTAAGTACCAGGACAAAAATTCCTATCATACCATAAAACATACATGAGTACTCCTCCACTCCATCGCCATCATCGTGATCCTGGGTATGGGAGCTCAAGGGCCGATAATTGCCCAGGATTTGGACCATATCTTTATCAATATGGGAAAGGACTCTTGCATCTAACTCATTTGATAAGTTAGGGGTCTGACGTCCACGACAAAGGAAAGTGAGAGGGCACATACCTATCTTTCCAATCCTTGTAATGACTCAGATAAGGTTCTAGTAGATGTCTGCCCAATAGATATACCAAAATGGTGGGAGGCCCCCCAGGTTACTACAAATTATCTAAAATTCCCTTAACATGCTCCATATGTTAAGGGGGTGATTTGGGCAGGGTCGACGTTAATGATCTTCAAAAATCAGCTTCAAATAGAGTAAAGGGGATCAAAATCCCCCAGTTCATGAATAACATTCACGTAAAAATAGAAGTAGGGAACAAAGGCCTCTCCAATATTGATCATGTTGGCTCTCTCTTTCTTGAACATGAATCAAGAACCACGTCATTTTCATGCCCCGTACTGGAAAACCCAACGCCCTTACTAAACCTACTTATCATGTCAGAATTGGCCTATAAAGACACTATGTCTTAAACGTGAACATGTTTAATGTTCCTTTTGGCCATTAAATCTAGGTGAGAAGAAAAGGGAAAAAAAGGTGGCAAGAATGACAATTTGTATGCACTAGGGAAAGGAGTGGATGTTACCTCATTTCCTTTTTTCTTTTTTTTTTCCTTTAGAGCTTTCTTCTTGGCATATGTATTTTTCCTAGGAAAATATGAAGGGAGAATCTGGAGGAAAAAGGAAAAATACCTTCTCAAACAATCAACCAACTCTTTTTGTAGAAGTCTAAATGCATAAGTAATACGTCCACGCAAGGGAGTAACTACCGTTGGGAATGGAAAAGTTCTTGCACTTAGAGTACACATGTAAGGAAAATGAATTAATTTGGGTTTCCATGAGAAACCATCATTATCTGCATTAAATTCTACCCATGTTTCCTTCACTAAACCCTCAACCTTTTATGATCGACTACATTTTTGACGTCTTTAGTCAAGGGGAGCTCGACGTTTTCCACTAATGTTTGTTTACCCAGAAACATCTGGCACAAAGTGATGACTCACCTCCAATTAACGAGCAGTTCCTACATTCTCTCACCTCCCCTTAAAATGTTTGCCTTTAATTGAGGGACTCACGTTAACCAAGGGACTTGCCTCCCATATGAAGGGGTTGCTTTCCAAAATACTAGACATGTCTCTTATCGAAAGGCTCACCCTCGATTGCGGGATGAATTCCAGAATAAGCCTTAAAACACTTCGATCTTTGTAATCCCTCGTGCTTGAGGGATTGTGTAGTTTTGTGTTTGTGAGAGTCCCAAACAAAGGCGACTCCAGGGTTTCTGCCTAGAATGATGTCACCTGGGCATCACCTTCACATAACATGTGGACTTTCCCTTGGGAAAAAAATATGGATAGTATTGTTACCCCCACTTTAGACATTAAAATAGGAAAAATGGTCATACCACAACTCCTTGGAAAGTAGATAGTCAATAGTATTCGCTAGCCAATGAGAAGCAATCATTTCTTCTAAAGGGTTTCCTAAACCTTAGATCTCTGGGTTCCTATAAATACTCACTAGTAAAAATACACATAAGATAACATGTTACTACATCAGCTATTAAGCCAACTGAAGTAAGAGCTCTTATTTAGGCGCTTGGATTTTTTTTATTAAAATACATTTAACTATGGTTCATATTAATAACCATAGAGATAGGAAAAAGCATACAGGCTTCGAATCCCAACACCATCATTTTTCCTCTTTTTTTTGCTTACAAAATGGGCGTGTCACTTATAATCTTAATTTTTTACCTATAATTAAGCGTTGTGAAATGTACTTACATTTAATCATGATTGTTTTTAGCAACCGTGGTGAAAATTATAACCTATAATTAAGCAGAATTTCGCTCTTTCTGGACATAACAACCATATCTCTCTTAATAAAACCCTAACACTCTCTCACACATTATCCTTACCACTTATACACAAAACTCCAACATATCTTCTTCAACTCTTATGGATCAAGGAAAGGTGTTACACAAAACTCATTTCTTTCACCTTCTCTTCACATTTCATGTATGTAGACGTTACCACCCTTTATGTTATGAGATATGATACTTTTTATGTTTTTTGGGATATGTTAATGTTTTATTGAGCTATGTTGTTGATGATAAAATTTGTATATTGTTGATGATTTTTTTTGTTAAGTTATGTTCTATCTTGTTTAAGTTATGTTGTTGATGACAAAAGTTCAATGTTGTTTAAGGTATGTTGTTGTTAATAAAAGTTCTATGCTGTTAATGATTTTGTTTTTGTTGAGCTATGTTGCATGTCATTGTTGATAAAAGTACTATGTTGTTAAAGGTTTTTTTTTATCTATGTTGTATGTTTTTTAAAGTATGTTGTTGTTGATAAAAGTTCTATGTTGTTGATAAAATTTGCATGTTGTTTAAGGTATGTTGTTGTTGATAAAAGTTGTATGTTATTTATGATTTTGTTTTTGTCGATAAAAGTTCTATTTGTTGTTCATAAAAGTTCTATTTGTTGATGATTTTATATTTGTTGATAAAAATTGTATGTTGTTTAAGGTATGTTGTTGTTGATAAAAGTTCTATGTTGTTGATAAAAGTTTTGTGTTATTGTTTATGATATTGATAATGTTATTACTTGGACATTGTAGCTATCATGTTGTTTCTTCAACATGTCTTAGAAGATGAATTTATTATATCGTATGTGGTTTGAGTGTTTTTTAACCCCTTAATGAATATACAACCTTTCAAATTGATTATAAAATTATAATATGAGATATTAAGATATATTAGAAAACAACTTACACTTATCTGTATTTTGCTCTTTGACGGTTAGAACTTACAGGAGTCCATTATTCACATTTTTCTCTTTGACGGTTAAAACTTGTTTCAATGCTTCTAGTTTTTCCACTATCCCTTCCTTCACCTCTAATTTTGTTTGCAAAGTAAATAATATTTTTCAAAATAAACTAGAGATGAAGGAAAAGGTATTTGAAGAACTAGAAGTATTGAAATAAGTTCTAACATTAAAGAGAAAAATACGGATATTGGGCTACACAAACCTCGTAAAACAATGATAAGTGTAAGTTGTTTTCTAATATAAATTAATTTATCATATAATTGATTTCTAAATCATATTTAAAGGTTATATTTTTAGTGAGCATTTGGTGAAATTAACATTTCATATAGTTTATAATAAACTCATGTAAGCATATCACCACAGTTGGAATCAAGGATTGTGATGATATGGTGTGCGCTTAGTCTTTCACTACAGTTGAACTCTATAACTATGGTGAAATGTGTTGAAATTTGTGAAAATTCAGGCATTGGGTATTAAACCCCTGACCTTAACCTTTTACTACAACTGTTTTATACAACTCTAGTGGTATGTTACATGCTTATGTATTTTTACCATGGCCAGTAGACTGTGGTTGTAAGTAGACCACTTACTATCACAAGTTACTTTACCACGGGCCATTAACCATGGTTATACTCTTTCTCAATCGTAGTAAAATATGTTATCTATAGTAGTGACTCCCCCTCTAACGGGAGAGAGAACATATCATAACTTGATAGAATGTCATAGGTAGTACACTAATATACATAGTCTCTCATATCACACGAACAAATCCTCTAAAACTACCGTAACACCACCATATAAGAATTCTCATTATCGTGGGAAAGTACTAATCACATGTCATCGCTAAGAAACTATGCACACTTGTACTTTTTGACCGGTACAATACATTATATTTATTAGTTATAAAAGTCATCACTACTGCAAAATGGATATTTCGTCATACTAAAGTACAACGGTCTGACTGTTAACCGTGGTAATACCTTAGTTTTGGGTGCACTTTATTTATATTTACGAAAATACATTGCACTAGGGTCAAACTCAAAAACCGGAGTGACATGGTTTGAATCTCTGCTTCAATAATTTTCTACTTTTTCGTTACAGTTAATGTTATCATTATAATTCTAATATATAAATTGAAATTAAAATACCTATCCCCACGGTTGTTAATGTGAACCATTGTGAAAGGTATTGCATTTCATCACGGTTTTTGAATACAACTATGGTGAAAATGTTTACTCATACATAATATAAGCGAATTACCTCTCGCTTCTTGATAGTATCGTTGTATCTATCATAAATTAATCCTAGCATATATTTTCTCTCTTCTTCTTCGTCATTAGCTCTCGCTTCATACATAAAGATATTGTTCTTCTTTCTTGTTCTTTCGTTTTCATCTATGTTGTTTTTATGTTTCACGTGATTTTCACATGATTTTCATCTTGTTCGAGAGTTTATATTTTTTTTGTATGTTGTTGTTGTTTTCTTGTTCCGATTACAGATCATTCTCTCAACATGAATAGTGTGAGCAACAAACTTATCCACGAGATTCAGGTTACAAATGAGGTTATTGATATGGTGTAGTTATGGTTAAACAAAGCCAAAGAAACTGACTTTATTAGGGATACTGTTGTTGAACCGTCTGATGGAACAGGCTATAAGAAGATTCTTTTCAAGAATCTTAACCCTGAAAATATGAAGAAGATAGAAACTATAATGAATGACCTAATGAATATGGATGCAACTGATTCCGAATCAGATGAAGACCTTGAGAACTATGAAGACCTTGAGAACTCCACGAATACAACTAGACATGAAGATTGAAGGTCTTTGTTATATTTTACATGATTTGTTGTTGGTTGTTGTTGTTGTTGACAAGTTTTTGTATGTTATGACTTTTGTTGCTTGTTATGTTACATTGTACTGCTAGTTTATAACATGTTGTTTTTTTCTATGGCGTGATTTACTTCCTTTTTGGGTTAACAATGTATTGCTGGTTGTTGTTGCTTGTTATGTCACAATGTTAATGTTAGTTATGTTGTGGTTGTTGTTGCTTGTTAAGTTATATTATACTGCTTATTTATGTTACAATGTACTGCTATTTGGTTAAGAGTATGTTGTTGATTGTTGTTGCTTGTTATGGTACATTGTTAATTCTAGTTTATGTTTTCAAAACAGGATAACATTCTGAAGCTATTTATATTTCAAAATCTAATTCAAGAGAACTCATACTAAAGGTGTGTCAAATATGTCATTTAAAAACCTTGAATAATGCTATTTTAAAAACATTTTATTTGAAATTGTTGTTTTATTGTTTGTTCTTGTTGTTGTTAAGTGGTTTCATTGTGAGGACGTTTAGCACGGAGGATTTGAATCAACATTTTTAAAAATTTAGAGATATTTGAATCATACACTTAAGAATTTATTTCATTGTAAGAACGTTTAGTAAGGAAGATTTGAATCAACATTTTTAGAAATTTGGAGATATTTGAATCATGCACTTAAGAATTTATTGAGAAAAATATGCATGATTCTAATCACTAAAAAGTATGATTTGTATTACATACATCTAAAACTATTTCAAGTAAAATGTTTTATAAATATGATTCAAATCAAATCAAGATAAAAGGTGATTCAAATCGACATAAATAACGACTACAAATGAACAAGTGATTATGAAAGTGATTCAAACCACTATGACATGAATTAAAAGTAGATATAAAAATCACGCGGTGATTCGAATAAGTAAACGGGTGATTTGAATCACTTAAGTCAAATTAAATGTAAAATTTAAAAACTTATGTGGCTGCTAACACATTAAGATGGCTGTTATAGCCTCCCTTCAATATCGTTATTTCTATTTCTCCCTCTTATATATATGATCACCAAGTTGGGGAGTAGTTGTAAATGATTAGTATTATAGTGTTTAGAAATACTAGGTTCACTTACGTATGGTAGAAGCTAGTAACCATAGTTTTACAAAAAAAATATATTTCATGACACAATATATTGTTACGTACCTCTTTTACTTCAACATTAGAATGAGATTGTACACCAAATAAATGTAAAAAACGAGCTTTTTTTTATTGCTTTATATACTACTGGTATTGTAGAAGAATATACTATAGTATGGATAAATTGCAGCTGGAATTGAGAGTGGTTTGCAATAAAGAAAGAATTAAGTTGACAAATGAGGCATTTGATATCTTTAGAGTCACTTGTTTTATAATTGAGTTGTTTTATTTTGATGAACTTTGAATATTTAATAGTTCAGCAAGAAATTTCATATTCTTAAGGATTAAGTTAATTAATTTTTAATTGGCTTGAATGATAAATTTTTTTATTGGGTAGACATCAATTTATTTTATTAAGGATCATGTAAAAAAAATTATCGTGTAATTGAATTTGTATCCTCGTTTAATTAACTACTAAATATTTTTATGAAACTTCTTTTTAAAGAAAATCTCTTTTTTATAAGATCTTAGTTAAAATTTGTAAATCATTCATCCGAATTGATTTGTTAAATGTTTCTTCTCATTCTTTTTCTTCTTTTTCTCTATGTGTTATATATGATATATGTACTTGTGCTATTTGTTTATCAATTTTTTTTATAATGTCAAACAAAGTAAAATATACTCTCAAGAATAATAGAGTATAATATTTTTATATGGGACGAGAAGTTTAATCACTCCAAATCATTACCCACCATTTTCTTTCTTTTACAATTGCGTGGGTGATATGTTATCATCATCAAAAAGATGGAGAATGTGAATATATATGTTTGCACGTTTAATCATCAATTGGTTTTGATGCTGATAAATGTGAAGACTTTAAAGATGACAACTCTGTAAGTCAAACAAATTTTGAAGAGTTCTTTGTGATAAAGAGAGTTAGTATCAACTATCTAATAAAGCCCCTAATAATGTCACTTGATCAAGAAGATATCTCAAGCTTCATCAATTAATTCATTACCCAATTTTCAGGTTTCACTTTATGTATTAGGGTTTCCGTTTTTAAGGAGTTTCAATTGATTACCACTTATGGTTAATCAATTAAATTTATTAATTTGACTCATGGATCATTTCCTTTTTTAAGTCAATTTTTTTTCTATATAAATGGGATTTCTTCTCATTTTGTTTTACACTAAATTCTTGAATAGAAACCTCTCTATTTCTTTTCTACTCTCTTTGTTTTTTAAATTTGTTTTTTCACGAGAATTGTCGTAGTGTTAAAAGATTGAAAAATCCTTGTGAGAGTTACATTGTAATTGAGTCGTGCATAATTTTCTTTATTCGAGAGTGCGAATCTCCTTTGAATTATATTTGTAAAGGATTTAAAAAGCTTGGGAGAAAGTTCTTGAGTTAAGCTTGTGTAAAAACTCTATTAGTTTATGTTGATGGTTTGTGGGTTGATCCTGTAAAATCCCAAGTCTAATTTTAATGAAACTCTCATAAGAAAACTCTTGAGGGCATGATTAGGTCAAGTGGTTAGGTCTAACATGTATAAATATCTTGTGCACACTCTCTAACTTTTCTCTTTTTATTTTTCATTTATTATTTTATTTCCTTTGTGTATCTCTCTTCATGTCCATCTTTTTTCTATCTTATTTATATCTTGTAATGTAAATGTTTTTAAAGAATAAAATACTTTATAAGTTAATCAACAAAATTGGATATCACAATTCACCCCTCTTATGTTTGAAGTTACTTGGTCAACATGATTGATATGTCGAAATTTCACTCCTCCATTACAAATGATAATAAAATAGTTTGTGATGTATGCCAATTTGCAAAACAAAAGAATTTTCTTCATATTATTAATTATTCGCATGCAAATACTAAGTTTGAATGACTACACTTTAACATACGTGAGAAAATATCAACTCTTTATGTTCAATAAATTCACATGAACCATTCTCTTAAATCTAAATCTAAATTATCCACACATATCAAATCCTTTGTCCAAATGATTGAAAATCTACATAATGTTAATCCTTAACTATAGAACACTAATAATGGTCTTTGTCGCATTATGCGAAAAACCGGCGGGAAAAAGAAACAGAGCCGCCACCGTGCGTTATTTATCCCAAAGGTGGGAAAGGAAACGCTCAAAGTAAACCTGGAAAGGAATGGTCTCACGACCAGAGATGCAAGGATCGGGAGCCGGTTATGCAAAGGGAAGATATTAGCACCCCTACGCATCCGTCCTACTCGACGGGATCCACGCTCAAAAGAATAGAAGAAAGGTTGCTAAATAACTGCTCAAAAACTGCACAAGACTGGAATGGAATAACACAGGTGAAAGACGGAAGAAGAGGACTCGGCAGGATGTCGCATCCTGGGCCTACGTAGTTTGTCAGACACAAACATCAGAGTCGACGTAGTTCGAGGGAAACGGGAAACGTGCTCGCTAGGACATCGTATCCTATGCATACGTATCTTCTCTAACCAGAGTAAGAATCAGAGCACTCGTAGCTCGGCTAACGCACGCCAAAACAAAATGCTGAAAATAGACGCTGAGACGTCAAAGCAAACACACAACCGGAAACGGAATGCCAATCGCTGGGCTTACATCCGACTCCACAAAAGAACACAAGAAACCGAATGCCAACCGCTGGACTTACATCAGACTCCAAACAGACAAACACCAACAGGAAACCGAATGCCAATCGCTGGGCTTACATCAGACTCCGCACAAACAAACACACACGGGAAACCGACTGCCAATCGCTGGGCTTACATCAGACTTCGCACACACACAAGAAGAAGAAGGGTCTCGATTGCAACTAGGGCAAGAGAAAGGGAAGGTCTCGATCGCAACGGGGGCGAGAGAAAAGAATTAAATGTTAGTTGTTAGTCAAACTCGACATGACATCGCATCTCGTGCCTACGTATCTCATCTGGACATGAGAATCAGAGTTGCCGTAGTTCGGCTAAGCTATTTCTATTTGTTTGTGTTTTTTAAATGAACGACGTTACTACGCAATCTACCGGATGCTCGAACTTGGGAGACTTACTCACCTGTAGTAGAAGGAGTTAATGTGTCCTTAAGAGGGGATAAAGTTGGTTTGTGTTTTAGGAAAGCTCACGCAAGAAAGGAAGTCCTAGACGAAGGAACCGTGCTACCTTAATTGACATGCAAACGAGACTATGCGAAGTCTAGCAATCCTATGGGGATACAATCACATCACACAAACACATACAGTATGAAGTAAACACACCAACAAGGGGCTCAAACATCAAGGGTAAGGCTTTAGTCAAAGGGTCATGTCAACCTCGACAAACAAGCCAACTGGAAAGGTATCTGAGGGCTCTTAACCACTGACATTGACCATCAGGGTGAGCAGATGAAAGGTAATGAGGATTGGACCTCATAGGTCTTAACCCGGGTCTGGGTGAGCTTCAATCAATGAAAACGTGGGAGTCCAGAATGTGGGACTCTACTCCACTAGACTGCCTCTATATACAAGGATCTTGGGTGATTATTCAAAATGCATCAGCACATAGTGCGAGCAAGATGAAAGACTCAACTGAATAGCAGGGGATGGATTGCACATCCCTTCTATCTGCCAATTGCCTCTTCACTTAGGAGGACTTGAAGTACATGGCACAAAAGTAAACAAACACAGTCATTGCCTCTTAAAGAGGGCTTCAGCCAAATGCCTGCCAAACATAAACGACAGGGCTTCCAGACTACATGAAGAATAGAGGGATTACCTAAGTGGTATGCTAACCACAAGCAAAGCAAAGCAACTCAAGCAATGAGTTAAAGCGGCTAAAGTACCTGTAAGAAAATCAAACAAGTCAATATTCACATTCAGACAAACAACCAACAGTCAACAGTGTTACAACTCAATATGCACACAAGTCAAGCTTTACGACTCAAGAATTCAAGTGATTCAACCACACTCCATGAACCTACAACACAAGGGATTAGTGCACAAAGTAGTTTGCATCTCATGAAGTGAGATTACATCAATCATTAGGATTAGAAGCTTGAACCTGAAATACAAAGCTTAAAAAGTGAGTACAAACCACTAGCACCAAGGCTAGGGTCAAAGGTAGGGCAAAAAGTCAAAACAGCAACCAATATTCAATATGAAACATATTTATTCAATCAAGAACATGTCCTAAAAAGGGCCAAGTCAAAAGCATTAAGCAAAGTCACCACATGAGCAAGTTATGGCAAAGGCAATTTCAAAGCACACAAGTGATCATCAAGAATGAAAATTCCATATTAAAACAGAAATGACTCAAACAATCATGAAAATTTTTATGTGCACACAACATGTCAAACATAATCATCATGCCAAAAATTAGAATCAACAGAACTCCATTGATCTGGAAATGAAAATGCACAAGTATGACATCAAATTGTGTGACACACATTGTCACACCATACAATCATGTGTATAAAACAGAGATGGAAAATGAGAAAAATACCAAACCAAACCTCAAACATCAATCAGCATGTTGGGAATCATCACACCAAATTTCAAATCAATTAGAGCATTATTGAGCATTTCACACTAGAAAGAATGAAACATGTCACATTTTGCATCATGATCAAATAACAATTCACCAGTCAAAATCCATAAACGATAAAATCAGGAAAATCACATGATAAAATACTAGACATCTCAATGAACATTTGGCAAAAAATTGCATTCCATTTGGAGCTATTTTCAATTAGTTATGATTTTTACAAATTGGATAAAAATATTATGAATTAATATGAAAAGAAATGGAAAATGGAATGATGAATTAAAATTGGAAATGCAGCAGCCAGGGATCGAAGTGAAGATGCAGGCGCTTCCCAAAACGACGTCGTTTTGGTCTTCTGAAGGAAAAATCAAAAAAAGAAATTGGAACGCTGCGCCTGGGAATCGAAGAGAGTATGCGTGTATGGCAAAACGCGTGCGTTTAAGGCCTTGCCCTAGGCGCCAGTTGCAAGCGGTGGTTCCACTATTTCAGGCGGTGGTTTCCATCGTCTCCTACCTTGGGACGGTGGTTCTACTGTTCATGTCCAGAATTTTTTTTGCAGAATTTTATAAAATCTATATCATTGGAATCGTCTCGACGAGTAGATCAAAAATATCACAAAACCTAAACCTAATTCTCAATATATCTCACGAATCGAAGGAAAACATTTATGAACATCGAACTTTAATTTCACATAACTTCTTCAAATCTCAACCAAATTCAATGAAATTTAGATCAGAATCATCAGCATGGAAAGGCCTATCTAATCATGTCCATAAAATTAAGAATTAAGACGTTCGAAAATCACACCTCTTGAAGATCAATCAATGGCAGCAGTGGATCCAGGTACCTAGCAATGTCCAAATCTCCTCTATCAACCTTGTTATGAAGTCTGAAGCACGAATCAACTCTTGGAAGGGCTTGGATCTAGCTTAAACTCAAAGCTCCATGTTCATGTATGGAATTGCTTGATTCTTCACCAATTTCTTCAATCAAGAGCTTGAATTCTACCAAATGCTGATCCAGGAGTAAGAATATGCAATATAAATCCTATGTTATGTGGAGAATTTTTGAATTTTTTTTGGAGAGAAATTTTGGAGGGAAAATGAGATCTAGATCTAGAATTTGAGATTGTGAAAATTCTGTTAGGATTAGGGCTTTATACGTTATGCTAATTACATTGCTAATGATGCTTAGGCTTGGCTAATGAAATTTTAATGAGAAATAAGGTGTTATGCACAAATTGATTTTTCACCCCATGCATGCAACATGAACGTGAACAGTACCACATGACCATGCAATTACACTTAAAATCATCTTATGAACATGATAGAAAGGTTAAAAAACTCATATGATGCACCAAATTCAAATTCATGATTTTCCCTCCAAAATAAGCATGAATGAGCAAATGGTCATGTGATGAAATTTCATGCAATGCCTTGATGGATTTGGAAAATATGAGTCATGACAAGCATTATGCAAAAAGAGGCACTCAATTTGGAGTTTTAGATCAAAAGTTATGGCATTTTGAAGTTCCATGCACACTTGGCAATGATTTGATCATATCTCCTCAACCATTTATCAGATGCTCATGATCTTGGACTTTTTGGAAATGGGAGAGAAAGATCTTCAACTTTCATGTTGGATAAAGTTTCATTTGAAGCTTCTTTGATGTTGGAAAGTCAAGTTGAAAGTGGACCAAAAACTTGCCATTTTTAGAAACTTGAAATTACATGTCACTTTCCATTTTGGGAAACTTTTGATCTGGCTTCAAATCCTTCAAGGTAGATGTTTGCCATGATGAATAAACCTCTTTTGGACATGAATGAAGTGTCTCAAACCATTTCTCCACCTCCTAGCCTTCAGTTGACTTTCAGTTGACTTTTATGGGCCTCAGATGACCTGAAACTGCACTGATGACTTTTGAGCCTCTAACACTTGGCAAAGTTGCTTCAAAATGAATCTTGATTCACCTAAGCTCTCTAGAACAACCATAGGGCCCTTGTCTCAAGAAAAACCTTGGTCTCTTTGCACAGATGAATTCTCTTGATGCCAGTCTTGACTGATAAGATGCAATGTACTATGCAATGTTAATGACCTAAAAAATGAAATGAATGCATGAGTAGGGGGTGCAAATTTGAGGTGCTACAGTCTTGAGTTTTCTTTACTAATATTTTACACATTTAAAGGCATACACTACCAAAGATCATATGCTGAAACTCCTCAATAAAATAGTAGAGTATAGAGAAAACATCAGAATATCCTGAATGTTGGAAGAGCCTTACCCTATCTGTTCAAACTTCCTAACCAGTATTGGTCGTATGCTCTTCATCGTGCCATTTTCCTCATCGATACATTGACCACACATGTCTTACAAAATAAATCACCACTTATGTGATAAAGAACCCAACCTTAACTCATTTAAAGTTTTTGGATGCCTTGCATATGCATCAACCATGCAATCTCACATATCCAAGCTAGACAGAAGAGCAAGATTTTTTTTGGGTACAAGATATGCCTCAAAGGTTATGATTTACTTAACATTTACTCAACAAAATTATTCATTTATAAACATGTTTCATTTTATGCACACCTAATCCATTTTAACAAAAACATTATCTTTCCCACTAACATTTGGGAAATTTAACCAACCAATGTCACACAACCAGATCTTGAACATAACACTGAATAGTACCCTAAACTTTCCAATTCTTATATGCACCTGAGCCAAACATATTTCCATCCATTACTCCATCACTTTTTTCATTCATCATTCACCCATAATCATTAATTACACTAACTTTCCACATGACCAACCTCTCATATCTAAATCCATCAGCCATAATTAAACAATACAACATTCAACCAGAATCAAACCCTTCATAATACATTAAAGATTACATTTGCAATTCATTTACTGATGCTCCAAATCATTACTCTTCAGGTATGAATTATTCTTTATCTCAGTACATGTATTATTCTAATTATCTCCTTAATATAGTTATTATGTCATGTCCCTTAACATATTAATTGAACCAAAAACACTTGTTTAAAGCTAACAAGCTTGAATATTGGAGGCAAGCAATACATGGTGAACTTGTAGCTCTTGACACAACACGTATATGGAAAATTATGGATTTTCCTCCTCACATAAAACCTATTAGTTGCAAATGGATCTTTAAAATCAAGTTTCATGTTGATGGCTCAGTAGAAAGATTCAAAGTATGACTGGTTGCAAAAGGCTACAATCAAATTGAAGGTTTTGATTATGTTAGGACATATTCATTCACCAATGGAAAATTTGACCACGGTAAGATTAATCAATAATATTACCTATCTAAACAACTAGTTCATCCATCAATTGGATGTAAACAATAGTTTTTACACGATGAACTACAAAAATATGTATATGTGACCATTCGATATGGCATCACTCATTCCAAACCAAACGAAGTTTGCAAACTTAAAAAATATCTATATGGCCTTAAGCAAGCTAACGGGAAATGACATGAGAAGCTCATGTTTATCCCCCTAACACATAATTATATTCAAGCCGATGTTGATCATTTTTTGTTCATCAAGAAAACTTCTATGTCATTTACTTTGATATTGGTCTACATGGATGATATCATGATTATAGGAAAATATTTACAAGAGTTTGACAAGATCAAAACAGTTATGCATCACAATTTCAAAATTAAAAAACTTGGACCAACTTAAAAAATTTCTTGGCCTCAAAGTGGCTCATTCCAAGCAAGACAACTCATTACTTACATAATATTTGTGAGACATGTTGTGATATAATCCAATTTGTGGCCCAAGCCTAATTTAGTGTTATGGTTTGTTATATTAGTTATTTAGTATTCAAGTCATCTAATTGTATATAAATACATATTGTAATTCAGTTTTCAACATCAGTCCTAATAATACAATTACTTCTCTTTTATTGTCTCCCTCTTTCTCTCCTCACTAAAAGTTCCTGACACACTAACAAATTGGTATCTAGAGCTCCGGTTAGTTTCTTGATCGTGTTTTTAAGAATCACACGTAGGTGATCGTGTTTCCAGGATCATGGGTTGTTAATCGTGTCTGCTGCAAAGATGAATGGTAACAATGGAATTCTAAATTCTCTTCTAATTCTTGACGGCAAGAATTGGATCCGACGGAGAAAACATATGCAATCTCTGTTTGGCTTTCATGAAACCCTATAAGTGGTTATTGATGGCGTCCCTAAGCTTTTAGAGAATGCAACTGGTGCTCAGAGAGTCACTGACAAGGAGGCCAAAAAGAAAGACTGCAAGGCTGCGTTTTATATTCAATGAGCTATAAACGCGATGAACTTTTCTCATGCTGAATCAGCGAAAGAGGCATGGGATATTCTTGTCAAATATTATGAAGAATGTGAGAAGGTTAAAGTTTTCAAATTGCCGATGGTGCGAAGGTAGTATAAATTATTGCAGATGCGGGAAGAAGAAAAGATTGCAGGCTATGTCTCGAAGGTGTAGAAGATTGTCCATCTCATGAAAGGTTGTGGTGAAATCCTAACTGATAAGATGATATTTGAGAAGGTAGTGCATACGTTGACCTCTCACTTTGATCACGTTAACATTGCTATTCAAGAATCCAACAATCTTGAAACATTGAAATTGGAAGATTTGGTTGGTTCGTTGGAGGCACATGAGACGAGGATTATCAAAAGGAAAGGTGTTCAAGATTCTATATAAGCTCTACAGGCCAGACATGGAAGAAACATGGTGGTTCCAACAAGTTCAAGGGAAAAGGAGAAAAGAATCAAAGCAAGAAGTCTTGGTTTAACCCTCAAAAGCATAAGGTCGATGATAGGGATTCTGAATCCTCGAAAAGGGGATAAGGAAACTCCTAACAGAAAGACAAAGAATAGAAAAAGGTGTGCAATGTTATAACTTTGAAAAATGAGGTCACTTGGCCAAGAGTTATTGGTATAAAAAAAGGCAATAATGAAGGATAAAACCTTTCACATCAAGATTCAGGTGATTCTGAAGACATGGTGGTTATGGTTGCAATTGCATATGAACATGTCGACACCAAGGTCTAGTTTCTTGACATAGGTTATTCGAATCACATGATTGGTCGAAAAGTGTGGTTAGTAGATTTCGACGAGTTAAAAAAGGGCAAGGTCAAACTTGTTGATAATAGATCGTTACAAGTAGAAGGTACCGGTGACGTAGTTATTCAAAGGAGGAATAGAGCAAAAGCTATGATCAAAGATGTACTCTATGTACCTAGAATGACGTGCAATATTATAAGTGTTGGACAACTGGTCGAAAAAGGTTTCTCAATGGTTATGAAAGATGGAGCCTTGGAACTACTCGACACTCAAAATAATCTGATATTAAAATATCCTCTGTCGAAGAATAAGACATTTAACACCATGATCAATTCGACTGAAGTACAATGCCTAAAAATAGTTGTCGACCGCAAGAGAAGTTGTTTGTGACATTTAAGATTTTTCCATATGAATTTTATGTCACTCAATCAACTAATTACTCAAGATAAGGTAATTGTTATACCAAGTCTTGAGATGCCCGACAAACTCTGTGAAGGTTGCTTAGTAGGGAAGCAGTCCAAAAAGTCTCTTGGCTCATTTGTCGATGAGTATAGTCAAAAGCTTTGGATCTATGTGATCAAGCGAAAGTACGAAGTATTTGAAATCTTTAAGAGATTTAAGATGCTTGTCGAAAACCATAGTGAAAAGAAGATCAAGGTTCTGCAAACAAATGATGGTGGCGAATACACATCCAAGATATTTTAGGAGTTATATGCAGAACATGATATTTATCATCAGATAACTGCTCCTTACACGCCTCAACATAATGGAATAGCGTAAAGAAGAAACATGACCCTATTGGATATGGCGAGAGCATGCTGAAGCAGAAGGATTTTCCAAAGTCCTTATAGGGCTAAGTTGTCACCACAGCTGTTTATATTATGAACATGTGCCCTACTAATAAGCTGGAAAAACAAGGTTCCAGAAGAAGTTTAGAGTGGCAAATGACCATTAGTGAGCCATTTAAAGATCTTTGGCTCGATTTGCTACAAGCATGTTCCTGATGAAATGAGAAGGAAACTTGATGGTAAAAGTGAACCTATGATTCTGGTAGGATATAATAAGACTAGAGCATACAGGTTATTTAATCAAATGAACAATAAGATCATGATGAGTCAATACATTGTGATTGATGAGAATTCTTCCTAGGATTGGAATTCAGGTGATGCGACTAACATGCCATTGATGGGTTATGAATTTGATGAATGAAGTAGTGTGAGCATGAAGAAATTCCAGACGATAATGTTCCAGTCATTGTCGAAGTCAAAGTCAACAATCGGGAGGGTATGGCTAGAACAAGCCAAATATCTCAAAAAACTAGAGTCCTCCCAACAAGGCTTTGGGACTATGAAGTCTTTGGTGATGATGAAGTCACACTAGATGGAGATTTGGTTCATTTCGCTTTACTTGTAGGTACTGAACCAATCAGCTATAATGAGGCCTTCAAAGATAAACAATGGAAGGAAGCTATGGTCAAAAAATTACAAGCAATCGAAAGGAAAAATACATGGAAGTTATTCAAATTTCCAGCATGCACAAAAGCTATCAAAGTGAAGTGGTTTTTCAAGTTGAAGCATAACGAGGATTTTTCCAGAGATTAGGAATCGACTACTCTGAAGTATATGCATCAATAACACGATTGAAGACTATTCGATTGGTGGTAGCCTTAGCATGTAAGCAAGCCTGGTTGACATTTCACTTAGATGTGAAATCAACATTTTTGAATGATCCTCTAGATGAAGAGGTATATGTCATACAACCTCTTTGGTTTGTGCTACAGGAGGATGCAAGGAAAGTATACAGGCTGCACAAAGTGCTCTATGACCTCAAGAAGGCACCTAGGGCATGAAACAAGAAGATCGACTCATACTTGGTCGAATTGGGATTCATCAAATGTAAATTTGAGTATGGTGTTTATGTTAAGGTTCTAGCACAAGATATAACAATCATCTATTTATATGTTGATGACTTGTTAGTAACTAGAAATAGCTTGGAGAACTTGTCGAAGTTCAAAGAGCTAATGAAGAAGGAATTTGAAATGTCAGATATGGGAAAGTTGTCGTACTTCATAGGCATGGAATTTCAAATGTTGAAGCAAGGTATGGTGCTACATCAAAGAAAGTATGTCAAAGAGATACTCAAGAGATTCAGGATGGAAAACTCTAATTCTGCATCATGTCGAACCAAATTTGAAGTTGGAAAGGAAGACAAAGTCGATGTCACTTTGTTCAAAAAAATTGTTGGATCTCTGAGATATGTGTGCAAAAGTCAACTTGATATAGGTTTCTCAATCAGATTAGTAAGTAGATTCATGAGTTAACCAAGGGTGTCACATATGAAGGCTGTAAGAAGAATCATGAGATACTTTAAGGGATCGACAAACTATGGAATTCTATTTCCACGAGATTCTGAAACCAAAGAAGCAGAGATTACTTGCTATTTAGATGCTAATTGATGTGAAGATAAGGAAGATCGAAGAAGCACGGGTGGTTATTTCTTTCAAGTATTTGGTGCCTCAATCTCATGGTGCTTGAGAAAATAACCTGTGGTGACACTATCGTCATGTGAGGTTGAATACATAGTGTAGCGGTGTATTCGTCACTTTATGATTTATTGACTAAATCAAAAGCAAAGCATACAAAGAATCGAGTCGCCACCGCACTTTTATTTATCCAAAGGAATGGCTAAAAAGCGAACAAAAGCCTAAGAAGTTTTACACATAGAAAACTAATGAAAAGATCAGAGATCTGGGTAAGGGGTTAATTACGCAATGGGAAGGTGTTAGGCACCCAAAACGTCCTAGGTACTCCTAGGGAGCCCTTTTCACAACTTGTTGTACGAAATGTTATTTGTTTATGAAATATTTATTGCGCAAACATGGATTGAAGGGATGAGAAAAGAATATACAAGTTATTATTTTTGTGTTTGAACGGACGAACCCGTTGCCTACGTACCTTTCCATGGAAGGTAAGGATCAAAACGCCGTAGTTCGGCTAAAAGATTTCCAAAAGTATGGGTGAATTGATTTTAAAACAAAAGCCCTAAGGTCTTTCGTTATCCACGGGAGAAAACTCAACCTATACAAACAACAAGTCCACCATGTGAGAATAGCTTCAACTTGCTAGTGAGGGGTTAACCCTATAATAAGCAAGGAAGTCTTACAATTCAATCACTAAGGAAAAAAGGTGAGATTAACATCAACCAACTAGGATAAATCAAACCTATGGCTAATGTATGAAAACTTATCAAGAATGGACAAAACCACAAAACAATTGAGTGAGTGAAATTAACCAATTAGGATTTATTCACAAAAATGGTCAAGATATGATTAGAATTCAATTCAAAGAAGTATTATGAAAATGAAGTTTGAAAAATCAGAGGCTTAAGGCCTAGGTTTCTAATTTGAAAACAAATGAAAATGTTTGCACAAAGTTTTCAAGTTTCAAGTTAGCATGCCAATGGAGGTTTAAAGAAACAAAAGGTGGGAAGGTGAGGAAGTAAAACTTCTTAGATGTTCACCTCTTGAGATCATATGTAGATGATTCAAGTGATTCCTTTGGAATAGGCAACAATGCAAATAACAGATGGACAAAGTAAATGGATACCGGATGCCAATCAATGGACTTATACCAATCTCACAAAACAAAAATGGATACCGGATGCCAATCAATGGACTTATTCCAATCTCACAAAACCAAATGGATACCGGATGCCAATCAATGGACTTATTCCAATCTCCTAAAACAAAGAGAAACATGGATACCAGATGCCAATCAATGGACTTATACCAATCTCCTAAAACAAAATGAAACATGGATACCAGATGCCAATCAATGGACTTACACCAATCTCCAAGGAATGATCACAGGAAACAACTGCCAATAAATGGACTTACAATTGACTCCTCACAAAACAAAACAAAGATAGGATATGGAGTGCCAATCAATGGTCTTATGTCCACCTCCACAAATGATCATAGGAAACAGATACCCAATCCATGGTATTACATCTGACTCCTCACATAAAGAAAATATGCTATGAAAAGCAAAAGCAAGCACATGGAATGATGCAAGTAGACATGCAAAAGCAAACATGAAAGCTGTACAGTTAAGCAATCAAGCAATCAGTTAACACATACTATATACAATCAATTAGGCTCAAGCAAGATTAGGCTTTACAACCAACTGGAATGGGGTATTTTGTGCTCTTAACCCTAACATTGAGAGTTAGGGTGAAGCAGATGAAATGGAGATGAGGGGTGTGCCTCATAGCTCTTATCCCTGATCAGGGAGAGCTTTGATCAATGGAAAGTGTGGGAGTTCAGAAAGTTGGAACTCTTCTCCACAAATGATTGACTCTATAAGATCTTGGGTTATTATTCACAATGCATCAACACATGGTGTGAGCAAGGTGAATGACACACTGAGTAGCAGGAGATGGATTACACATCTCTTTTATCTGCCAATTGCCTCATAAGAGGACTTTTCCTGCTTGGCACAAAATTAAACAAGCACAAACATTGCCTCTTAAGGAGGGCTTCAGACAGGTGCCTACCAATAATAGTAGGTCTTCCAAACTACATGAAGATTAGAGATTATACCTAAGTGGTTAAGCAACCAAGCAAAAGCAAAGTTCAAATGAACTTAAAGCAACTTAGGTACCTGTGGAAACACTAAATAAATCAGTACAATGCTCAGACAAATAGACAACAGTCAATAAGCAACAGACAATCCCAATGTACAAAATGTGTAAGCCAAAAGGCAAACTCAAATGAGTTAGCAACAACCTACAAAACACACAAATGTTAGTAATCAAAAGCAAACATCAATATTCACATGATGAAGCATCACCAACTATGGAACTTGGATGCTTAAACCTGAAATCAAAGCTCAAACGTAAGCAACAAACCACTAGGTCAAAGCCTAGGGTCAAAGATGGAGAAAAAATTTAAAACAGGAGCTGAAATTTAACACAAAGCAACTCCGAACACATATTGACATATTCCAAAAAGGCTCACATCAAAATCATTCACCAAATGCATTTCATGATCAAGTGAAGTTCAAGGCAATTTCAAAGCTCATATGTGATCATCATGAATGAAAAATTCAAATCAAAACAGAAATGATTCAAATAATTCTGGAAAAAATCATGCACATTCAAGACATCTAACATGATCCATATACTAAAAATCAGAGGCATTGGACATCATTTGGCATGGCAATCACTTGGCACAAGTTGGACATTCAAAGGTGTGACACAAATTGTCATACCAAGTTAGCACAAGCATAAAACAACAATGGAGCATAGGAAAAATACCAAACCAAACCAACATGTCAAGCAATGTGTCTAGTTTCATCATGAAAAATTTCAAGTTCATTGGATAAGAAACAAGCATTTCACAAAGAGATAAGCAAGGCAAGGTCAAAGTAAGACATATGGTCAATCATTCTAGCACTAAATAAAATCCAGCCAAGCACAACTTTGGAAATTATGATCATTAAAAACTAGACAGAATAAGGAGCATTGTGCAAAAAATTGGAGTGAAATTGATGTATTTTTCTATTTTATATGATTTTTTGAAGTTAAGGAAAAAATTAAAAATTAAAATGGACATAGCATATGAAAATAGGAGGGAAAGTGGATAAATGATGAAGCATTTGAAAATATTCGCTCGGTGAGAATCGAACCTGGCGCACATTCAAATTGCGCGCCTCAACCAAAACGACACAGTTTTGGACTTAAACCCTAGCGCTGCATGGAATTCCAGAATTTCGTAGCAAATGGAGCATTTCGTAGCAAAATCAAAGCAAAACCGTAGCTAACCTTGAAACGATGAATGTTCATAGGTTGAAGATGAAGATCATGATGATCTTCATCTGGATTTTCCAGATTTTAAAAATATGTCCAGAAATCATAATCAAACACAGCATTCGAATCATCATGTCATGTACATGCAAGATCCATAAACCATTCATGCAAAAAACATCAAAACAAGCACGGATCGAAGAGAATAAAATTCATCATCAAACTTTCAATCATCCATAACTAACTCAAAATAGCACCAAATCACGCGATTCAAAGCTCAAATTCATCAGCATGCTTAGATCTACAATAATATGGCCATGGATTTTAAAATTAAGAGATTCGAATTGTGACCTCTTGAAATGCAGAAGCTGGAATTCACACGATCTGCAACTTGTAATGGTTCGAATCTACTCCACAGTGCTTGAAATGAAGATTGATGAAGTAATTGAGGCTTGAATGGATCTAGATCTTGCTCAAAACAGAAATTCCATTTGCATCTTCATGAACCTCTACCACTTGATACATGCGCGAATTCACCAATTGAACACTTGATCTGCACAGAATCAAAGCTAGGCAACAAGTATATGAAGTAAAATTGCAAGGTTCTTTGGAAAAAATTTGAATTAAGAATGAGAGAAAAATTTGAAGTGAGAGAGAAATTTGGATCTTGGAGTGTGAAAAATGATTAACCTCCTCAATTCTGTTAGGGTTTAGGTACTTATATGGTTTACTAATCACTTGGTTAATCCCTAATTAGCTTGGTTAATGAAAATAAGGCAATTTACAAAAATCCAAATTTTGCATGTGCATGAAGCAATGGCACGTGAACAGTGCTCTTTTTTTCATCAAAGTCATTTGAAATCTTCTTTTAAATCCAATGGCAATGATAAAAATCTCATATAATGCACAAATTTTGAATTTTGTAATTTCCCTCCAAATAAACCATGGATTAACAAGTGATTATGTGATGACAATTCATGTAATGTGATGCATGATTTGGAAATTAGAGGTCAAGAGGAGAATATTGCAAAAAGAACCACTCATTTTGGAGCTTTGGTTGAAAAGTTATGCTTATTTGAAGTCCCATGCATACTTTGCCATGATTTGATCATATCTCCTCAACCACACATCATATGCTCATGATCTTGGACATTTTGGAAATGGGAGAGAAAGATATACAACTTTCATGTTCAACAAAATTTCATTTGAAGCTTTCTTAATGATGTAATATTGAGTTGACGTTGGTCAAAAACCTTTCCATTTTTGGAAATTTCAAATTATAGGTCACTTGCTATTTTGGGAAATTTTTGACTGGACCTCAAATTCTTCAATGTGAGTGTTTGAAATGTCAAATGAAACTTGTTTGAACATGAATGAAGTATTTCTAATCACTTCCCACCTCCAAATCCACAGTTGACCTTGCAGTTGACTTTCTAGGTCTTCAGATGACCTGAGAATGTTCTGATGAAATTCAAGCCTCTACCACTTGGGATTTTGCTTCCAAATGACATCATAGCTCATATGAACTCTTGTGAATGAGTATGGGGTCCAAATCTCAAGAATGACCACCATCTATTGCTCAATGAATGCCTTTGATTGCCTTGACCTGTTAATGCTTCATCTGCAAGGCAAAGGTTAGATGACATATTTTTGTACTTTTGGTTAGTGATTAAAAAGAAAAATAATGGTATACAAATGCAAACATGCTTGGTGATCAAGAAACACTCTCAAAAGATGACCCACCCACAGGGAAGGAAGCAAGGTGTCCAATGATCCTTGAGGTAATGCAATGTTATGATATGATGCCATGAGGGATCTTAGGGACAAAATTGGGGTCTTACAGATGCCCCTATTTAAGGTCATTCTAGCCGGAGAAGTGAAGGTTAAAATCTTCATCTCGACGCGGTAGAATGGGCTTAAATAACAGTAATGAGACAAATTTTGGTCCCTAAGAGACCTTATGATGCAAATGTATTTATGCCAAAGAAACAACCTCTGTGGGGAATACTGGTCCACAAAGAAAAGACGATCCATCAGAGTAATGCACTCGCCAGGAACAGAGACTCTAACAGGACTCTCATGGGGATAGTAAAAAGAAAAGAATGCGTGAGCAAGACACTACTCTGAATTAGGGAAAAAAGAACTAGACACAGCGTGAGCAGGACACACCTGGACTAGAGACCTACTGGGGAGTAAAGGACTCAAACTGGGGAAAAGAAGAAGAATTCCAAAGGAAGACACATCCCTTGGAAAGACTCAAGCTGACTCAAACTATCCACAAAGGATACTTCGGATAAAAATCCGGACTCGGACCAGGGAAAGATCCACACAGAATCTCCCTACCGGGGAAAACTGCATATATTGGGGAAAACGCCAATACAGCATAAGGGAAAATCACAACGGAAACTCCACTGGGGAACGTCTAACAAAGAGACTCTCTTGGAGAAAAAACTGCAAGATGAGGTGTTACCGGCTACTGGGTAACAAACTCAAAGAGACATGTGATCTAAACACTGGTTACTAGGTGAAAGAACAACAAGCTCAGGAAGAATGAATATCTAAGACCGGTATAAGGGTGAGAGATATCAATCAACCAAACATCTGAGAAAGACCTGAAAAAGGTACATCATCTCAGGAAAATCTGACTCCACAGGGGACCAAGGTCATAATAGGGAGCAGAAAGGAAGGAACACCAAGGATACCGGTTACTGGGTATATAATAGGTGACCGACCAAAGCGTGAATTGGTATATATGCCAAAACACTCATCATCCGAAAGGAGGGCCTGAAAAAGCAAATCGACTTACAGGATGGGCATTCGACTCCGCAACGGGAAAACGAATCTTACTCAGGTGGGAAAAAAAACCCAAAGAGTGCATGAGATATAATATCCATTACCGTCAGAACGTGGATAGTATACTCGCATGAGATATATTATCTATTACCGTCAGAACGTAGACAATATACTCGCATGGAAGGAACACTAGGGATACCGGTTACTGGGTATATAATAGGTGACCGACCGAAAAGAGAGACAATCGATACCAACACCAACAGGGTAAACGAAAGATAACTCACAGGGGATAAATTGCAAGCATCCGACAATTATCCAGGAGACACAAAGAATATTCAATTCCGCAAAGGAACATGAATCTTACTCGACTGGGGAAACACAAAAGGCTTCGACTGAAGAGTGCATGAGATATATTATCCATTACCGTCAGAACGTGGATAACATACAGGCATGGAAGATTATCCACAACCGGTTACTGGGTTAATAAAGGATAAATCAACCGAAAAGAAAGGCATCGGGATACCAAAACTAGGTATATAAAGATGACCGATCAAAAGAGCAACAATCATTACCAACAAAAGAGTAAATGAAAGAGAACTCACCAGGGATGCATTGATAAACATCAATGATCCGGGGAACAAATCACTGGCATACGGTGAAAGGACCCGCTGAGGATAAAATTGCTAGCATCCGGCAATTATCCACAAGGAAAGATCCGTTGGGGATACAATTGCTAGCATACGGCAATTACCCAGAAGAAAGAGGGAATATCAACATCGAATACTGGATGAGGATAACCACAAAGAGTAACCATCATCGGTTAGGATGAACAACAAGGTTAACTCCGCAAAAGGGAGAAATTAGGATTTACAACTACCGAATACTGGGTAGAAGACCACAAAATCTGGCTGAGGATAAAATTGCTAGCATACGGCAATTATCCACAAGAAAGCACAGACTCCGCTAGGGATACAACAACAACATAGGATTTACAACTACCGGATACTGGGTAGAAGACCACAAAATCCACCATCAACCAGAATGAACCACAAAGGTTACCTCTGCTAGGGGATAAAAGTAGGATTTATAACTACCGAATACATGGTAGAAAACCAACAACTCCCTGCGTGGGGAATGAAAGAATCACAACTCTGCACGGGGGAACAAAATAGGGTTTATAACAAACCACCAACTGCTGAGGAGCAAGAGAAATAGGATTTACGACTACTGAATATTGGGTAGAAAACCAACGACTCTTGCTGAGGAACAAGGATGTTCACAAGCACCTATCCCACAAAAGGGAAAAAAGGTATACAGGATTTACAACTACCGAGTACTAGGTAGAAAACCAAAAAGGATAGGACTTATAACTACCGGTTACTGGGTAGAGGCCCAAACTCCGCTGGGGATAAAAAGAATTATTGCCGGTTACTGGGCAATTCATTCATTTATTCCACAGGGAAGCACAAGAGACAGTTTGAAAAATGCCAATTCAAGATCAAACCAAAAAGGCAAACTAAATCAAGACCCGTCCTAATGAGGATATAACTCAATAGGAAGATCCATCCCAATATATGTGTTGGGAGGAAACGGAAAAAACCGTCATCCACGAGGATATATCTCAGTGGGGAATTGCAGAAGGAAAGACAAACACTTTCTGCTTATGGGGCCGACTCTATATAGAGAGATTAGACACCCGACATCTGCTTGGGAAGATCTACTAGAGAGATCTACACCACCATTAGCAGGAGACAACAAACAAAAGATATATGGCAAAAAATGCAATCATGAATATCTGAATGTTTGAAAATATGCATGAATATGCGTATTTTATGTTTGATGAATGCTGACAGAACAGACATATCTAACACAAACAGGCCCAGGAATCAAACGCCCGGTACTACACTTCCAGAGGAAAAATCCAAAGAAATCCAACTGGAAAGCCAATCCGCTGGAGATCTGACTGCTAAAAAGCAAAGATCTGCTAGAAAGCAAAAGATCAGAGATATCAAAGAAATCACAAAATCTCTGAGTGATGGATCATCAATCAACCCAACTGGGGAACAAAAGTTCACAACAGGCAGAAACTGCCACAAAGACAAATCTGTTGGGGAAATGGAGAAATCCCGAGATTTCTGCAGGGGATCCTCAGTATTAACTGGGAAACAAGAGTTCACTACACAAGCAAGAACTGCTGAAGAGAACAGAACACACAAGTAGAATCTAGCCGCACAAGCAACTCTACTGGGGATACTGTCAGTCACTCCATTGGGGATAAACCCACTGAGGGAAAATAGATCACACAAGTAGATTCTGCCACAAGCCACTCTACTGGGGATCAAAAGCATCAGGAAATCAACCAAATCTATGAATGATAGATCACCAACCCACCCGACTAGGGAACAGAAGTTCACAACGGGCAGAAACTACCACCAAAGCAACTCTGTTGAGAATACCAACTCTGTTGGGGGTACTGCAGGGAAATCACAAAACTTCTGCAGGGAAACATCACAGACACAATCCACCGTACCACAAGTCTACTGGGGAATTATCTGAGGATGAGAAGGAAAACTGGTGATCAACCACCAAATGCCGAGAAGGGAATAATCACTGCTCTGCTGAAGGGATAAGAGGTGAAAACCTCAACAAGCGCTCTGATGAGGAAGGATAGCATAAATGAAGTATATCACGCCAACAACTCCGTTGGCGACTTACTGAGGAAACAACCGAAGTACCGGGGTGTCAACCCACCAACTACTGAATCTTCCAAAAGGAAAGCACCCATGCTGGGGAGAGAAAATTGTTGGAGAGGATTGTGGAGTTCTCAACAAACACTCTGCTTAGGGAACAACCCCACCAACAATCTGGAGAAAAAGGATACAACCATGCCAGGAATATGAACAAATGTCTTACCCTGTTGGAAATCATGCCACCCTTGGGAGAGCACTGAGAAATTCTTAAGTATCCTTTCATCATTGTGAATGTTCACTTTGTTTAAAAACAATTTTATGAAAAATTTGTTTGTTTAAAACAATGACATTTTATCAATTAAAACATGCAAAACATTTGTTGAATTGAAATAAATAAGAGTGCAAATAATTGGATAAAAGCTCAAATTGATTTGATGGAATGGTAGCCTGCAAATGGCAAGACTCCATAGATCTGTACAAATTTGAAATCAGTGATATATATTGGAAGAGGGCTACATTGAACATAATGATCATTTCTCTACCAATTTGAATTTCGATGTATTCGAAGCTTCAGTTGACGACGAATCGAGATTTCTGACGAAAAGACAGCTGTGGAACAGAAAGTCTTGTCAGGATGCAGTTACTTGCCATATCCCTAATTTTTGCCTAGATTGCCCCAGGATGAGGTACTCGATCTAGCGGGATACAAATTCATTTTTTCCAAGTCTCTAATTTTTGCCTGGATCGCCCTTTCCGGTTTTCCACTAAGACGCTCATTTTTGCCTAAGCCGCCCTTTCGGGTTTTCAACTTAGCGAGCTATTCTGTTTTTCTTTCTCTTTTTTTTAGGCAAAGTATTTCTTGACTGCATCTGAATTCACAGGACGAGTGAAATCCTCCCCATCCATTGTTGTAAGCATCAAAGCACCGCCTGAAAAGGCTCTCTTAACAACATATGGACCTTCATAGTTTGGAGTCCACTTGCCCCTGGAATCGGGCGCGAAAGACAAAACTTTCTTGAGCACGAGGTCACCTTCTCGGAACACACGAGGCTTGACCTTCTTATCGAATGCTCTCTTCATTCTCTGCTAATATAACTGACCATGATACATGGCAGTCAATCTCTTCTCTTCAATCAAATTCAGCTGGTCATAACGACTCTGAATCCTTTCAGCCAGTCAACTAGGGCTTTGAGGGTATACTTTCTTTTAAAAAAAATCTGATTTTTTGACACTTTTTTTTTAATTATTTTGTTTTTCACCCTCTCTTTTTTTTATTACATTTGTAATGCCCCAGTTTGACTGTTCTGCTGATTTTCGAGATACAGCTGAATGATCTTCTTTTCGTACTCAAGCAGACGGGTAATCTCATCAGGAATCCCTTCAACATCATCTTCCTCTGCTTCAAATACAAGGAATTCAAGATCGGGAGATGGCGTTGGATCATTATGTTCAATGGGTTTAGAAATCCCTGCATAATGATTTTGGATAATAAAAGCTTTTTGAAATCAAACAAGGCAATCATTATGCAGATAAAAAGTTTGATTTTATGCTTTTTTAGGGTTTTTTGTGATTACCGATTTCATGCAAAAAAGCAAAAAGTGAAAACAATTGGAAAAACAAATGTTTAACATGCATCAATGGAATGAAATATCATTGCATAAATGCTGCCAACAATGTTATCACTTCTCCTTTTGGCATGGGAGGAGGGTTTTGAAACAAAGTGAACATATTACGCTGACTTATGAATGACCGTAGGAACATCCACAGCGACCCAATTGTGGCAGATCCCGCCAGGGATGACAAAGTTGTTAGTATACTCTGCATCTTCTTCCAGAATAGCAGCAACTTCCTCAGCTCGATCGGCGTGGATGAAACCTCCACTCTTGAACAACCCTTTCTCATTAAAGACCCCAGAAGAATAGCCAATGCCAGCCCGGGATTTGTTGTCTTCAAGCTCAATCATCTTCCCCAAACCAGCAACTGCACCCCATTCGATGGCCAGTTTCGCATCACGATAGGAAGCAAATGAAGGAGACTTCTTCTCAATTGGCTCAGCGATAGATAAAGCTTGGAAAGGCGTTCCAACTTCATCCTCAGCATCAAGGTATGAGAAGGAGGACAGGTGGCTAACCAAGAATAAATCCATCAAAAGCACTTAGTCTGGCAAATTCCTCCTCGAGTTCACAATTCTCTTGCTCAACATGATCCATCAATCTTGCAGAGATGGCTCTGGTGTAGTATCGGGAAGTGCGTCTTCAAAATAAATGAAGAGCAACAGAGATCAGACCACAGGACCGGAAGCTGAGAATAACACCTGCTTATGCAACTGATGCATGAAGTGTTTGTGCATATGATTTGTTTTTATTTCAAAGGAACTCGAGGGTTTTATTTGCAAACTTTGAAATATTAATCATTTTATTGCATATGGAAATATTTCCTTGAAATAAATCTTTGTCTTTCCATGTCTGAAAACTTTTGCAAAGAAACCCCTTAAGTTCCTTAAAAAAAAAATTCTCATTTTTTGATGACATGGATGCAGATGAATGCATGAATGCAACAATCACACTCAAGGATCAAGCAAAGCACACCAGACAAAGGTCATGGGGATAGCTCGTATTATCCTTAATATCAATCATCCATTTTGGTGGATTGTGGTTTTCACCTTATTGACACCCAAGTTCCATTGATATTAACGATATACGAACAGTTCAACCATCCTTAATATCAATCATCCATTTTGGTGGATTATGGTTTTCACCTTATCAACACCCAAGTTCCATTGATATTAACGATGGGTGAACGGATCAACCATGAATCACGGGTTTGTTGTGAGTCACGAGCATGGAGTCTTGGTTAGAACCACCCAAAGGGAGTGTACTAGGGTTTAAACCTGCCGAACATGTTCTACAAGAGGTTCCCATAGTCATCATCCCATCTTTCGAATATTATCGGAGGAACGAATACTCGTATTCCAAAAATATTCTCAAGAGAGACTCTTATGAGTGTAGTATCGCGTAACAATCGCATCAGATCTTACATCTGAATGACCTCCGCACTACGTCCTAAAAATAGGCCAAGATGGGCTTGGTAAACTAAGGTCCTTGGCTTCTAAGGCACATGATTGAAAGAATAATGCCTAACCACAAATGACTTGTGTGACATTATTAATCCAACATGACCTCCACCAAGTGAATGGACTCGCAAGTCAACTTGCTAAGGAATACTCCACACAAGTTGACAAGACTATGCCATTCTCCTATCCTAAGGTGCACTCGAGTCCGGGTATAGAACTCATCTCACAGAGATCACCAAGCAAATAGCAATTGTCTATCAAGCAATTCAATCATTACAATCAATACAGTAATCCCAGATTGTACAAAAATATGTCATATAACAAATAAACAATATCATACAACAAGGGTGAAAAGTAGGCAAAACCACCAAGGAGATTGTCCCCAGCAGAGTCACCACTTTTCTGTAGCGGTGTATTCGTCACTTTATGATTTATTGACTAAATCAAAAGCAAAGCATACAAAGAATCGAGTCGCCACCGCACTTTTATTTATCCAAGGGAATGGCTAAAAAGCGAACAAAAGCCTAAGAAGTTTTACACATAGAAAACTAATGAAAAGATCAGAGATCTGGGTAAGGGGTTAATTACGTAATGGGAAGGTGTTAGGCACCCAAAACGTCCTAGGTACTCCTAGGGAGCCCTTTTCACAACTTGTTGTACGAAATGTTATTTGTTTATGAAATATTTATTGTGCAAACATGGATTGAAGGGATGAGAAAAGAATATACAAGTTATTATTTTTGTGTTTGAACGGACGAACTCGTTGCCTACGTACCTTTCCATGGAAGGTAAGGATCAAAACGCCGTAGTTCGGCTAAAAGATTTCCAAAAGTATGGGTGAATTGATTTTAAAACAAAAGCCCTAAGGCCTTTCGTTATCCACGGGAGAAAACTCAACCTATACAAACAACAAGTCCACCATGTGAGAATAGCTTCAACTTGCTAGTGAGGGGTTAACCCTATAATAAGCAAGGAAGTCTTACAATTCAATCACTAAGGACAAAAGGTGAGATTAACATCAACCAACTAGGATAAATCAAACCTATGGCTAATGTATGAAAACTTATCAAGAATGGACAAAGCCACAAAACAATTGAGTGAGTGAAATTAACCAATTAGGATTTATTCACAAAAGTGGTCAAGATATGATTATAATTCAATTCAAAGAAGTATTATGAAAATGAAGTTTGAAAAATCAGAGGCTTAAGGCCTAGGTTTCTAATTTGAAAACAAATGAAAATGTTTGCACAAAGTTTTCAAGTTTCAAGTTAGCATGCCAATGGAGGTTTAAAGAAACAAAAGGTGGGAGGGTGAGGAAGTAAAACTTCTTAGATGTTCACCTCTTGAGATCATATGTAGATGATTCAAGTGATTCCTTTGGAATAGGCAACAATACAAATAACAGATGGACAAAGTAAATGGATATCGGATGCCAATCAATGGACTTATACCAATCTCACAAAACAAAAATGGATACCGGATGCCAATCAATGAACTTATTCCAATCTCACAAAACAAAATGGATACCGGATGCCAATCAATGGACTTATTCCAATCTCCTAAAACAAAGAGAAACATGGATACCAGATGCCAATCAATGGACTTATACCAATCTCCTAAAACAAAATGAAACATGGATACCAGATGCCAATCAATGGACTTACACCAATCTCCAAGGAATGATCACAGGAAACAACTGCCAATAAATGGACTTACAATTGACTCCTCACAAAACAAAACAAAGATAGGATATGGAGTGCCAATCAATGGTCTTATGTCCACCTCCACAAATGATCATAGGAAACAGATACCCAATCCATGGTATTACATCTGACTCCTCACATAAAGAAAATATGCTATGAAAAGCAAAAGCAAGCACATGGAATGATGCAAGTAGACATGCAAAAGAAAACATGAAAGCTGTACAGTTAAGCAATCAAGCAATGAGTTAGCACATACTATATACAATCAATTAGGCTCAAGCAAGGTTAGGCTTTACAGCCAACTAGAATGGGGTATTTTGTGCTCTTAACCCTAACATTGAGAGTTAGGGTGAAGCAGATGAAATGGAGATGAGGGGTGTGCCTCATAGCTCTTATCCCTGATCAGGGAGAGCTTTGATCAATGGAAAGTGTGGGAGTTCAGAAAGTTGGAACTCTTCTCCACAAATGATTGACTCTATAAGATCTTGGGTTATTATTCACAATGCATCAACACATGGTGTGAGCAAGGTGAATGACACACTGAGTAGCAGGAGATGGATTACACATCTCTTTTATCTGCCAATTGCCTCATAAGAGGACTTTTCCTGCTTGGCACAAAATTAAACAAGCACAAACATTGCCTCTTAAGGAGGGCTTCAGACAGGTGCCTACCAATAATAGTAGGTCTTCCAAACTACATGAAGATTAGAGATTATACCTAAGTGGTTAAGCAACCAAGCAAAAGCAAAGTTCAAATGAACTTAAAGCAACTTAGGTACCTGTGGAAACACTAAATAAATCAGTACAATGCTCAGACAAATAGACAACAGTCAATAAGCAACAGACAATCCCAATGTACAAAATGTGTAAGCCAAAAGGCAAACTCAAATGAGTTAGCAACAACCTACAAAACACACAAATGTTAGTAATCAAAAGCAAACATCAATATTCACATGATGAAGCATCACCAACTATGGAACTTGGATGCTTAAACCTGAAATCAAAGCTCAAACGTAAGCAACAAACCACTAGGTCAAAGCCTAGGGTCAAAGATGGAGAAAAAATTTAAAACAGGAGCTGAAATTTAACACAAAGCAACTCCGAACACATATTGACATATTCCAAAAAGGCTCACATCAAAATCATTCACCAAATGCATTTCATGATCAAGTGAAGTTCAAGGCAATTTCAAAGCTCATATGTGATCATCATGAATGAAAAATTCAAATCAAAACAGAAATGATTCAAATAATTCTGGAAAAAATCATGCACATTCAAGACATCTAACATGATCCATATACTAAAAATCAGAGGCATTGGACATCATTTGGCATGGCAATCACTTGGCACAAGTTGGACATTCAAAGGTGTGACACAAATTGTCATACCAAGTTAGCACAAGCATAAAACAGCAATGGAGCATAGGAAAAATACCAAACCAAACCAACATGTCAAGCAATGTGTCTAGTTTCATCATGAAAAATTTCAAGTTCATTGGATAAGAAACAAGCATTTCACAAAGAGATAAGCAAGGCAAGGTCAAAGTAAGACATATGGTCAATCATTCTAGCACTAAATAAAATCCAGCCAAGCACAACTTTGGAAATTATGATCATTAAAAACTAGACAGAATAAGGAGCATTGTGCAAAAAATTGGAGTGAAATTGATGTATTTTTCTATTTTATATGATTTTTTGAAGTTAAGGAAAAAATTAAAAATTAAAATGGACATAGCATATGAAAATAGGAGGGAAAGTGAATAAATGATGAAGCATTTGAAAATATTCGCTCGGTGAGAATCGAACCTGGCGCACATTCAAATTGCGCGCCTCAACCAAAACGACACAGTTTTGGACTTAAACCCTAGTGCTGCATGGAATTCCAGAATTTCGTAGCAAATGGAGCATTTCGTAGCAAAATCAAAGCAAAACCGTAGCTAACCTTGAAACGATGAATGTTCATAGGTTGAAGATGAAGATCATGATGATCTTCATCTGGATTTTCCAGATTTTAAAAATATGTCCAGAAATCATAATCAAACACAGCATTCGAATCATCATGTGATGTACATGCAAGATCCATAAACCATTCATGCAAAAAACATCAAAACAAGCACGGATCGAAGAGAATAAAATTCATCATCAAACTTTCAATCATCCATAACTAACTCAAAACAGCACCAAATCACACGATTCAAAGCTCAAATTCATCAGCATGCTTAGATCTACAATAATATGGCCATGGATTTTAAAATTAAGAGATTCGAATTGTGACCTCTTGAAGTGCAGAAGCTGGAATTCACACGATCTGCAGCTTGTAATGGTTCAAATCTACTCCACAGTGCTTGAAATGAAGATTGATGAAGTAATTGAGGCTTGAATGGATCTAGATCTTGCTCAAAACAGAAATTCCATTTGCATCTTCATGAACCTCTACCACTTGATACATGCGCGAATTCACCAATTGAACACTTGATCTGCACAGAATCAAAGCTAGGCAACAAGTATATGAAGTAAAATTGCAAGGTTCTTTGGAAAAAATTTGAATTAAGAATGAGAGAAAAATTTGAAGTGAGAGAGAAATTTGGATCTTGGAGTGTGAACAATGATTAACCTCCTCAATTCTGTTAGGGTTTAGGTACTTATATGGTTTACTAATCACTTGGTTAATCCCTAATTAGCTTGGTTAATGAAAATAAGGCAATTTACAAAAATCCAAATTTTGCATGTGCATGAAGCAATGGCACGTGAACAGTGCTCTTTTTTTCATCAAAGTCATTGGAAATCTTCTTTTAAATCCAATGGCAATGATAAAAATCTCATATAATGCACAAATTTTGAATTTTGTAATTTCCCTCCAAATAAACCATGGATTAACAAGTGATTATGTGATGACAATTCATGTAATGTGATGCATGATTTGGAAATTAGAGGTCAAGAGGAGAATATTGCAAAAAGAACCACTCATTTTGGAGCTTTGGTTGAAAAGTTATGCTTATTTGAAGTCCCATGCATACTTTGCCATGATTTGATCATATCTCCTCAACCACACATCATATGCTCATGATCTTGGACATTTTGGAAATGGGAGAGAAAGATATACAACTTTCATGTTCAACAAAATTTAATTTGAAGCTTTCTTGATAATGTAATATTGAGTTGAAGTTGGTCAAAAACCTTTCCATTTTTGGAAATTTCAAATTATAGGTCACTTGCTATTTTGGGAAATTTTTGACTGGACCTCAAATTCTTCAATGTGAGTGTTTGAAATGTCAAATGAAACTTGTTTGAACATGAATGAAGTATTTCTAATCACTTCCCACCTCCAAATCCACAGTTGACCTTGCAGTTGACTTTCTAGGTCTTCAGATGACCTGAGAATGTTCTGATGAAATTCAAGCCTCTACCACTTGGGATTTTGCTTCAAATGACATCATAGCTCATATGAACTCTTGTGAATGAGTATGGGGTCCAAATCTCAAGAATGACCACCATCTATTGCTCAATGAATGCCTTTGATTGCCTTGACCTGTTAATGCTTCATCTGCAAGGCAAAGGTTAGATGACATATTTTTGTACTTTTGGTTAGTGATTAAAAAGAAAAATAATGGTATACAAATGCAAACATGCTTGATGATCAAGAAACACTCTCAAAAGATGACCCACCCACAGGGAAGGAAGCAAGGTGTCCAATGATCCTTGAGGTAATGCAATGTTATGATATGATACCATGAGGGATCTTAGGGACAAATTTGGGGTCTTACACATAGCAGAATCATATGATGTGTGACAAACAATTTGAATCAGATTTGTGCTGGAAGGGATGAAAGTCGAAGTGAGGAAACCTTTGGTGTTGCAGATCGACAATAAGTCAACTATTAATCTTGCAAAGAATCTAGTTCTGGATGGAAGGAGTAAGCATATTGAGGTTATGTTTCATTTCCTAAGGGAAAAGGTAAACCATGGTGAATTTGAAGTGAGGCATTCCTCGAGTAAAGCCCAATTGGCCGGCATTCTCACCAAAGGGCTGAAGATCGACAAATTCCTAACTTTGAGAAAGAAATTATGAATAATTCAGATCGATTATGATTAGGTTGTGATCAGTCACCATTTATAGTAAGTTTTCATTACTGATCCGACGCAAAATAGAGACATTTGATACACTGTGCAAGCATTTAAGGTACAATTCAAGTAGTTTTACTTCCGTTATGTTATTTACGCATTTTTAATCTTTGTTATGTTTTACTTTGTTTATCTTGATTTTATGCGTGGGATAACTGTGTTTTTGTCCAGCAGATCCAGGTAGAAGAACCGGAGAACTCAGAACACGATAGTGCGAGAGTTCTACACGCTAAAGAGCAGAAAATCCCGGTACAGGAGGCCTGACACGGCCTTCTCGTGTCACCTGACACGGGCCGTGTCAGGGTAAGAGAAGCAGAAGAAGATAACAGTAGCCTGACACGGCCACCCGTGTCAGCTGACACGGGCCGTGTCAGGCAGAAACTCCCCCCGTGTTGGGCATGCCATGGGCGTGTCAGGAGAACCAGTAGGCTGACACGGGCCGTGTCAGCCCAAGCCCAATATTTCCAATTTTTTCGGGCTTTTCATTCTTCGGGCTTTGTGGAGACATCTTTGGACCTGTCCAACTGTTGCTGGGAACTTTCACTATAAAAAGAGGTCTTCTGCCAAAGGAAAAAGCATCTTGGAATACAGCAAACCACAGTATTGTGAAACAATCAAGTATTACAGAGATCAAGGCATTTGGAGAGCTGAAGAGATTCATGAGCGGGAGCGATTGAAGATCAAAGTCATCCAATTACTTGTAATATGTAATTTTTATCTTGAATTTGTTTTAAACAATATGAGTAGCTAAATCCCCCAATGCTAGGGGGTGTCCCTGATTTAGAATTGTAATGAATTTGAGTTTACATTTGCATTTATAATATTTTGTTTATGGTAACCTTTTGATGTGTTTATTGCTTTCTCTTTCGGACCAATTGAGATTGATCTATGGTTATCACTTAGGCTGGACCGTCAGTGATAAGGTTTTCATCAGGTTACTCTGCAGTAGATATCACCTAGGACTAGGGATACCCTATATGAACCAGAGCATTCTTGATATTATACAGCTTAACTTCACCCTAATTGGCTATGGATTAGGAATTATGGTAGATTGATTAAAGGTTTTCTCACCAAGGACTTGGGAGAAAATACCCTTGAGAACTGATAGTAATTGATATTTGTTGATGCAATAGTAACTCAGAGTTATTACAGGGATAAATCATACACCTTCCCTGGCATTGTTCATTTTTCTCTATAAACTCTTATTTTCATATTTCTTTATTATTATCTTTTTACACTAAAAAAACCCAAATTAATACTTTTTGTTTAATTGAATGATAATTTAAACTCAATACTAACGTGCAGTCCTTGAGATCGACATTCGGGGATTTTCCCCATTATTACTATAAAAGGCAAAATAGTACACTTGCTATTTTCCCGATCAGGTTGCGTTCGACAACTTGTATTATAAGAGAGTATGTTGTGATATAATCCAAGTTGTGACCCAAGCCCAAGTTAGGGTTAGAATTTGTTATATTAGTTACTTAGTATTCAAGTCACCTAGTTGTATATGAATACATATTGTAATTTAGTTTTCAACATCAATCCTAATATTACAGTTACTTTTCTTTTACTCTCTCTGACTCTCTTTCTCTCCTCACTAAAAATGTTTCACGCACTAACAAGACACATCAATATTTGATTCATTAATGTCCTACTATTTTGAGATCGATTATCACTACCTTTAGCAAATATGAGAAGATAGCCTCAATAGTTTTTGCTATTTTGTGCTCGCCCATTATAGTGTTCGTCCATTTTGTTACTCTAATCATGTGCTTTTCTACCATGCTTCTTCAATGGTGAGAGACCAAAGCATCCATTTCTTGTTCAAGTTGAATCTCATAACCAATTTGTCTCTTTCTTTATCCCATAAAACATCCTTTGACAATGTTGTCCTACAAATTATATTAACTAAGCAAATAGACATATCTCAACAAAAGAAATTCAACTTTGTGATCAACCTTGTAAGTTAAGATAGTGACTAACTTGAATCCAGCTGCTACCGAGTTAGCTAGCACTTTGTTTCCCTCCCAAAACCTAATCTATCACCAAGTGGATATCGAAGTAGTTTTATATGATTCGGATATATTAAGAATCTTAATCATAGGATATAGTGGTTTGCAATATACTACTTTCGGCCACGTAGGGTTGCAACTAGTCACCCTAGTTTTACAATATTTTTTATAATATTCTAAGGTTGTAAACCCAATAAAACATGCTTATTTTGACGAATTGGTATTTTAAGATATTCTATAAATTTTGTATTTTCTTTTGGTACGATATAAATTCTGTATTTAATTAAAGTAAAGTCGTGGGAAAATAGAACTTGGTGAATTTTATACAAATCCATTTCACTCACTAACTTGTCTAGAAGAGTATTTGTGGCATGGCATCAAGCTTGACAACAATGAAGTGTAAACAAATAAACGAAAGTGTGAAACAGAACACGAGTAATAAATGTTTAAAATGGGAATTTTCTATATATTTAGTAGGGATAAATTACAATCACATAAGTAAGAGCGATGTTGGAATTAAATTAAAGGAATTAAATTAAAGGAATTAATTGAGGCTCAGTTAACATGTTTTTAATTCGTATATATCATATTATCAAAATCAATATCAATAAGAAATGTGTTATCAAAACTTAAATCTTTATATAATTCTTATGTCAATTTAAGATGACGAATGGAGAAGTGTACAGAAGCATTCATGAAGTCTTGAAGAAAATATGTTCAAAAGTTTTGATTTTTAAAAAATAGATTTTTTTTAATTTGTATTTAGACATGAAGCTCGGCTTTACCTCAACATTCGAATTCAAATTTCAAAACAATTTTTTTTCTTCTCTCTATCTTTTATAAAGAGTTAAAACTCAAACTCATTTCAATTAGATTTAGATATCTCTGCGTCGCCATTATCTATATAATAAAATTAATTTTTTTAATAAAATATTTATTTTTACAATATTAAATTATATTACAAATAATAAAATAAAATAATTCTAAAAAACTTTATATATATTTTTTAAATAATAAAATACAAATTAAAATAATAAAACATTGACAATATATTTATAATAGAGATTATTTCATTACTTAATTTGTCCATATATATTTTATAAAATATAGTCCAAAAATATCCATACCTGAATTCAATAAAAAAAACAAATTTTTTTCATCAAATTTGAAACAGATTCAAATGATTCTCTATAAATACAAATTATGTTTGAATAACATAAGAAGAAACATCACATCGATATAATATACAAGAATTCGAAAGACATACATTTATAATGACTTTCATTGTGTATATCTAACATTTTGTAAATCAAATTTTTGTTATTTTGATTTCTACCCCTCATAGAAATTAAAATAATACATATGGTATCTATTCAACATTTTTCTAAACAATTATATCATAGATGAAATATATCACTTTCATTTGACTAACTAACATTATTTCCTTAACGCATTTAATGTGTGTTTGAAAATTCATTATCAAGCCACCGAGTACTCATTGTAGCTTCTCCATTTTCACATCTAAAATGCCTTGGAATGTAAAAAAAAAAACTCCTCAAACGTATACGTGACCTAAAATCTCTAACATAAAATATGTTTAACTTTGAAGGATTAAAAACATAGAACATTTATTATCTTAAAAAAGCATAGAACATTTAAATAACCCCCGAGTTCTGAAAATTAGGGATTGAAAGGTCAATTTATGTTCACTAAAATTCAATGTAATCTATCAATTATTACAAAAATAATAAAATTATGAATTTATTGTTGTTGAATTGTAATTTCTTGCATCGAAGCAGGTTATTCGAGAGAGTAAGTAAAGGTCGAACCACCTAGTGTGTTGAGTTGTGTTAGTGTGTCGAAGTGTCGAAACATGTTGATTCACATAGGATTTCGACTTATGTCTATTTTAGTAGTGTTAGCTATTTTTTGTTTTTATAGTTTTGAACTTTGGCTTGAGGTCCAATTTAACATAAATCTATAAATAGATGGAGTAACCCTTATTTTTGTAATGAAGTGAATGGAGTATTCATAACATTGTATTCAGAGTATTTTGCAGTTGCAACGTGAATAATAAGTTTTCCACTGTTTGTCAGAGAGAAACTCTGCAGAATTTTATTACTCTTCTCTTTCATCGTTCTTTACACTCTTTCTTTCTCTATTGTTCTTTTCTTTTCATTTTTATTGTGTGAGTGATGACAATCTTGTTCATCAAGATTGATTGAAATTCTCCATAGGTTTTGGTGGATCTCCAACATCTGATATCAAGAGCTCCAGTTGAAACGATTTGTGGGAAGAAAATCACCATGGCAACGAATCATCCAAACTGACATTTTCCAGCAAATCTTTCGATTCTCAAGCACAACAATTATGAGAATTAGTGCAAGCAGATAAAGATTGTGTTAAGTTATCAAGATCTTTGGGATCTTGTGAAGGAAGGAGTAGCAACACTTGTAGAAGCCGCGACAGATCAAGAAAAGGTTGCACATAAAGAATCAAAGAAGAAAGATTATAAAGCTCTCTTTATAATCCATCAATGTGTTGATGCAGATAACTTTGAAAAGGTTAGTGATGCAGAGTCAGCGAAAGAAGCATGGTAAATTCTGGAGAAATCGTTTGGAGGCACAGAGAAGGTGAAAGATGTGAGGTTACAAACTCACAAAAGAACATATGAATTGCTTCAGATGGAAGACAATGCAAGCATAACTGATTTCTTCACCAATGTTACGAAACTGGTGAATTAAATGAAGGTATATGGAAAAGTGTTGACATCATGATCTGTTGTTGGAAATATCTTGAGGTCGTTGGCTCCAAAGTTCGACCATATGGTAGTAGCCATAGAAGAGTCGAAAGATTTGTCAAAACTGACAAAGGAAGAGCTTCAAGGGACGCTTGAATCTCATGAACAAAGAATGGCTGAAAGAGTTGCAGGAAAGTCGATGAGTGATATGACTTTGCAAGCTCAATCAACAAAAGAAAGAAAAGGAAAAGGAAACTGGAATGGTAACAAAGGCAGATGAGGCTACAATAATTCGACTGGTCGAAATCAGCAAGAAGGAAACTAGTCGAATCAGAGAAAACCCTGGAACGAAGGCCACCAAAGAGGTGGTGTTGCAGGTAGAGGAAGAGGTGGTGGTAAAAATCCAGACAAGAGTCACATTCAGTGTTACAATTGTCATAAGTATGGTCATTATTCCAATGATTGTCCAGAAAAGCAGAAGAATCAAGAAACTTATGCAAAGATGGCGAAACATGAAGAAGAAGAGACGTTGATGGTGGTTACAACAATAGATGAAGAGAGATTCAAGGACCAGTGGTACTTGGACTCAGGATGCTCATCACACATGTCTGGAAGAAAAGATTGGTTTGTCAACATAAAACCCTCAATGAAGAACATGGTGAAATCTGCAAATGACAACACTCTAGCAGCTGAAGGTGTTGGTGATGTTCTGATTATGAGGAAAGATGGCAAAAGGTCTGTAATTTTAAACGTGTTGTACATACTAGGCATGAAGAGCAATTTGTTCAACATATGGCAGTTAGTCGAAAAGAACTTCAAGGTGTCGATCAAAGACAAGATGATGAGAGTTCTCAACTCAAATGGAAGGTTGATCTTGAAGGCTCCAATGTATCAAAATATAACCTTCAAGATTGAACTAAATGTGATGGAGCATAAGTGCCTTGCAACAGCAACCAACATATATGAATGGATATGGCATTACAGACTTGGCCATCTCAATTTCAAAGACATCAGAGATTTGAAGAGAAGAAATATGGTTTCAGGATTACCATAAATCGACATTCCAAACGAAGTATGTGAAGAATGTGTGCAGGCAAAGCAGCATAAGAACAACTTCAGTAAGGATGCAGGAAGCAAGTCGAAGGAAATTCTTGAAGTCATATACTCTGATGTATGTGGTTCTCTCCAGGTGGATTCGATTAGAGGTAACAAATACTTTGTTATATTGATAGATGATTTCAGTCGAAAATTATGGTCTTACCTGATCAATAAGAAAAGTGAAGTGATCGAGGTATTTGCCAAGTTTAAATTTATGGTCGAAAGACAGAGCGGTCGAAAGATCAAGATTTTGAGGACTAATGGTCGTGGAGAATATGTGTCGAAAGACTTCGATGCATTATGTGTGAAAGAAGGGATTATGCATGAGGTGGTGCCACCCTACACTCCACAGTAGAATGGAGTCGCAGAAAGGAAGAATAGAACCATTATGAATATGGTTAGAAGTATGTTGAAAGGCAAACATCTACCTAAAGAATTATGGGGAGACGTTGTGTCGACTACGACATATATCCTAAATAGATGTCTGATGAAGAAGCTAGAAGGAATCACGCCAGAAGAATGTTGGTCTGGTGTCAAGCCTAGCTTGAGTCATCTGAGGGTGTTTGGATCTATAAGACATAGACATGTCCCAGATCAGTTGAGAAGAAAACTTGATGACAAGTCGAGTCAGATGATCGTGATAGGATATCATTCGATTGGAGGATACAAGTTGTTCGACCCAGTGAATAAGCAAGTGGTGATCAGCAAGGACGTGATCATAGATGAGCTTAAGTAGTGGGATTGGACTGAGAATGTCAAGAAAGATTCAGTGAGAATCTTTTATGATGAACCAGCTAGTGAAGTCGAAAGAAAAGTTCGACAAGAAGAAGTCAGAGGTGAAGCAAGCATAAGCAGACCTCAAAGAACAAGAAAGGTGTACATGTTTCATAAATCCCTGTACGGACTTAAACAGGCTCCAAGAGGTTGGAACAAGAATATGGATGGCTTTCTAAGGGAGAAGGAATTTGTAAAGTGTAAATCTGAATATGGAGTATATGTAAGAAGAAGCAAGAGTGAATTTCTTATACTATGCCTCTATGTCGATGACCTGTTGATAACACGTAGCTGCAAAAAGGAGATCGAAGACTTCAAAGGTGATCTCAACAAGGAATTCGAAATGTCAGATCTGGGTGACATTTCATATTTCCTTGGCATCGAATTCTACAAGAGTGGTAGAGGTTTGATGATGCATCAAACAACGTATGCAGGCAAAATACTCAAGAGATTTTAGATGCAAGATTGCAATCCAACTCCGACTCCAGCTGAGCCCAGATTATAACTGTCGAAAGATTCAGATGAAGATGATATCGACCTAACCCAATATAGAAGACTTATTGGGTCACTTCGATACCTTTGTCACACAAGGCGTGACTTAGCAGACAATGTAGGTATGGTGAGTAGGTTCATGCAGAAGTCAAAGGTATCATATCTAGCAGCAGCGAAGAGGATACTAAGGTATCTGAAAGGAACTCTCGACTATGACATTTTATTTCCTGCAGTTGATGAAGGAAAAGAATGCAAATTAGTGGGAAACCGACTCAAGTTGGTGTAGTGATGCTGAGGACCGAAAACCCACAGTTGGCTATGTGTTTATGCTAGGTGGTGCACCAGTTGCTTGGAGTTCGAGAAAGGAGCCAGTAGTGGCATTATCGTCATGCGAAGCAAAATACATAGTTGTTTTTCTTTGTGCATGTCAAGCAACATGGATGGTGAATCTGGTCGAAGAGATAACTAAGAGTCATTGAGCAATTACCATGAGGATCGACAACATGCCAGCTATCAATCTGGAGAAGAATCTGATAGGATATGGTCGAAGCAAGCACATCGAAATGAGGTTCCATTATCTTCAAGAGCAGGTAGCTGATGGGAAGATGAATGTGGAGCACTGCAGAACTGAGAATCAGATTGCAGACATCATGATGAAGGGAGTGCAGGTCGAAGTGTTCAGAAGACTAAGAGTTATGATGAACGTAGATAGCTTAGACACAATGAATTATATGGTGTGTTGAATTTTAATTCCTTGTGTCGAAGCAGGTTGCTCGACAGAGTAAGGAAGTGTCGAACCACCTAGTGTGTCGAAGTGTCGAAGCATGTTACTTCACACAGGATTTCGACTTATGTCTATTTTAATAGTGTTAGTTATTTTGGGCTTTTATAATTTTGGGTTTTTCCTTGAGGTCCAAGTTAACCTAAATATATAAATAAAGGGAGTAACCCTTATTTTTGTAATGAAGTGAATACAGTATTCATAATATTGTATTCACAGTATTTTACAGTTGCAAAGTGAATAAGAAGTTTTTCACAGTTTGTGGGCAGAGAAAAATTCTGCAGAATTTTATTACTCTTCTCCTTCATCGTTCTTTACACTCTTTCTTTCTCCATTGTTCTTCTCTTTTCATTGTTATTGTGTGGGTGATAACAATCTTGTTCATCAAGATTGGTTGAAATTCTCCATAGATTTTGGTGGATTTCCAACAATTGTAGGTTGTTCATATTACAGTTTAGTGAGAAAACTGAACTGAATCGAATTAAATCATAATAAAAATTCACCTTAATAAAATTGAATAGTTTTACCTATTCAGAACCTAATCAAATCAAAATTATTGGTATATTATTTCGAAATTCCAAATTATATTAAATTGTTAGAAGATAATTTTTCTCAAACGGTTCGATTCATACTTTTTTAAACAACTTGTTATTGGTTTGCAATGAGAAAATAAGACTAATGACAAAAAAAAAATATATAAATCATCTCCTTTTTTTACATATGGCTAAATTAAAATTGTAAAGTTCAAACTCTAGACTCAATATACCTAAAATAACATGTTAAATATCTTATTAGAGATATTCAACCCTAGTTAAAGTAGAACATGATCAATAAAATGGAGTGAAATTCTAACCGTGTATATAATCAATTTTATCTAACTAGAGTAATTAGTGTCTTAAAATTTCAGCCACGGTATTCACACAGAATTCTTAATGAAGAAGATTTTATGGAATTGTTACCTTCATTTATTAGTGGAATTAAACAATTACTAATTTGGATCACATGGAGCCACTAATTAAACACATTTTAGCACAAAAGAAAATAAGAGATAGATTCAACACAAAAACTAGTTAACACTTTTACATTACTTTATTAGAAATGTGGACAAGTACTCCATCCAAAATATTTATGAAGTGGAGGTGGGTATACAAGACTCTCAAGTCGTGCAAAAAATGACATAAGCAAGAAAATCTTATCAATATCAATGGCCCACACGAAAACATAGAAAAAATGGAAATGGAGAACAAAATGTCAAGTGTAAATTAAATATATAGTTTAATTCTAATACACTATGGGTTTTAATCTATATTACATTAAAATAATTACAAAATTTTAAGAAAAGTACTCTTTTATAGTAAAAAAAAAGTTTAGGTGGTCGAAGATGAGATATATTGAATCGAATAACATGATTGATTTGGATTAAATCGGATAATTAGATCAAATAATTTGATATTAATAACAAAGTTGTATAGATATTAAATCAGATAAAACTAAATTTCAACAAAGTTGTAAAATTATTGTAAACTAAATCGATTTTTTGTGTTTATTAAATTTTTTTTTTCTCGAACAAAGATTAAGATAAAGATACAAAATTTTCTACTAGTTTTTTAAAATTTTAGTTATAAATGTATTTTCTACTTTGAAGCTTTGTTAGTTTTTTAAATACTAATCCCTTTGATTTGTCGAAACCCTTCATTTATTTATTTTTCTGATTCCTATCCGTTTGATTATATGACAAATTCAGTAGTAAGATCAAACCGATTAGTTCTCTTAAAAAAAATTATGGATTTCAATTTTGCATCTTGATCATCATTTAATATTTATTATCCAACTTTTATGATTAATTAACAATATGTAAAACATATTAATAATTTTTATACCAATTAAATCCAATGGAATAGGGTTTAAGGCTTTATTGTCAAAGTCTTTTTGTTTATAAAATGATGAGGAAACTTTTAAGGACTTTGTCTTGTAATAATCTATATATAAGCTACCCTTATAAACCAAATTTTACATCTACTCATAAAGCTCTCAAACTCAAATCAAAATCTTTTTAGCCGGCACAAATACTTTACACAAAAAAAAATGCCTTCAAAGAAAAAAAGTCAATGGAAAACCTTAGTACTTGGTTGTTTCAAAGACAAAAACCTTACCTTAGAATCACCAAAACTTGTTTCAAAAAAGCAAGGTTCAAGTAGAATCTCTCTTTCTGATTTAAGTGATTATTCATCTCCTTCTGTCATAAGTGATTTATCCAATTCATTAGTTGGAAATGTTCAAATCTTCACTTGCAAAGAACTCAAAGAGATCACAAACAACTTCAACAAATCGAATTTTCTCGGCGAAGGTGGATTCGGAAAGGTTTACAAAGGTTTCATTGATGATAAACTTAGGCCTGCACTTGTTCCTCCTCAACCTGTTGCTGTTAAAGCCTTGAATTTGGATGGAAAACAAGGTCATAGAGAGTGGTTGGTAAGAACTTTTCTAAACCTCTCAACATTATTATCATTATCGGTGTTTTATAAACCGAACCAGACAGTTCAACCGATTAAACAAGCAATTAAACCTCAAAATGATGTTAAAATTTTAATTTTTTTTTTAATGTTTTATAGGCTGAAGTGCTGTTCTTGGGGCAGTTGAAGCATCGCAATCTTGTTAACTTAATTGGTTATTGCTATGAAGATGAGCATAGACTTCTTGTCTATGAATACATGGAAAGAGGAAGTTTAGAAGAAAAACTTTTCAAAGGTGAAAATCATGTTTAATTTCTTGTAAATAAAATTAAAATTGTAACAATTTTTTTTATTAATTATTCTCCTTTTAATTAAAATGCAGGTTATTTAGCAACTTTGCCTTGGTTAACAAGAATCAAAATAGCACTTGGTGCTGCTAAAGGACTAGCTTTTCTTCATGAAGAAGAGAAACCTGTTATTTATAGAGATGTTAAAGCCTCAAACATTCTATTGGATGCTGTAATAATTTATTCATTCATGCATTTTTATTAATTTTGTTGTTTTGATCAAATGAAAAAGCATAAAGTGACATAAAAACATGTTCATCTTTTTCAGGATTTCGTTGCTAAGTTGTCGGATTTTGGTTTAGCGATTGATGGACCGGATAAAGATCAGACTCATATCACGACTCGTGTGATGGGCACACATGGTTACGCCGCTCCTGAATACATCAATACAGGTATAATAGTCGATTTTTGATTTTTTGACCGAACTTGAAATATGAACAATCTGATCATAATCGATAGCTTAGACCTATCTGACTATGTGCGACCACAAAATTCTAACAGTATGACCTATTTTTCAAAAAACGGAGTTGACTTAAAATAAATACTTTTTAAGTCGACTAAAATTGTCTTCTCGTGAAAAAAAAATTCAATTAACTTATTATTATTTTGTTTTGTTTTTAGGTCGTTTGACGACGATGAGCGATGTATATAGTTTCGGAGTAGTTCTCTTAGAGCTACTAACCGGAAAGAAATCAGTGGACAAAAAAAGACCATCAAGAGAACAAGATTTAGTAGAATGGGCGAGGCCATTATTGAAGGATTCACACAAACTCGAAAGAATAATCGATTCGCGACTCGAGGATCAATACTCGATCGAAGGAGCAAGAAAACTAGCCTCCTTAACCTATCAATGTCTAAGCCATCATGACAAAAGTAGACCAACAATGAGAACCGTTGTGAAAACCTTAGAGTCTCTCATGAAACTAAATGACATTCCAATTGGTCATTTTGTTTATGTGGCTCCTAATGAGGTGACAAATAGTGAAGTGTCACTAAATGTGAGTGACAAAAGTGTTGTGAAAGTTAAGGATGAAGAAAAGGAAGAGGGTCGAAGAATTCGTCGAAAAAGTCGTAGTAGTCGACGACGGATTAAGGCAATGATGAGGTCTGGTTCTGTTTACTCTGATACTGCTCTGTATAAGACTCTTGGAACTGGTTTGTATTCACCTAAGGAAAGCAAGGAGAAGCAATAAGAAGAAGAAGATGAAATTTGACAGTGTTAGAATGATTAAGCCTTGATTCTCTACCATGATAATGTCATCATAGATAGAGTTAGGAGAAAGAAAATAGGAGAAGAAAAGACAATATATTACTTGTACATCACAATACACATGTTTTGGTTTTTTTGTGTGGTGTTTTTTCATTTTTTTGAGGTTTGAATTTTGATGTTTTCTTTTTGTAGAATTTCCATTTTTTTGTTTATGTACACATTGGATAATATATTCTTAAATGAATAGCCACATTTACATAATGTATGCATAATTAATCATGTTATTGGTAAGAACTAACAGTCTATTTTATCAGTGAAGTTGTTTTTTCCGACTTTCTTATAATATTGTCTTATTTTAAATAAAATTGAGTTTAAAATTTTTTAAATAAATACTCTAATTTGAATCTTGTAGAGTAAGAAACATAGTTGAAACAAAACTCTCATTAGAGATGGGAAAACAATTTTTTTACATGTTTTTCCACCTTGTCATGGACAATTGAACCTCATTTCATGCTGCCTTGTGGAGGAAGCAAAGGAATATTGAAGAACATTGGAAAATTCTATTCTATTTCTGGCATTATTTTCCTTCTTTATATGTATAATCTACACTTTTTCATTTGAAAACTAAAGATTTTGAAAGTGAAATATGCCAAATTATTTTATTGGCTACTAGTACCATTGACTTCTGCCTTGTGTTGACCAAATGCTTATCAACAAATTTGTGTTGTGGATTAGATTTTCCAAAATTATGGCATCATTTTATTGTATAGTTTTAGATTCATTATTTATGCAGAGATTGTGTTTTGTGTCACATGTAAATAAATGGAAAGATTGTTTTGACCATAACAAATACTTTTTTGAGATTTTAATGTTGGAGATAGAATTTGTGTGGCAAATTGAAACTCTTATTCTTAATAATGAAGATGCCTATCTCTATTGCATGATTAGTCCTTGATTTTCTCTCATACTTTAAGAAAATAAAATTAATGTGTTAATTTGGTTAAACGCAATTCTCTTAAACATGTTGATACAAAATTATAAGTCTTTTTCATTCCTAGATTGTGAATGTTGATTTTGTAGAAGTTTCAGCGGTCTTAAGACACAAGTACTCTGATTTAATCGATTTCTTTTGTTTTCTATCATCTCTATTTCATTGTACCGAGAAAAAACTCTTAACACAAATCTAGTGTAATATGAACAACTCAGATTAAGTAATTTTTTTCTTTACAAATATAAATGAGAGACATAAGTATTTAGAAACTAGTTTTCTATATTAATTTTTTTAAATAAAATAATTACTCATTAAACTATAATTTTTCATCTAATAATTTGTTTTAATCCTTCTACCATAAAAAGTAAAGAAGAAAAATTACAAGAAAACATAGCAAAAGTTTCAATCCTTTGAACAAGACTTAATCTTTGATAGGGCTATAAATAATCATATCAATTTGTTTACCAACCCCAAGCATTAGTGGGAAGAATGAAAGTATGAAAATAACTTGTGGTATGGCTAATATCATACAAAATTAAAGAATCTACTAGAGCTGTCATTTGGTGACATGTCAACAATCAAAGCAAAGACTAATTAATAATAATAATATTATTATGATTATGATTATGATTATCAAATCAAATTTCACTATAGAAATATTTGTCACATATTTTCAACTATATGATCAATTACATTACAATCTTTCTAATGACATCATTAAACCCTAATCCAGAAGTTTCTTCATTGCTTTAAATACCAACATAAAACACACGGTAGAATGAAATTGTAGGACTTTATACAAACATAGATTAAGATTTTGTAAAAGCTGGTTTGAATGGTAAATAAGGGCTTTTGATTAGTTGTGAATATCATGCTCCACTGAGATTGGTGAGATAAGTCATTTTCAAATTCTTTTATGTACTTCTGGATCATAAGTTGAGAGGCACACGTTTTGACTAGTAGCTTCTTATTCTATGGTAAAATTCAATTTTGAATAAATTATTTATAATAATCATTTTTTTAATTAAAAAATCAACTAACCGATTCTTAAACAATCAAATTATAAAAACTTATTCAAAACAATCCCAACGTTTTAGTAATATGGTATAATAATTCAAAATTATGAATCGTATCAAATTGTTAGAAGATAATTTTTTTTAAATTTAATCATTTGTTAAAGAGTTAAATTATTATATATTTTTCCTAACTTTTTAAATTAGAAATAAATAAATTTATTTTTAGCATTTTTCAGTTTTGGTTTAATTCAGTTTTAATTTCGATTCTGATTATTTGTTATTTGGTTCGTGTTATTTGATTTGATTCTAAAATGATTTATATAATATGGTTCGATTCATCAATTAAACATAATAATTCGATTATTTTAACTTCAGTTCAGATCGACAGATGGATTATATTTGTAAAATAGTCCTACATCAAATCATAGAAAAAAAAAAACTAAAATTTTGGGTAATGTAGAATGAGTGAGTGACATCTCTTATATCATCAATCTACATTATATTTCAACACAGCAGTTAATTAACAAGGTTAGGCATTATGCCACTAAAGAAGATTCAAAATTCTTATAAGATATATGAATTAGTCTACACTGCCTCTATTGTAGAATCATAAAGAAAAAATCACATTTAGGATTCAACATGGGAAACAATGTACAAGGATTTGGTCTTAAATGGTAGCAAGTAACAAAAAGGAAAGAAAATTATGAAATTGTGACTTAAACATTTTGTTGCCAATAAGTTGGACTAAAATTAGATTAATTCAAGAATCTACCAAACTCCATTATAATGTGTTCTAAATGCTAATGATGATGATTTATGTTTCCTTATTTTCGTCTTTCACTTTGGCAGTAGCAGTTCACATTGAAGATATGCAACATATATGTTGCATGATGTCAATACAATGTCTATGTCAGGCTTGTTTAAATATAATATAGTTTTGGACAAAGTTCCTCTTTTAAGCTTACTAACATTTGAAAAAAGATAGACTAGTTTATTTTGTGAAAACAATTTATGTTTTATTTTTTAAAAGTTAGGTTTATTTTTGTTTTTTAATCAAAAGACATGAGACTCTTAAAATGAACAATTGTATTTGAGAGAATATGAAATGTTAATTAGAGAAAATGCAATTTTTAAAATAATGAAAACAATTTTTTAATATTTTTTAAAAAGATACATATTTTTTTCATAATAAAATAGGAATGGAGGAAAGGTTGATGATGAGCTTTGTAAAAAGGTTTTTGATGTAGTGGTAACAATTTTTCGATGACGTGTAAGTAAGTATATAAATGAGGTGGAAGTTTAAAGTGAGTAACGAATTGTACCTAGGTGTGACTCAGAGTCACGGTTATATAGTGGGAGCAGTTAGAACCGTATTTGGTTTGTCCGGTTTGGAGTGGAAGGAACTGTTGTATGCATATCAACGATTTGGATGGAAGGAATGGCATACTTGTGTGCGGCTCTCGTACACAAAGTATCACTTAGACATTAGTGATTGACACACCTTTACTATATTAAGTCGGTCTTCATGGGGAAATTGACCATCCTATAATGTTTGAACCACAAGTCTTTTATCACCTTTGAATAAGTGATTGTTGATACAAATGTTAGCGAGGTTGGCCCAGGAATATGAATCATCCAAAGTATATGTTTGTTGAGGATGCGCATTGGGGGGGGGGGGGGGGTTCTCCGTGGTGGAGTTGAGTGTGAGTAGTTGATATGGGAACATGCGAGTTTTAAGCACTTCACACAAACAGAGCGTTATTGTGGCGATAGCTTCCGCATGCCCTTATGCATGTAGGGAAGGAATGTGATGTGCCTAGGCCCGCTTAAGCGAACTCAAGTATGATTGTTGCTTCGAGAACCTATTTGATTCGTTGGCACATAACCTCCAAGTTCAACGACAACGATTCATCCTTATTTCAATAGTGAAATTACAAAGAAAACACTTTATTAGTCATTTTTCTTTATGATTGAGAATTCTTCGTATTCAGATTGCTTAGCTTGAATCATAAACAACCACATATGTCTTCATCCAGCTTCTTCAAACCACTAGCATTACATTAAGGTATTTTCTTCTTTCTCCTTTCTATTTTTGAGTTTTCATATGGAGAACCCAAGAAACTCAAATTTAGGTATCCCTTTTGTAGACCTCGGTGATGTAGAAGTTTGTGATGTTAATCCTAGCACTAAACTTGTGGTGGTTAATCTTGGTGATAGGTAGCCTCATCTCACTCGTATAGATATAAAATAGGTTGTGATAGGATTTATCTTTGGGTGAATCAAGATGACTAACACCAATTTTGTAGAAAACCTCATGGATGACCCTTTGGCGCAAAGCATTGCTAAGAGCTTAGAATGTACACTTAAATGTAAGTCAGAAAGAGGTTTACATATGTGTGGGATACCTACGCACAAGTGTTTGATCTCCCGAATATGAATTACTCTTCCTTTCGGCAACTTTGAGGTTTAAATCCTCAATCTCCAGGGAATGACCTCTTCACAATTGCATCCCGTAAGTTCTGTGTATGTGAAAGCCTTCTAGTACTAGTGTGAGAATAAGAATTTTTTCCCATGTTGGTCTTGTTATTTCACCTATTCCATATGAAGAGCAAGTTTGTTAACCACCTGTAACACCTCGATTTTAATTTTAATATTTTAATTAAATTAAAATGTTTTATATGACTTTGTTTGAGTGCTCTATTTGATTTATTGGTATTATTAAGATTAGGTAGAATTTTATTAGAATTATCTTTAATTTTAAATTAATTAAATAATAGAAATATTGATAAATTGAGCTTTGTGAATGAAATTAGTGTTTTTTAATTAAAAATAAGGAAAATGGTGAAATTAATGAGAATTGAGAGGAGTTGGTGAATTAATAAAATTAGTAGAGATTTATTTAAATAAAAAGGAGAAATAGAGTTAGTGTTATTTTGGGGAGAAAAGTTGTCAGCAGAGTCAGAGAGAACCCTAACAATGTAAAAAGTAGGAGAAGAGAGAGATCACATTGTTGTAACTCATAGCTTGCTGCAAATTTGAGGTAAATGGGTGGTCTTTTTTTTCATGATATGGATATTTAGGGCATAACAGATAGAGAGGATTCCTTATCCTCTTTCTCTTTTCTTTTGATTTTTCTCCTTTTGAAGAAATAGTTGAATCTATAGATGGTTTGTGCAAAACCTTTCTTGATTACAGTGATGCATTGTGAAACTCGTGTTGTAATTGATGGTTGATTTTCATATAAAACTTTATGTGAAATTCTGATTTTGATCTTCATATGCTTATGTGGTTGTTTTGATGAAAAGCGTGAACAATTTGATGACAAATTATTAATATTTGCGAAATTGGTGTGTTTAATGTTTTATAATAGGTATATGATGATTTGTTATGAGTTTTGGGGTTTCTGGGATCAAAATCGAAGCCTTGAAAGTGATATAATCGTGAAAATGCAGAATTTGCATTCTGCACAGTGGTGACAGGCTTTACCTTCGTGATGGGCTAACCGTTACTACATTGGGAGAGCTAAAGAGCACAGCGAGATGCTGGACCAAATGTTATGGAACTTAGGGCGAGTTCTTTGCTAGTAATCAACGTGATGACGGGTGTGTGAGATGTAGGGATGACAAGCATAAGTGATGGTCGTCATGCCTTAAGGGTTCCCTGTCATGCCCTTGGTTGACTAGTTTGGGGTCGTTTCCTCGATTTTTCGAGTAGATTTTGTTTTCGATGTTTATTCCATGTTGTTTTGATGTTATTGATGAGTTTTTTTTGAGAAATTACATGATGTAATTATTATGATGAGTTATGATAAAAATGTTGAGTTGTGTTAAGATGTTTGGTCTATAGAGGAACAATATGTGGCCTTATATTGATGATGTTCATGTTGAGTTTAGGTTCAGAGAGGGACCGATAACGAGTATTGGAGTTGGAGGTTGAGACGAGTATTACATTTGTTTGTTTCATTCATGCATCATGTATATCGGTGATAGGTGAAGGACTTTGATCCAGTCATGAGTCTCAGGTTCAGAGACCGAACCTTTGATGAGTTTGATGGTGACAGACTTCGGTGTTGTGACGAGTCTCGGGTTCTGAGGTGGAACATGTGATGAGTATGATGGTTCAGAGATGAAACTAGGTTCAGATAGGAACCAATGATGAGAGGATTAATCAATAACATACCTCTGATATCCAAAAACCTTGGTACCACATGCATTGGAGTAGAGGAGATGATATGCATTGCATACATAACCGCATTTGTGATTGATTATATGTGTGGATGATTTATGAGATTGATGAGTGATATTATATACACTATCCTTGATGTTTTATACACCGCTAAGATATATGAATGTATTTATCACCCCTACTTGTTTGTTTGTGCTATTGTTTATGCTTGTGGTGCAGATACTCGTGTAGAGAAGCCTTAGTTGTTGTTGTTGTTGTGTGTAGGACGGTGTAATAGCCTTCTTCGTAATTTATCGCTTTTGAGTTTATTTTAGTTTTGTGTGTGTAATACCCCAATTTTGACTCTAAGATCCCTCATGCAATTTCATCATATGCATTAACATTGGGATCATACCTTGGCATCCTCCTTACCCCTCTTTCATTGGGTTTGTTTTGGGAGAGATCACCAAGCATCATGTGATTGTATCATACTTGTATATTATCATTTTACTAACCAAAATACCAAAAATATGTCTTTGCATTTACCTAACTCTTTTGTAGGTAAGGCATGTTCTCATTGATCTATCAAGTTCATATCTAGGGTTTGAGACCCTCATGGCTAAAAGAGTACAACCATGGATTGATCCACAAATGGTTACAAACATCATATATGAATCCCAATGATCTATACATGTCATATTGATCAAGTTTTCTTCAAGAGTTTGGAGGTGATTTGCCTTGGAACCCCTAGTTTGACTAAGTATCTTGAGTAACTTCTCCAACAAGCTATCTCACCAATTGATCATATTTCTCAAGGGACACCTCAAGTTTTATCATTTTATGCATATATTATCTACCATGGGCCCAATAAAGTCAAGATAATTGAAGGTTAGCAAGTTGATTGATGGTGGTTGGCCAGATGAATTCATCTGATCAAAACTAGGTCTCCCTACACCCTATCTCCTACAATTTTCACCATATGAAAATGATTCTAAGAGAAACTTTACTCTAAATGACATTCCAAACAACTTTAATGTTGGGACCTAGAGCTAGTTTTTCTTGGAAAATCATTTACTATGTTGAAACATTATAGGTCATTTTGTCTAAACCCTAATTTGAAAGTCAACTTCTCAAGGCCATAACTTGCTCAATTTTTATTATATGGAATATTTACAAGTTTCACAATCAAATTCAAGATGTCTATTTCAACTTTCATGTTTTGAGTGAGACCTATTCAACTTTTATGAGCATGTGATATGAGGATACATTATAGGTCATTTTTGACCTATACCATTGAACAAGTGATTTTTCCAAACTTCAAAAATGCATAACTCTATCATTATAAATCCAAATGACATGAAATTGGTGATCATTTTGAAGGTCTTTGAAATAAATACAACTTTGATGAAGACACTTTTCTCATTTGAAGCTCACATAAAAAGTTAAGCAAGATGGAATATTGAGATATATGGCTTGACACTTAGAAAAAATTTCAACATGTTGAAATTTCCAAACTTCCACCTTCAAATTCACCATGATCCAAGTTCCAAATGAAAAAGTGTTCAACATCAAAGTTGTTCCCCTTGATCTAAGCTTTCTAAAGAACCCAAGTTCATGCATTTTGGATGAAGTTTGCTAGGTCTGCGCATGGCTTCAACAGAGCTGCATCATTGGAGAAAATCAAATGTCCAAAACTCCACATATCATTGCCTTGCCACTCAAGCCTCATTTGAACTTCAGAACAGTTGGATATGGATCAAATTGGATTGCTTCATGGGCCTGTACACGCCCATGCAATCTTTTGCATGAAATGTCCAAATTTAGCAATTTTTCAAGTGTGCAAATATCAGTCCCAATTGCTATAAATATAGACCCTTGGAGCTCAATTCAAACAGACCTTGCGCGCCAGCTTTGCCCCCCAATTGAAACCCTCATATTTCAAAGGAAAACCTGAGAATTTTCAACTTGAAAATTGAGTTTGAATCTCACTGTTTGGAGATTCAAGAACTCTAGGATCCAAAGCTTTGTACCATTGCTAAACCTCTCCTGCAAGCTTCTCAAGTGTGATCAGATCAAGGTTGAAGCAAGCAACATCAAGTTCTGCACAGCATTGAAGGTAAATTTCAGAAAACTTCATCTCTTCGATTCTCACTCAATTCTACTCAATTTTCTTGGATCTTTAGTTGTCTGAAGTCCTACCAATGTAGGCAAGAAGATTGAGTTGCTTAGAGGTCAAATCGAAGCAACTCAGTTGACACACCTCAAAATTTAACTCCATATATCTTTTTATATATTTGGAGTTAGTTGAAATTGAGGTCAGATTCGTGCTCTACGCCATTTTTTCTTTCAGATCATGTCCTCTTTTTTTATTTTGGTGATGGTTGAGGATGGACCAGTCCGGTGAGGTCCACCGGAGAAGAAGACCGGAGCTCTGCCTCCGGCGGTGTGTTGGCACGTCTCCCAGCCACATGATCCATTTGAAATGTTTTAATCTTAGGCATTGGTTTTGATTACCACGCGTGTGGCGCGCTGACTAGGTTCCATCATGCAACGCGCGTTTGTGTCCACTTGATCTACCACCTCAATTAATGAGGGAGATCAAGTGGTTCACGTTTTTTTGATTTTTTGATTTTAGTTTTAATTCATTTGATTTTCATTAATTCATATTAATTTTAATATTGATCCAAAAAACATGAGAGTTTCACCAAAAAAATTTAAATAAATTCCTCTTTCATATTCTGAATTAAAATTATTTTTTGGATCATTATTAATATTTTTCATGATTTAATTGATTTTGTGATTATTTTTAATTATTTAAAAATACTTTTAAGTCTTTAAAAATTCTGGAAAAAAATTCTCCAAGGTCCTTTGACCTTGTTTGACCTATGATAAATCTCATGGCCATTTATTTGGTGTTTTGATGAGGTTTTAGGAATTTGGCAAACCATATTTAATTTAAATGTCTGATTTTAGTATTTTTAATTTGAATAAATGCCAAATAATTGTGTTGACCTCTTGTAATGATTTGTGTAAGTTTGACTTATGCTATTGGGCCTTGGTCAAGGTTGATTTGACTTTGTTAAGTTAATATCATTGAATTTAGGGGATTGATGGAATGTACATTCGATCTCCCAAAATGAATGAATGATATTAATTTTGTGAAAGTCCTCCTTTGACCAATTTGAGTTTTGATCCATTCCCTTCCCTCTTCTTCTAATTCCCTTTCTTTATGCATTCATCTCATTTGACCTGTGATATCTCTAAATCCTAAGGCTAGTTGATTGCAAAATCAACGTAAGTATGGATGAGATTAGGCCACCTCTTTTGCATATTCTTTTTGTGTGTGGTATGTTTCATGAGCATAGTCCATTATACTATGTCTCTAACATGCATTAACACCAAAATTTTATTGCCCGACCTCAAATAGTTGTGACTTCTACATAAGTCCAATTACGATTGCTTAACATAGCGCTAAATTTTTGACACAAAAGGCATAGAATTCTAGTTAGTGAGATTGTAAGTCTCCCCTCTTTCATGGTATTGTATGGAAACTTGGCCTCTTTCATGCTTGTGATAAGTGGGTTGAGTGTTCTCCAAAGAATGACTTAAAATAAAAAGCAAAAGCAAAACAATACTAACTTCTAACTCATTAAGAACTAACATTTAATTTCAAGTCCTTTATTTTAATGCACTTTAATTTTTAAGTTCTATTCATTTGCCATTATTCATATCATTCTAATTGTTTATGTTAATGCAATTTTCACTTTGTCCATTTGAACCATATTGTGTGATATATCTTATTTGTGTATATTTTGTTTGTTTGTGTGGTCTTTGACCATTAATGTACATAATAAGAACAAAAACCCTAAAAAAATTGTGTGGATTGTTGACTTGATCTTGGACAAATTGGACTTAGAATCTAGGCAACCTCCCTATGCTAAAGGATTTGACCAATGCCAACATTTGTGTAACCAAGTGCTTGCAATTTGAAACTTCATCTGATACATCTTTGAAGACCCCTTTGAATTCATCTGTAACATGATCATTGTGAAGCTGTTATTTTTGAACATGTGACTTGTGGAATTCATCTGCTACATGGGCTAATTTGAAGAAGATCATGGAGTGGCTAAGCTTGGATGTGGCTACCTTTATTTGATGCCTTGCTCTTCAAGATTGATATAATTATGCATTGTGTGTTGCTTGATTCAAAATGTCCAAGGGAATTTGGGTTTCTATAAGACATTCTTGTCTATTGGATTGCTACCCATTGGTCAGATCTTTTCAACTCTTAACTTTTAATTTTGTGCATAGGATTAGTCTCTTTATCTCCTCCTCATTTCTTTAATTTCAAAATCTCTCCCTCCTTTTAAAATCTTCTTTGTTTGAACTAGTTTTTGTTCTAAAACTTTGACCACTTTGCAAACTAGAAACTTTGGCCTTATGTCATTGCATTTTCAAACTTCTTTTCTTAATCAAACTTGTAATAGACTTAACCATACTTGACTTAAACTTTCAAAAATCCAAAAAGAACTAACTCATTCAAACCATTTTTAGGCCTTTGTGCCTTTCAACCTAAATTTTTGTTAAAAGCAATACATCCACTTTGAAATTTGTATCACGAACTACGAGGTTTTGATCGCTCATTTTTATGTTGGTACGTAAGTCCGAAGGTCTTGTCAAACACAAAAATATAATTAATGAATTCTTTTCTCATCCCCCCACTTTATTTGTTTGTAAACATCACTTTGTAAAAAATACATATGCACACAAAAAAGGGCTCCCTAGGAGTACCTAGGACACTTTGGGTGCTAACACCTTCCCTCTGTGTAACCAACCCCCTTACCTGTAATCTCTGACATTTTATTAGTTTTGATTTGAAAACTTCTTACTTTTGGGTTTTGTTCGTACTTTTCCCTTTTCCCTCGGAAACAATAAAAGCGCGGTGGCGACTCTTGTTATTTGATGTCTAGCTTATCCATAGCTTGATGATCATGAATTTACCGTTACAGTGCGTCGCTCTGATAGTGTAAATCTGGGACGGGTTACCTTTATGTTTTGTGTTTTATGAGAGTTGTTGAATATTTCTTTTATGCGTTGAAGTGAAGTTGATTTTATTCATGAGGCAAACAAAATTGAGTTGTTATTATTTATTTCCGCTGCCATAATATGTTAATTGAGGAAGTTGTTTTATGCTAAGAAAATGTGACACCCTGTTGTTGAGTGAATTATCTGCATGTTTTTATAAATTAAGTGTTTGGGGTTTAGGGTGTTACATAGTTAGTATAAGAGAAGGTCGGTTCATTCAGCCATATGTTATTATTATAGAGATGGTTTCTTTTCAAGTTTTTATTATTCTTGTGATCTATCATATGTTGTTTCTTTTGTTGATGATATGGACAATCTTAAAAAGGTAATGGCTCTGATAATAAGAGGAAGGGCCACCACAACTCCATCTATGATACATGTGATGTCTCGTGATGTTGTTATCAAAATGTTGTAGTGGTATATGTCCTTATTGAGGTGGATATTACCATAGACGAGGAAGATAATGAGAAAAAAGTTGATGGTGTGAAGAATGGTGATATAGAGAAAATTAATGGTGATGCAAATAAAGTTGATGTCTGGGTGGTTCCCATCCTATTAAAAGGTTCCTTAAAATACCACAATTAACTTTGTCCATATTGTAAGACCCCAATTTTTGTCCCTAAGATCCCTCATGGCATCATAGCATAGCATTGCATAGCCTCAAGGATCATAGAGCATCTTGCTTCCTTTACCTATGGGTGGGATCTCTCATGTGAGTGGTTTGAGATCACCAGGCTTGCTTTCATTGTATATCATTGCCTTTCTTGTTTTAATCACTAACCAAAATCACCAAAAATATGTCATCTAACATTTGTTTTGCAGTCTAAGCAAGCACAGGTTAGGCAACTCAAGAGCATCCATTGTACAAGAGTTGTTGGTATTTTCTTGGTGTGAGGACCACATGGTTATTCTGTTGAGCTTATATGGGCTATGGTTTCATTTTGGAGCATTTTCCCAAGTGGTTGAGGCCCAAATTCATCAGTACATGTCAAGGTCATCTAAGGACCAATACAATCAACTATGCAGCCAATTGAAGGCTTTGAGGTGGGGAAGTGATTTGAAACACTCCATTCATGTTCAAAACAAGGCCTATTCATCATGTCAAACATCTATCTTGAAGATTTTGAAGTCATAGCAAAAGTTTCCCAAAATGGAAAGTGACCTATAATTTCAAGTTTCCAAAAATGGCAAGTTTTTGGTCCACATTCAACTTGACTTTACAACATCAAAGAAGCTTCAAATGAATTTTTGGTCAAAATTAAAGTTGAAGATCTTTCTCTCCTCTTTCCAAAAAGTCCAAGATCATGATCATCTGATGAGGGGTTGAGAAGTTATGGTTCAATGATTGCAAAGTGTACATGGAAAGTTCAACATGCCATAACTTTTGATCCAAAGCTCCAAATTGAACCACTCTTTTTGCAAAATGCTCCTTGTGACCAATAGTTTCCAAATCAACCATTGCATTGCATGAAAATAGTTCATATGACCATTTGCTCATTCAAGTACATTTTGGAGGGAAAATGCATAATTCAAATTTGGTGCAAGCTACATGCAAAATTCCAATTCCATCATGTTCATGAGCTGATTTTAAGTGAAATTAAACCCTCACATGGCACTGTTCACGTGCTCATTTACCATGCATAGGTGTATTTACCAATTTGGTCATGCACCTCATTTTCTCTTAATTTCAATTAGCCAATGCCTAATCTTGATTACAGCATGATTAAGGGACCATATAAAAGCCAATTTGCTAATCACAATCAAGGGGATAACAGAATTTGGATCAGATTTTTCACTTCCCTCTCAAATTTCTCTCTCTTCAATTTTCAAATTTCTTCATCCAATTCATCAGAATTCTTGCATAATCGTGTTCAGCATGTGTTATTGAGTAGGATCAAGCTATTGGATTGAAGAATTGGAGCAAGAATCAAGCTACACAAGCATATGAAGATGAACATGGAAGCTTCAATTTGAGCTAGATCCAGGTTATGTCAAGTGTTAATTTGTGCATAGAGCTTCATATCAAGGTTGAGGAAGGAGATCTAGAAGATTTGAGCACTTGAATCCACTGTTTCAACTCACTGCTCTTCAAAGAGGTTGGAATTCGAATCTCTTGTTTCTTCATTTTATTGCCATGATTAGATAGGTCTTGATTCACTGATGATGCTGATATAAATATAATTGAATTTGGTGAAGAATCGAGTGAGATACATGAACTTAAAGTTTTGGTATGCAAAATGTTTTCCTTCGATTTGCTTTAGCCATGAAGTTCTAGGCCTAGATAATCATAGATCCGTGTTCCTGGTAGTAAGACCTTTCCAACGGTGTATCCTATGCTAAAATCTGGAAAAAAATGATGAATGCTCGCCGGAAAACCGCCGGAGAAGACGACCGGAATTACTATTCCGGCCGTCTGGTGCGTACGCTAGGGTTCCACTATTTAGCGCGCGTTAACATCACTATCCTCGGTTCGATCCTTCGCACGACACTTGTTTTGTTTAATTTCCTTTGAAGCGCGCCTTGTACATCATAAACCTGTGTTCGATTCCAGCGTTTGCTTGTTTTGATTTTCCAATTGTTTTGCTGAGCGCGCCTATGACCTTACCAACCTGTGCTCGAATCCTTGCTGATGCATTTCCAAGTTTCATTTCATTTTCATTTCCACAATTATTTTCAATATTATTTCATTTTGTTCATGCAAATTCTAAAAATCATAAAAAATAGCATACTAATCCAAATTGATTCAGATTTTTTTCATGTGTTTGTTTCAATGTCTATTATTTGTTGATGTTCATTTCCTGATTTTTGGATTGCTGGAATTTTAAATGTGCTTAATTGTTTGAACATGATACAAAAATGACATGTTGTGCTAATTGACTTGTGAAATGCTCATTGATTATCCAATTGTCTTGAAATTTGACATGCTTATTCATAACATGTTACATGATTTTTGAGCTTTTGTTTGGCATTTTTAGCATATTCCATCACTGTTTTGGACACATGAACATATGATGTAGCATTTGGTGTCACATTCTTGACCTTGCTTGTGTTCATTTTCATTTACATGTCATTTGATCTCTTCTGATTCCAATTTTTTGCATGATGCTTGTGTTTAACATGTTGATATCACATAAAAAATTTCATGATCATTAGACTCATTTCTGTTTTAATGTGGATTTTCTATTCTTGATGTCCAATTGTGATCACCTTTGCTTGCCTTTGCCTTATCTTGATTAATTGATGGCTTTTCCTTTTGATTTGGCTTTGATCCTTTTTAGGACATGTTCTTGTTTGATTAAATGTGCTTCATGTTGAATATCAACTTCTATTTTGACTATTTGCTTTGCCTTTGACCCTAGTCTTGGTACTAGTGGTTTGTACTCACCTTTTGAGCTTTGTATTTCAGGTTCAAGCATCTAGCTCTAATGGTTGATGTGATCTCATTACTTGAGATGCAATTTTATTTGGTTAACTAACTTTGATTGTGTTGTAGGTCCTTTGATGTGGTGAACTCACTTGAGTGATTGTACTCATGACTTACATTGTGTACATATTGGAAATGTCTTACTGTTGTTGTCTGTTTGATTTGTCTGAGTACTATATTGACTGTTTGGCTTTTGTACAGGTACATTAGTCGCTTTTAGCTCTTGCTTCAGCTTTGCTTTGGAGTGTGGTTGGTACACCACCTAGGTAGCCACTCTTTTCTCCATGTAGTCTGGAAGCCCTGTCGTTTCTTTTGGCAGGCATTTGGCTGAAGTCCTCCTTAAGAGGCAATGATTATGATTGTTTATGTTTGTGCTAAAGACCTCCTTGTCGAGGCATGTTACTTGTTAAGTCCTCCTAAGTGAAGAGGCAATTGACAGATAGAAGGGATTAGCAATCAATCCCATGTTAATCAGTTAAGTCTTTCATTATGCTCGCACTACGTGCTGATGCTTTTGAATAAACACCCAAGATCTTGTATAGAGTCAGTCAAGTGGAATAGGGTCCCTCATTCTGGATCCCCACATCTTCTTTATCATAAGCTCACCCAGGCCAGGGTTAAGAGCATGAGGTCTCATCCTCATTTCCATTTCATCAGCTTCACCCTAACTCTCAATGTTAGTGGTTAAGAGCTTCAGAACACCCCTACAGTTTTGGCTTGTTTGTCGAGGTTGATATGACCCCTTGACTAAAGCCCAACACTTGTCTGAGCCTCTTGTTTGCATATAGAGTGTGTTGCTTGATTGCTTGTTTGCTTAATTGTGCATCTTTCATGTGCTTGTTTTTTCATGCATGTTTGTTTGTTTTGTGGAGTCAGATGTAAGACCATTGATTGGCTATCTGTTTCCTGTTTCTTTTGTGGAGTTAGATGTAAGATCATTGATTGGCTATCTATTTCCTGTTTTGTTTTGTGGAGTCAAATGTAAGACCATTGATTGGCTATCTATTTCCTGTTTTGTTTTGTGGAGTCAGATGTAAGACCATTGATTGGCTATCTGTTTCCTGTTTCTTTTGTGGAGTTAGATGTAAGACCATTGATTGGCTATCTGTTTCCTGTTTCTTTTGTGGAGTTAGATGTAAGACCATTGATTGGCTATCTATTTCCTATTTTGCTTTGTGGAGTTGGATGTAAGACCATTTATTGGCACTTCGTTTCCAGTTTTGTTCTCCTTTGAGATTTGTTTATCTGTTTATACCTTGTGTTGCCTAATTCCAAAGGAACTTACTTGGATCATTTCTATGATCTTGAGAAAGGAATTCCTGTTTGTGGCTTTGTCCCTTATCCATTACCCCTTGCATGCTTAACCTTGATCTCTTTTTCATCCTGTGCAAACTTCTGATTCTCTTTTCAAAACTAGAAACCTAGGCCATATGCCTTTGACTTTTCAAACTTTTTTCACTAATACTCATTGTAATTGAACTTAACTCATACTTTGACCATGATTTTGTGAATACTCAAATTGGTTAATTCAACCCACTCAATTGTTTTTTGTGGCCCTGTGCCCATTTCCTAATCAAATTTTCATGCATTAGCTATAGATCTGAATTATCTTAGTGGTTGATGTAAATCTCACCTCATCCTTAGTGAGTTGATTGTAAGACTTCCATACTTATTATAGGGTTAACCCCTCACTAGTATGTTGAAGCCATCCTCACATGGTGGATTGTTGGTTCAGGTCGAGTGTTCTCCCTTTGATAATGAAAGACCTTAGGGCTTTTGTTTAAAATCAATCCACTCACTTTTTGGAAATCTTTTACCCGAACTACGGGGTTTTGATCCTTATCTTTCATGAGAAGGTACGTAGGCAATGGGTTCATCCATCCAAACACAAAATATAAATAAACTTGTACATTCTTCTCTCATCTCTTCAATCATGTTTGCACAAAATAATTTCATAAACAATAATCTTTGCAACAAGTTGTGAAAAGGGCTCCCTAGGAGTACCTAGGATGCATTGGGTGCCTAACACCTTCCCTTTGCATAACCAACCCCCTTACCCAGATCTCTGACCCTCTTTTACTAGTTTTGTTTGTAAAACTTTATAGGTTTTTGTTCGCTTTCTAACCATTCCTTTGGATAAATAGAAGTGCGGTGGCGACTCGACTTTGTATGATTTACCTTGGATCTAGTTAATATTTCCAATGGTAACGAATACACCGCTACACATATGAAGAGGTTGGATAAGGAAAATATGAGCAATCAGGTTGTAGAGAAGAAACAACAAGGGAGCATAACCAAAATATATTAATTCTAGATAAAAACTATCGTCCTTATTCTTCCTAAATGTTCGCCCTTTTTAAGATTCTATTTGTCTTTAGGAAGAAAGGGCATGGGACTAGCAAGGGTTTCCATCATGTCGTCCCAGATTCCGACTTTGATCATTTGGGAAAGTTGAGTGGCATTACTTGTTGTGAGATGATTATAGAGTCCCTTTATCATATGAAAAGGCTCTTTAATATGAACTATCATATAACTAACAGAAAGGGGAAATTATTTACCTCAATAAATATTTGATAAGAAAGGGACACATTAAAAAAGTGATCATAGACTTCCAACACATTTAAGGAAAAGGCCCTTAAAGAGATCGACGATGCCAGGAAGTACAACTTGGATAAAGATCAATAAGTATGCCACTAACTATCTTAGATGGAAAATATTTATCATCAATGCTATGGGGATAGGAGAATTATATCTCAACTATGGAAATGTATCATGCCTAAACTTTGATAAATGTTTTAAAAGGAAAAGTGCACAAAAGACACAAAATGATTTGAGTGAGTTATGCATTTTTTAAGTCTTTTGAAATTGGTCTAAATATGCTTATGATGGATTAGCATTTATTAGGAAAAGGTTTTGAAAGTCACTTGACAAAAGTCAAGGTTTATTGAGAAAGTGGTTCAAGTTTGAAATCAAGAAGATTTTTGAAAAGATGGAGAAGATTTAAAAATTAAAGAAAGGGAGGAGAAGAAGAGACTATCCTAGAGCATAAAGTAAAATCTATGGAGGAAAGATCTAACCAAGAGATGGCAAGATTTATGACATAAGTCAAGTAAGAATTCCCTCCTCTGGATTAAGCCTCAAGCAAGCCAAATAATCAAAGGATAATCATGCATCAGATGAAACCAAAATAACCAAGCCAATTCTTCACAAAGAAGTCCAAAATTAGATGAATCCCAAGGTCTCAAATCACAATCTCCCAAAGAAAAGGTAAAGGTCCTAGCTCTAAGTCCATAACTCCATAACAATGCTAAGAATAGTGACCTTAAGTCCATGAATCTAGGGAAACAAAACTTTTAGGTGTTTTTTCTTTATTAATGTTTTTTACAAGGAAATGAAAGTCCAAATGGACAAAGAACAAATAACAAGCCATAAAACAATATGATATGAGATGCTAAAGTAAAAGCATAAAGTAAATAACAAGAAATAAAATCATAAAATAAATGACATCAAAATAAAGCTAATGTAATAAGATGTTAGTAAATTATGTTAGTGATAAAAAATGGAAGATGTTTTGGCCATTTTTTGGAGAATACTCAACTATTCACCCACAAGCATGAAAATATGAACTTATACATCATCATGAGAAGGGCTCCAGCTTGGACAAAATCAACAAGTATGCCACTAACTCTCACAAATGAAAAGGGAGCAGTATTTTCACACAATACCATAAGGAATATGAGACTTACAATCTCACTTATGAAAATGCCTTACTTTTAGAACAAATTTAGCGTTATGTTAAGCAATTGTAATTGGACTTATATAGAAGTAACAATTATCTGAGGCCGGTCAATAATAATGTTAGTGTTAATACATGCTAGAGAAATGATATGTAAATCATTCTCCTAAAGTCATGCCACACAAAAAAGAAAAAAGAGAAATGATCAAGCACAAAGGCTAGGAGGATGGTCCATTACTTCAATCCACACTTCATAGTGCTTAGGACAAACTTATACATCAATCCAAGGTACCTTAAATGATTCATGATCAATTAGGAGGTAGATTTGAAATGATGAAAGTTCATCAAGTACTAATCCATAAATCATGAATAAGATGGACACAAGCCACCCATTTGATCTAGGGGTAAAGAAATAGATGAAGAAGAAGGGGACAATAGAGATCACACCCAAATTGGATAAATGGTTTGATCAAGTCATCATCAAAATCAATCATTCATTTTGCTAGATTAGGGTTTTCACCCCATCAACACCCAAGATCCATTGAGTTTGATGAGACTTATGGTCCAAACCATCATGATCCAAGCCAACAAAAGTTCACAAAGGCCACACAAATATAAAATTAAATTAAATGAAATAAAAAATCACCAAAAGTATTTTTTAAATGGATTTTAAAATAGAAATAAAATGAAAAATCCATAAGGTCCTTCAAAACACAAAATAAATGGCCAAGAAAATTATGGAAGGTTGGAAATAAAATAAGAAGTATATAATAAATTTTTCAGAATTTAAAAATGCAGAAAAGTATTTTTAAACCAATTAAAACAAAAGAGAAAAGATAAATTCCATGAAAAATAGAAAATCAGTGAAATAAAATGTGAAAAATAAAAACCAGATGAAGAAAAATAAAAGAGAATTTTAGAAATTATTTTGGGATGTTTTGGATGTAAAATGAATTTCCTATGAATTTTAAAAGAAAATGCAATTAAAAATAAAAATAGAAAAATAATTAAAATCAGAAGAAACACAAAGCGTTGGATCAAGCATGATTAATTGACGTGGCAGATCCAACATTCCTCAGGTTAGGGTGCACGATGGGATTTAACTTAAATGAAACACGGGATTGCATTTAAATTGAACCAATCAGATTATTTCATTTGTCCAACGTGTCTCAAACTCAGATGAGCTGAGATAAACTCTAGTCGTCTTCTCCGATGATCCTCCACTGGAGTTTCATTGTTTGGTAAATTCAGGACACGAGACCACCACCAATGTGATCGCCTCCTTATCACGAATTCAACCTCATGCTCCAAATTCATCTATCTAAACTTAGCATGGGGAATTTCAGAGAAGTTTCAGAAGCAAGCAAGCCACGAAAAATAAAATTAAATGATGAACACGATCAATCAACACCAGATAAGTTAGGGGAAATATCAGAGTGAAGGACTACATTGTGGTAACTTGTTTGAGTTCAAATGGTGCTCAGAACTATCTTGTCCAAATGGTGATTAGAAGTTAATGAAGCTCGATCTGGTTAGATCACTTCAGAAGGTCTCAATGCTTGGGAGTTGTTGCAAAATTTTTAGAGGATGTCGAAGATGCTAATGGAATCAATAAATTGGATTGAAATAAGCTGGAATTCAAAACACGGTTGTTGAATTTTTCTGGAAAACTTCAGATTGCAGCAGGGGTTTCTTGGCTCTCAAAAGCTTGGAAAAGAATGCGGTAGCTTCCTCTATTTATAGGGAATGTGTTTGGACCCAGATACGTGTTTAATCAAGCTGAATTCGTGTAAAACGAATTTGATCATGAAGTGAGAAAAGTGTGACTTGTAACTCATCAAAAATCAACCAAATGATGCATTTCAAGCGTCAATTAACTTTTGGAGACTTGGTTAAACATGTTTAGGTCCAAAGCGTGTGCTAATTTGGCTTGGAATTGAGATTAGTGAAGTTCAAATTTCGGGCAATGGTGATTTCTTCAATTCCAAGTCACCATGTTCAACTCAATGGGGCATCTTGCTCAGGAGGATTCTTGGTCCCATTCTTTTTGCAATGTGTTAACATTATAGCAAAGATTACAATGTGCCAAGAAGGGTTTTATTTGGATGCTTAAGCACAAAATTATGGCATGTTGAAGTTGGTATGAAAAACTGGTCATGTAACTTAGAAAAATTGAAGTATCCAATGGCTGAAAATGACATGTAATGTCTCAATGAATTCCATGGCATTCCAAGCATATTTTGACTTTAATCATTGAAGAAAACTTGTAGAGTGCATCACAAATGATATTGTGCAAAAAGAATCAGACTCAAATGTTAAAAATTTAAGAATTTATAATCCTTGGAAGTTGAGAAAAGGTCACTTGAAAATATGTCAAATTTCACTAAGTCCACAAATGACCTATAATGTCTCCAAACTTTTGATGATCCTCCAAGAATAATTGGCCCTTGTCATGTAAAGGGAAGTTGTCGAGGATGTTGATAAGGGTCATATGCAAAACAAAGCATTCAAAAATGTTGAGAATTGAAGGAGTTATGATCCTTGAAACTTTGACTTCAAATGTTGACTTTTTTGGTCAAACCACTTGGAACAAACTTATGTACTTGAACTTTTCTTGCATTTCAAGGTACATGGATGATCATATGAACTCAAAATAAGTTTTCCTTTAATGTATCTTGATTAGATTGCTCAAAGCTTGAGGAAACTTGGTGAAGAAGGCATGGAAATAAACACATGAACCTTTGACTTTCCTTGAGAAGTAAACAACAAAAATTTGATGTACTATTGATCAAAATTATATTGAAATGTGATTTATAACTTTAGAGACCATGCATTGAAAGATATCCCCTTAGGAACCAATGGTTGGCCACACTGTATCTTGAGGAATCAACACAAACTCTAGCTGAGGAATCATGCTTGGTACTCTTGACGATAAGATATACCTTGCACAATAAACTAAAAGAAAACAAAACATATTTTTCTATTTGATTAGTAGTTAAGCAATGAATATATAAACACAAAGGTAAAATACCAACAAAGAGGTGCTTGATGATCCCTGCAAAATAAAAACCCCAAAGATGAGAGGGAGAGGGACCAAGAGGTGACCTTGTTTGTGTGCAAGGCTGCCAATGGTATGTGAGATCTTAGGGTTAAAAATTAGGGTATGACACCAAGGTTTTGTTCGTAGGGTTTCATACTCAATGTATGTTATGGTCAAGGTAATCCATAATGGTTCTTCCGTTCTCGCTATCACAAAAAATTGGGTCTCTCAAGTGTTTCATGGATGAAGGAATGGTGTTTACCTGATATTCTTGTGTTATTTATCTTTAATAGGACATACTCCCTCACACTCTTCTCTCTTGGCACATGTGCAATCTCATATACCTTGAAGGAGTTAAGTTTCTATTTGACCATGACCACATACTTCTATAGTAGTGGATCATTCACATGTGTGTCCCCTTTAACCTGCAAGACCACTAGTTGGAAATCTATGCATAATTTGACTTATTCTATTCCCATTTCTAATGCTAAAGGGAACCCTGTAGCACCCTAAACCCCGAAACTTATATAAAAAGCATTACTCGACAATTTAAGGTGTCATTAACAACAACCCAATAACAAACTTCAAAATATTGATCAACATGCAACGGAAAATCATGACAAAACAACTTCATTTCAACTCCATAAATAAAGTATTAAACTTTTAAAACACCAAAATCAACATTAATTCAAAAACATAAGAAATGCCTTATTTTCCGATGTTACAAGATCAAAGCACTAAGAACCACTAATGTGTGATAAAAGAGATAAATTAAATGAAGAATAGCTCTAATAAGCCGCCTTCCACACACAACAACAACTTTACTCCTAAGTATCCGCAAGATGTCTATGGTGGACAACATTCAGCAAAAGGGTGAGAAATAACATTCAATATGAACAGTGTAAAGAATGTGAAGGTAGAGAAATACACAACATAACACACACTTAATAAACAATCAACATCACCATAATCTCATACTTGTTCATAATAATATGCATATATATATGTAATGCGACTCACCGAACAACGTGACACATGTGGTACCAACTCAACATTTGGTTCTCTCTAAAATTGGGTCCCCCTTCTGAACCCATGAGCCACCCTTCTGAGATCCAAGCCCTCTATTCTGAGCTTGGGGCAAGCCACTTGTCCCCCCTTCTAAACTAGCGAACATTTTTTTGTCAATAACGCGACACAATGGTGCATGTCCATACAAATCAATGTAATAATAATAATAATAATTACAACCCCCTTTCTGACCATAAACAAGATGCATTGACACACAATAGTAAGCCCCCTTCTGAATTAATATCCACCAATAAAAACATTATTTCACACCATATACATAATTAATCACCATATAATCATGTATTTCACAACAATGTAAATTATATGACAACATAAAGCAGAACCTAATGTATCTCGTACCATAGCCACCATATACGACAACATGTAAGCAATACCATTACCATTCAATAATGATAATTCTAACATAATTAATTAATTAAATTCATAAATAATTAATTCACCACATCAAGTAGCCAAACAATAGAAGTACATCACCCAAACAACAAAAACACCTCGAAAATTTGAATCGACAGCTTAGATCACGCAACAGGGACGAAAAATGCCCCTTCTGACAGCGTGATGGGTAACCTGTCGCCCTGGTGACACCCGTCACCTTCCAAGAAATTACAGATTGTCATCATCATGATGACTGGCGTGGAAAACAAGCATAGGGACCATGACAGTCTCCCCGTCAGAGTGTTGACGCCCGTCAGCGTCTCAAGGTGCATGACGGGTAACCCGTCATCTGGGTGACGCTTGTCACCCTACACCAGAAGGGAAAAAATACACTTTTCTGCCATGGGAGTCCCCTTGAACTCCAAAAAATAAATCCCCATTCTCCCAAACACACTCAGAAAAATATATTACAAGTTATAACATCATCATAACATGCTAAATCACGGAATCATACCAATTTTTCATTCAATTTCATCAATTCATGTTCATGTTCATGTTCATACTTTCAACAACTCCAATAATGGCACACACACATCCATACATAAAAAGAACCATGTATACACAAATTCAGTCACGAGAATTAGATGAATACATTTTTAATCATCAAATTCCAGAATTACATACATCAACAATAATCTATGAACAATTCATACAATTTCTAAAGAGAGTAAGGACCTCTCTTCTCTATCCTTTCATGCTATACATCCATAGAGAAAACCCTTTCTCGCCCTTACCATATATTCCTTGATAAAAAACATAATTGATCAAAGTTGTTCTTCCATCTTCAAGCCCTAGCCTTGCCCTTGCCTCCTTTCTCCCAAAATTTTGTTTTCACATATTATTTTTCTCCTAAAACACTACTAATCACTATTTATCTCTAACCTAATTTTTAATCTCTTAAAAATTACACTAAGGTCCAATTTATATTATAACTTTCACCACTTCCCTCATATTCTCTAACTTCCTACTTTCCATCCATAATTATCTTTTCTCATTTATTTTAATTAATTAATCAAAATAATTATCTATTCTTATTATTTTAATTATTTTAATTATTTTAATCATTCTAACTCTTCTATTCCTTCTACCATCCTACCAACTCTCTCACTACACCCCACCAAGGCCCCACAAATATATACAACTCGCCATATGTATTTAATTAAAAGCATACCAAACACCAATTAATTAAATAAAAATACTAATAATTTGATTAAATAAATTAATCAAATTCTGGGGTATTACAATCCCAACAATGAAGGTTCCATATCCATATTTATTTTTTATGGTGGAAATTTAAAGTGTATAGAAACTTATACTACCAGCCTCTTGTGGCTCTCGAAGATGAGTATGGGTCCATTTTCTTTTTTATTTAATGACGCGTCTATGAAGATGGTCCACTTCGGACATGGTTTATATGTGATTGGAGCTAATTCTACAATGAAATCGACGGTTACTTGGTCTTTTCAAGGCTCGAAAGAGATATCAAATTTTGAAATCTCAATAGACCATTTCGTCATTTTCCCTGCCAAGTTTGTCTTAAAAAGTACGTGTTTTAAAGGTTGGTCGGTATGAACCACTATTGAATGAGCTATAAAGTAGCGTCACAATTTCCTTAAAGTTATCACCAATGTAAGAGTGATATTCTCAATCCTTTGGTAGTTTGTTTCAGGACCAACTAACACCTTGGAGATGAAATAGATTGAGTTATGGTTTGTGCCTAGCTTTATGATGAGGACGACACTTACTGTTTATGTTGAGACCATGAAGTATATGAATAAGGTATCCTTGACCATGGGTCTTGACAAGACCCGGTGTTTGGAGAGAGCATGTGTCAATCACGTGAAGGCTTGTTTGCATTATGGCGTCCACTCAAATTGTACTTCATTCTTCATGAGTTTGTAGAACAAAATGCATGCTAGGAATATTTGGAAACAAATAAGTTGAGGGTGGTGAGCATCCCATTTAGCTTATTTTTTGTGTGGACATGATTTTAATCTAGGTGATGGCTTCACATTTACCATAGTTTTCTTCAATCCCTTTTTCTGTGAGGCAGAATCCCAATAATTTACTAGCTTTAACCTTAAACATTTACTTTTATGGGTTTAAGGTGGTCTTTATGTAACTGCTCATCTCCTAATTGACTCTCATATTCTTTTTAAAAGTCTAATATCTTTTTATTAGTAAGAAAAATTAATACAAATTTAAAATAAAACAAAATAAAATATATTTTTTTTGCTAAGTAATTTTTCTGACAAATTTTCATTTAATTTATTTTTTATTGATATTATATAACAATTTATTATTTAATATATTTATTTTAGTGATATACGATTAAAGAAATAAATGAGTATTTCAAAGTTCAATTTAGATTCAAAGTATGTTGAGTTAGTTATGTTTAGGTTAAACATTTCAAAGATTTCTAATTTGCAGTAAAAGTATTACATACAATTTATTGCATAAACAACAATAGTGTACATATTAGGTAGAGCCCATAATTCTATCCATTCATATAACTTAGGTTTAATGATATTTGGGAGATTGGTATTTCAATTATAATAATAAAAAAATTTATTCGTAGATGAAGTAGTTATAATTACTAAAAATTAAAAGTGTAAATGTAAAAATCAAAGTTCTAACATCCAACCTAATAATATACATAACAATAAAAGACAAAATTCGAACACGCAATATTATAATCTCGATTTTTATTGGATTGTACTGTTACTTTATGATAATATATATATATATATATATATATATATATATATATATATATATATATATATATATATATATATATATATATATATATATATATATATATATATATATATATATATATATATATATATATATATATATTTCATTAGATTACTTTACTATAACATAACATTTCATTATGTAACATTTCATTCTTCATCAATCTTATTCCAAACTCGATGGGCATTTCCGCTCCAAGATCCATGATCTTGTAATATGGTATCAAGAAACCAAAACCCTAATTCCTTTCGATTCACTTCTTCCGTCTTTCCCCTTTGATCTTTATGAAAATCCTCTCCCTTCACTCCCACCTTCATGGCCTCCGACCCACCTTCCGATGCTAATGATACATCTCCATAACCCAACGGACCAAAATCCCCAAAACCCTATAAGTCTTTTCTACCTACATCCCGGTGCGAACCCCAGTTAAATCATGGTCTCGCTGTCGCTCGACGACCATAACTGAATTCAATTGATGTGTCACACACTTACTTCCAAGAAAAAGTCACACTTCATCGACGGAACCCTACTCAGACCCTCCGCCACCGATCCAAATCTCGAGCTCTGGGATCGTGCCAATAACATGGTTGTTTCTTGGATCAACCGCACCTTGTCTCCTCACATCGCCCATAGTAAAATCTATCTTTATTCTGCATTTGATCTTTGGGAAGATCTTCGTGAACGGTTCACCAAAGGTAACCACTTTTGTTTCTCTGATCTCTTGTGCAATTTACATTCCGTTAAACAAGGTGATAAATCTTTATCTCACTATTTCACTTACCTAAAAAATTTGTGGGATAAACTTGAGGATCTCTGACCCACTCCCTCATGTCCATGTGCCATACCCTGCACCTGTGACCTTGCTAAAGCGGTTCGCCAATACAAACACATGGAATACGTCACATGCTTTCTAAAGGGGCTGAACGATTATTTCCATAAAATTCGGACTGAAATCTTACTCCTATACCCTCTTCCCAACATCAGTTTCGTATACTCGTTGATTGCTCAGCAAGAAGTACACATACCTCCAGCATCAAGCATTGAGTCCACTATCCTCTTTGCCAACAACCCTAATTCAAATGGACGTGGTAAAGGCAGAGGTCCATCAAAATCCACCATGATGTGTACTAACTGTCACAAGATCAATCATATCATGGGTAACTGTTATTTCAAACACAGATTTCCTGCAGGTTACCGCACCAAGAATAACCGACAATCTTTCCCTACTGATTCCAAATACAACAACTCTTCAGAGAAACCACATAACATATCCAAAGAAGACTACCAACATCTGCTACTTTTGCTTCAACAATTAACGCAAGATAAGGCAAACAAGTCCGCGAATAACACAATCTCCAATGACACATCACATGTCATCTCAGGTATCTTTAATTCAAGTAATAATTTAAATCATTTTTCTTTGTGGATACTTGACTCGGGGGCATTTGATCTTGTATGCCCCCATATTCAATCTTTTTCCACCCTTACTATTATTGATCCCATCACCATTCACTTTCCTATTGTTGAAACTATCACTGTCAATTTTTTTTGGCTCCATCAACCTTGACACACCTCTTCAACTGCATAACACTTTTTACATACCTGAATTCAAGTTTAGTTTAATCTCTATTTCAAAACTTTGTCAAACATTAAAATATGTTATACATTTCTCACACAACTCTCATCACATGCAGGATGTATCTACCAAGACGATGATTGGACAAGTGGTTCAGCATAATAATCTTTACATTATTCACACACCTTGTAATAATGACCATACTTCTAAGAATAATGTTTTCAATTCATGGCACCACCGGCTAGGTCACCCCTCTAACAAGGTTTTACTCACAATGACTCATATTTTTCCTTATATCAAATATAATAAAATCATGCTTTGTCATTCTTGCCATCTTACCAAATAATGTAGACTTTCATTTCATGATAGTAAGTCGCATTCTTCTCATATTTTTGAATTAGTGCATATGGATATTTGGGGACCCATTGCCACTCAATCTTTAGATGGTTTCCAATATTTTTTAATTATTGTTGATGATTTCTATTGTTATACATGGACTTTTCTGATGTGTAACAAATCTGAAACTAGAGAACATATTAAACATTTAATTGCTTATTGTCATAATCAAGTTTCTTGCAAAATCGAAACCATCCGTAGTGAAATGGCACTAAATTCATAATTCCCAATTTTTATGCATCATTAGGATTTATTCATAAAAGAAGATGTGTTGAAACTCCTCAATAGAATTATGTTGTTGAGAGAAAACACAAACATCTTCTAAATGTCACTAGATCTCTTTTATTTCATGCTCATCTTACTAAATGTTTTTGGTCGTATGGTGTTTTCCATGCTACTTATTTGATCAATATAATTTATAGTCCCATCATAAACAACAAAACACCATATGACTTACTCTTCCAACAACCACCATCCTTTGACCATATCAAAACATTTGGTTGTCTTGCCTATGCCACAACCTTAACTAGAAACTGGGAAAAACTTGAGCCTAAAGCTCATAAGTGCATCTTTCTTAGATATCCCAATGGCATAAAAGGTTTCTTATTATTCAACCTCCACACTAGTTCCACTTTAACCTCTAGAAATTGCATCTTTTATGAAAACACGGTCCCTTATACCATCCCCACCCTACAACATCCCAACAATAATCCTATTGAAATTGAAAATCCAGACCATTTCATCTTTGAATTCCCATCCAACACTTATAACAATCCTACCCCAACCTCAACCCATACAACTTCAAATCCCACACCTCTTCCTATCCCTGAACTAGCCAATATACATACCTCATCCACCCATAATTCCATCAATAATTTTGATTCTCAATCTTCCTCAACCTCACCATCCCCTTCTACCCCCTGATAACCGTAGAAAATCTACATAATCCATTAAACCGCATGCATATCTACCTGATTCCGTATGCAATACCTCTTATACACCTATCCCTTATGACATTTATAACTTCCTCACATACTTCAACACTTCATCATCCTATCATAGATTCCTTTCTGCCATAACCACTACCCATGACCCCACCTCTTACAAGAAGGTTGCCACCCAACCTCAATGGATCAAGGCCATGGATAATGAAATCCAAGCCCTTAACTCTAACAAAACTTGGATATTCACCAACCTTCCCCCAAGTAAGAAAATCATTGGCTGCAAGTGGGTTTAAAAAACCAAATTCAATGTTGATGGAACCATTGAATGACATAAATCCCGATTAGTCTCAAAAGGTGTCACATAAATTAAAGGTATCGACTTCTTTGACACTTTTTCTCCCGTTGCAAAACTCACTACTGTAAGGTTGATTCTTGCCCTTGCTTCATCTTTAAATTTATATCTTCATCAATTAGATATCCATAATGCTTTTCTTTACGGTTATTTGGATGAGGAGGTTTATATGTCCTTACCTCAAGGCATCACAACAACTCATCCAAACCAAGTTTGTAAACTATTAAAATCCCTTTATGGACTAAAACAATCAAGTCGGCAATGGTTTACAAAACTTACTATTGTTTTAACATCTAATGATTTTCAACAATGTTCTACAGGTCATACCCTCTTTATTCAAAAGTCCATTAATTCTTTTACTATGACTTTGATTTATGTTGATGACCTTGTTATTGCAAGTAACAATCTCAAGTTTATCAACAACATCAAAGCAGTTCTTCAACAGCATTTCAACATTAAGGACCCGGGCACCCTCAAGTATTTTCTCGGCCTCGAAATTTCCAGATCCAAGGTAGGCATCAACCTCTATCAACGAAAGTATATGCTGGATTTATTGCCTCAAACAGGCTTACTTGGATGTAAATCAGCCACTACCCCCATGTCTAGAGATACAAGACTCAAACTCAATGAAGGCACACCTCTCTCGGATCCTACCTCATACAAAAAACTTGTTGGGCAACTCATTTACCTTCTCAATACCAGACCCGACATCACCTACGCCATTCAACAATTAAGCCAATACATGAGTCATCCCACCAATCATCATCAAGCCGCTGCTTTTCGCGTCCTCGGGTACCTCAAAAACTCACCTTCCCAAGGCCTTTTTCTTTTCATCTTCTTCTTCTCTGCAACTTAAGGCTTTCTCCAATCTGATTGGGCCACCTTCCCCAATACCAGAAATTACTGGATTCTGCATCTACCTTGGTCATTCTCTAATTTCATGGAAATCAAAGAAATAACTGACGATATCTCGCAGTTCCAAGAAGGTTGAATATCGTGTCATGGCCTCGACTATATGACATTATATATAGGGGGTACCATTTCATTCTTCATCAATATTATTCCAAACCCAATAAACTCAATGGACCTTTCCGCTCCAAGATCCATAATCTTGTAACAATTTTTGTCTGTTGAACAAAGATTTGTGGCACAATTAAATAAAACTATTAGTTCGACGGTATGACATAAAGCTTGATTAGTCACAAAAGGTTTCACACAAATTAAAGGTATCGACTTCTTTGACACTTATTCTCCTGTTGCAAAACTCACTACTATAAGGTTGATTCTTGCCCTTGATTCATCTTTAAATTTATATCTTCATCAATTAGATGTCCATAATTCTTTTCTTTACGGTGATTTGGATGAGGAGGTTTATATGTCCTTACCTTAAGGCATCACGCCAACTCATCCAAACCAAGTTTGTAAAGTGTTAAATCCCTTTATGGACTAAAACAATCAAGTTGACAATGGTTTGTAAAACTTATAATTTTCAACAATGTTTTGTAGATCATACCCTCTTTATTCAAAAGTCCATTAATTCTTTTACTATGATTCTGATTTATGTTGATGACCTTGTTATTGCAGGTAAGAATATCAAGCTTATCAAGAACATCAAAGGAAATCTTCAACAACATTTCCACATTAAGGACCTGGGCACCCTCAAGTATTTTCTCCGCCCCGAAATTTCCATATCTAATACAGGCATTAACCTCTGTCAACGAAAGTATGTGCTGGATTTATTGTCCCAATCAGGCTTACTTGGATGTAAACCAACCACTACCCCCATGTCTAGAGATACAAGACTCAAACTCAATGAAGGAACACCTCTCTCGGATCCTACCTCATACAAAAAACTTGTTAGGCAACCCATCTACCTTCTAAATACCAGACCCGACATCACCTACGTCGTTCAACAATTAAGCCAATACATGAACATTCCACCAATCTTCATCAAGTTGCTGCTTTTCACGTCCTCGGGTACCTCAAAAACTCACCCGCCCAATGCCTTTTCTTTTCATCTTCTTCTCCTCTGCAACTTAAGGATTTCTTCGATTCTGATTGGGCCACCTGTCCCGATACCAGAAAATCCATTACTGGATTCTGCATCTACCTTGGTCCCTCTCTGATTTCATGGAAATCAAAGAAACAACTGACGGTATCTCGCAGCTCCACGGACGCTGAATATTGTGTCATGGCCTCGACATGTTGCAAATTAAAATGGCTCTATTAGAAGTAATTCATATTTATTAGTTGTACTATTTTCTTAGCCCCTAAGTTTGTTAGAGGGTATTTTAGTATTTTATCCTATTCTAGTAACCCTAGTTTTAGCTTATAAATAGGGTGGCAATCATTGTAACTTTTATCATGTTTTGTAGCCGTCATTCTCTTAATAGAATATTTCCGTTCATCATTTATTCTACCTTTGCACCAACAATTGGTATCAGAGCTCCGGTTCGGATTCATTGGGAAACACGGGAAACACGAGTGAACGTGAGGTCTTGTGTGTTTGATTTTGATTCTTAGATTCGTGTTGAATCTTGAACAAAATCTGATCAGAATTTTAATTCTGTGGGTTGGGAAACACTGTGAGAAATCTGAGTGTACTGTGCAAGGTAGAAAGATGAACGGAAACGGCAACATGAACACCAAACTTCCAGTATTTGACGGTAAAAACTGGAATCGTTGGATGATCCAAATGCGTGTACTGTTCGGTGCTCAAGATGTTCTAGATCTTGTCACTGATGGTTATGTTCCGGTAGCAGCAGATGCGACGGATGAACAGAAAAACGCGCAGAAGGAAGTAAGGAAGAAGGATCAGAAAGCATTGTTCTTCATTCATCAATGTGTTGATGTAAATGTGTTTGAGAAGATTGCAGATTCAACGACAGCAAAGGCTGCGTGGGACACACTGGTTAGATGTTATGGTGGTGACACATCAGTGAAGAAGGTGAAGCTTCAGTCCTTGAGAAAGCAATATGAGAATCTCAACATGAAGAATAATGAGAAAGTTTCTAAATACATCTCCAGAGTGATTCTGATCACTAATGAGATGAAAGCGTGTGGAGAAACTCTTTCTGAAGAAACAATCATGGAGAAGGTATTGAGATCCCTTACCTCTCAATTTTATTACATTGTAGTAGCAATAGAACATTCCAAAGATCTGAGCACCATGAGAATTGAAGAGCTGCAGAGCAGTCTAGAAGCGCAAGAGTTGCGTTTGACTGAGAGAACTTCTGAAAGGGAAGTAGAGCAGCAGGCTCTGAAAGCAACTTCTGATAGGAGGTATCAGAAGCAGTCAGAAGCAGTCAGAAGCCAGGAGAAGATCTGATGGTGGTCAGAAGTCAGAAAGCTCAACCTCTGATAGACAAAAGAATGCTCAGAAGGGAAAAGAGAAGTATGACAAGAAGAAGATCCAATGTTACTGTTGTAAGAAGTTTGGTCACTTTGCTAGAGACTGTTGGTCAAACAAGGAGAGAAAATCAGAAGAAGCAAATATAGCCAGAAGTTCTGATGACGAATCTGTGCTATTGATGACCTCTGAATCTGATGATATGGACCTGATAGACTGGTGGTATATGGACACTGGCTGTTCAAATCATCTTACTGGAAACAAGAAATGGCTGGTTGACTTTGACTCTGAAAAGAGGACAAAGATTAGATGTGCTGATGACAAATATCTTAATGCAGAAGGTATGGGAAATGTCAGAGTGATTCTGAACAATGGGAAAACAGCATTGATTCAGAACGTGTGGTATGTACCTGGCATCAGAAGCAATCTGATGAGTGTGGGACAATTAATTGAGAAAGGTTTTTCAGTTACCATGAAGGACAATCTTCTGAAGCTGTATGACTGCAATCAGAAGTTGATTATGGAGTCAGAACAGGGAAGGAATAGAACATTCAAGGTGAATGTCAGAACTGCAGACTCAGAATGTCTTAGTGCAACAAGTGCTGAGAAGGAGAGTGAGTTGTGGCACAGAAGATTTGGTCATTTGAATTTCAGAAGCTTAAAACATCTGAATTCAAAGAAGTTGGTACATGGAATTCCTGCAATTAAGAAGCCTGAAAAGTCATGCAAAGTTTGCATGGAAGGAAAACAACCACGATTGCCATTTGCGTCAGAAACTGCTCCAAGAGCAAAACATGCCTTGGGAGTTGTACATTCTGATGTGTGTGGTCCATTTCCAGTAGCATCGATTGGAGAGAATAAATACTTTGTGTTATTTGTTGATGAATTCACAAGAATGACATGGGTATCCCTTATTAAGTTTAAACACGAGGTGTTTGATGAATTCAAGAAGTTCAGAATGAAGGTTGAGAATCAGAGTGGTCAGAAGTTGAAGATTCTTAGAACTGACGGTGGAGGTGAGTATAACTCCAAAGAGTTCCAGAAGTTCTGTGAGGAGAATGGAATTGAGCATGAGGTTACTACTCCTTATACCCCTCAACACAATGGTCTTGCTGAAAGAAGAAACTGCACTTTGCTTGATATGGTGAGAAGCATGCTAAAGGAGAAAAAGCTTCCTCAGAAGCTCTGGGGAGAAGCTGTTGCCACTGCAACGTATGTACTCAACCGATGTCCTACGAAGAAGTTGAAGGAAATAGTTCCAATACAGAAGTGGACTGGAGATAAGCAAAGTGTTAGTCATCTGAAGGTGTTTGGTTCTGTTTGCTATAAACATGTTCTAGAAGCCAGAAGACAGAAGCTGGATGATAGAAGCAAAGTGATGATTCTGATAGGGTACCACAGTACAGGTGCATACAAGCTCTATTGTCCATAAACCAATAAAATTGAATTCAGCGGAGATGTGATTGTGAAGGAATCAGAATTTTGGAATTGGGATAAGTCTCAATCTGATTCTGATGTTAGAACTTCTGAAGAAAGGTCAGAGTTAAGAATTTCTGAAGTTGGAGTAAACTCTAACGTTGATTCTGATTCTGATAGTGATTTTGACTCTGGAGAAGACTCAGAAGATGAAGGTGACTCTGATGATCCAGACTCTGATGACCCAGACTCTGATGGTAATCCAGATTCTGGTGGCAATTCAGACTCTGGAAATATGCCAGCCCCTGAAGATGGTCAAAGCTCTGGAGGAAGTCAACCATCTGAAGCTAGAAACTCTAAAGCTCAAGACTCTGAACAAGTTCAGAGACCACAAAGAATCAGAAACATCCCCAGAAGATATGCAGAATTTGACATGCTGCAAGACACTGAAGTAGACTCTGAAGGAGAAGTTATTCAGTGTGCATGTTAGTAGACTCTGAACCCATAAGTACAAAAGAGGCTCTTAAGCAGAAGCTCTGGCTGAAGGCCATGAAAGAAGAACTTGATGCTATAGAGAGAAACAAGACTTGGAAGCTGACAGAACTTCCAAAAGACAAGAAAGCCATCAGCGTCAGATGGGTTTTCAAGCAGAAGTTAAAGCCAGATGGTTCAATTGGCAAACATAAAGCAAGGTTGGTAGCCAGAGGATTTCTACAGAAACCTGGGTTGGATTACTCTGAAGTGTTTGCACCTGTAGCAAGACATGAAACAATCAGAATGGTGATTGCAATAGCTGCTAACAGGAATTGGCTTCTGATGCATTTAGATGTAAAATCTGCATTTCTGAACGGTCCATTAGAAGAAGAAGTTTACGTGTCACAACCTCCTGGATTTGTGAAAAAGAATCAGGAAGGGATGGTGTACAAATTATACAAAGCTCTATATGGATTGAAACAAGCGCCCAGAGCTTGGAATCAGAAGATTGATTCATTTTTCAAGAAGCAAGGCTTTCAGAAATGTGAGATGGAGTACGGTGTCTATGTTCAGCATACTTCTGAAGGAAATATGACTCTGGTATGTTTATATGTTGATGATATACTGCTGACTGGAAGTTCTGAACAGGAAATAGCCAAGTTCAAGAAAGTTCTGATGAATGAATTCGAAATGACTGATCTAGGCAAAATGACATACTTTCTAGGGATGGAGTTCAGATACTCTGAGAAAGGTATTATTTTGCATCAGCTCAAGTATGAATTAGAACTTCTGAAGAGATTTAATCTGAAGAATTGTAAGATTGTTGTCACACCTTCTGATACAAATCAGAAAATGGATTCTGACTCTGATGGAAAGGATGTGGACGCTACAACCTTCAAACAGTTGGTTGGTTCTCTAAGGTATTTGTGCAATACCAGACCTGATATTTGCTATTCAGTTGGGATGGTTAGTAGGTTCATGAGTAAACCTAAGTGGTCCCATTACCAAGCTGCTGTCAGGATTCTGAGGTATATCAAGGGAACTCTGAAGTATGGAGTATTATTTCCTTCTGGAAGAAAGGATGAGTCAGAACTTCTGAGTTATTCAGATTCTGATTGGTGTGGAGACAGAGTTGACAGAAGAAGTACGTCTGGGTACTTATTCAAATTTCTGGGAGGTCCCATTTCTTGGTGTTCCAAGAAGCAACCTGTTGTGGCATTGTCAACTTGTGAAGCTGAATACATTGCAGGTGCTGTTACTGCATGCCAAGCTGTGTGGATTCTGAATCTATTGCAGGATCTGAAGATTAAAGTAAACAAACCTCTGAAGCTGATGATTGACAACAAGTCTGCAATCAATCTTGCCAGAAACCCAGTGTTGCATGGGAGAAGCAAGCACATTGAGACCAAATATCATTTTCTGAGACATCAAGTTCAGAGGGGAGTGTTAGAAGTTGTACACTGCAGCACTCAGAAACAGTTGGCAGATGTTCTGACGAAAGCTATCAAGACTGATCAATTTCTCAGATTAAGGGATGGAATTGGTGTTACAAGTTTTGATGGAATATGAATTAAGGGATGGTATTAGAAGTAATTCATATTTATTAGTTGTACTATTTTCTTAGCCCCTAAGTTTGTTAGAGGGTATTTTAGTATTTTATCCTATTCTAGTAACCCTAGTTTTAACTTATAAATAGGGTGGCAATCATTGTAACTTTTATCATGTTTTGTAGCCGTCATTCTCTTAATAGAATATTTTCGTTCATCATTTATTCTACCTTTGCACCAACAGGCTCCACAACATCCTCCAAGAATTTCGTCTACCCTTCATCAATATTACTTTATGAATATTACTGGAACATTACATTTCATTCTTCATCAATATTATTTGAATAGATTTTTCCGCTCCAAAGATCCATGATCTTAATAATTATTTGTGCGTTGAACAAAGATTTGTCACAATTAAATAAAATTATTAGTTCCATTACTTAATTCTCTGGTCTCTAATTTTGAAAATGTTATAAGCTGCCTATTCTTCATCTAAATTTTATAATTTTCTCTCTCTTATTTTCTCACAATTTTACTCGTTTACCACAAAATCCACACCACTAACACGAAGTTTAGACCTTACCCATCATTTAAATACAATAATATTTTTTGATGTAAACCATGTAATAGAAAAATATTTCTTGGTGAACACTTGACAATTAGTCAATGGATAAAATTAAATTCATATTTTACATTAGCGTGGCTGGACTATATACCTGAATAAATAACTTATGATGGTTATCGATTCCACTGAAAAAAATATGTTCTATTGTTGAATATAAGAAAATTATTTTTGTTAATATAATAAGAAAAATAGCATATGTTTACTTAGTTTTCTGTAACAAGATGACAAACTACTAAATGACATTATTGTAAGACTGGTCTTAATATTATACGACAGATTGCTTTCAATTTCTTCAAATTGTTCACAGATACATGGAATTGAGTTGTTAGAATTTCATTTGCCATCACTAACAAGTGGCATAAATACTTATATGATTATAATTATTTTTCCAACATAAGAAACTAATACTAATCTTAACTAGTTTTGTATTAAAATAATTTATATGGTCCTTGCAATTAGAGGGGAACTGAATTTTCTCTATCGATGGCTCTTACTTGAAGAATACTCCTAGTCTAGTATGTAGGTAATTTTTGTGTATTAATAAATTGACCTTGACATTACTAATAGGCATGCTTATTATTGTTAGAGATGAAATATACTATTAGTTAGTGTATTATTTATCGCCTCCTTAACGTTATGATAAGGGGTTAATTACCAGGGGAAAAACAACTTGATAAATACCAAGAGATATGTTAGTCGTGATCGTGAAGAGCATTTATATTGGATCAATAGCAATATGCAACTGAGAGAAATATTATATATTCATCCAAAACTTTAAGATAATAGATGTATGAGTCATTTCAACTCACACTTGTACACAACAATCTCCCCATCAAGTATGAATTCATCCACTATACTCCTCCTCAAGCGGAAGCTCTTTCATCCACATACACTCGTACCGTCGTTGCGGACACTACACTGAAACATGTTACCTGACCACCACACTACCAGGAAGACTTTCGATACAAGGAGTCAGTCTCTTAATTGAACCATTGACTATGATGTAGTTGTTGGATCATCATGAGGAGCATCCACATTGGGTTAAGAACATCACATAAATGAGAGAGAGACCACATATTTGTCCAAAACCTTAAGACGATAGGTGTATAAGTCATCTCACTTATAAAGTACCCAACCTCCACTTTTCTAAGCAATGTGGGACTTACAACTCACACTTGTACACAAGATAACTTTTAATGCTAAGAGAGTCAAAGAGTAATTACACTAAAAGACTAAATTATTCTAAAACTAACTTTTCCATTCATGTTCTTCGCTAAAGATAATTACATTCACCAATCACATATTTGTAACATTAACATCAACCAATTACTCATTATCTAGATCCTTCTAAAGGGTAGTGACTCACCACCATTAATTCTCACAGACTTATAAAATTTGGGCTTAGATCTTTACATTCCACTAATTTTGGAAAACAACATTGTCCTCAAGGTTGTAAAGATTTCTCCTACCACGATTTTTTTCCAGGATCCCATTGCTTAAAATTGAAGAACCAAGCTTTTGCGCACATCTTCTATTGGTCACCAGGATTGAAAAGAAAAATTAGTTTTTGTATTGAAACACAAACCCTTGAAGGAAACGTAGCTATCAAAGGAAGGAGCAGGAAACTAATGTAAAAACAATACCAATATGTTGCAGACTTGTGTATAATGTGATAATAACTTCTATAGGAATATAGAGGAAATTGCAATCCCTCTTTAGCATTTGATCAAACACCTTACTCGCACTATTCAGGTGATCCAATTGATAAAGTATTTTGAAGATATCAGTCCCATGAATAATAAAATTGCGAGCAAACAAATCCCAACTAGTAACATGGATTTTTCTCTGTAATGGATACATGGTAAAGTTTATTATTGTGGTTGAAGATTGAAATGAGAGTGGGCCTGGATCAAAAGGTGTATGGCCAATAAACTCAACAGTAACATAAGAGAAAAGAACATTACTGATACGAGGGAGTGATGAGACAAACTCACCAAACGAAAAATGGATGTCACTATGAAAATATAAGACCTTAGGGGTGTTTCTGCAAATAAGATAGCGGAAAACAACAGAGCATCGATGGTAAATGGATAACAAAAATTGAAGGAGAAGAGCGATCCAAAATGCAGCGGAATTTAAAATTTCTCCTTTAGTGATCCTTACAAATGGGCATGATCAATGATAGAATCGTTACCTCTTGTGGCGATTGTAACCTTTGATGCAGATCTACGGAGCGATCACGAACGTTGAACGATGACAACGCCTCTACTCATTCCACACGAACGGATTCCTTCAATCTCAGTGCTAGCTGCTACGAATGAAGGCTTTGAGTGAGAGAGAGAGAGAGAGAGAGAGAGAGAGAGAGAGAGAGAGAGAGAGAGAAAAAATTGCAACTGCATACATGCTTCTACACAAGGGTTCTATTTATAGAATCACTTGTGTGGGCTGCAAGCTAAAAAGCCCACTCAAGTGTATGTGGCCCATATCTTATAATATTCCAAAATCACTTAAGCGCGTGGTACCTTACCATATTTCGTATTCTACTTAAGTACATTGTACCTTACGATGTTCTACAATTCACTTAAGGGCACCGTACATTACGGTATTCCTTAGTTACTCTATCTCTCATCAATCCTTCCTTTTGTGTGTGACCCTGTAGGTTTTCGCGGCATCGGCAATTATATTAAATCACGTATTTAACATAATAAACAGTGAGCGGTATCTAGCAATACATCACTACTACCCAAGACACGAAAATGTCATGTGATCTGACAAATCCTTTTGTGATAATACTTATGTGTACAATTACCCTTTTGCCCTTATGTCTATATTGAACACAAGGCATAGACCGTGTCATACTTGTCCAGTTCAATATTTGGCTCATAGACATTTATCCTGTTACGCAGGATAGACAAATTCCATCTAGGTCACTCATGTCCCTTAGCATGCTTCGTGGAGTATCCGTCAACTATCTTTATGGTCATCCAGTTACGGACAATGTTTGATCAGCAATAAGGCACTCGACTCTACATCTAGGGTCCATAGTGGTTTCAGGTCGAATGGTGGTATACACCATTATTACCATGAGAATAACTTATGACAATTTGCATAACATGCTAAAGTTTATTATCGTGGTTGAAGATTAAAATGAGAGTGGGCCTGGATCAAAAGGTGTATGGCCAATAAACTCAATGGTAACATAAGAGAAAAGAACATTACTGGTACGAGGGAGTGATGAGACAAAATCACCAAACAAAAAATGGATGTCACTATGAAAATATAAGACCTTAAGGGTATTTCTGCAAATAAGATAACAGAAAACAACAGAGCATCGATGGTAAATGGATAACAAAAACATCCAGTGAAGTCGTAGAGTACACATGTGTAGGGCATGTCAAGGAATCCAAATCTAAATCTGACATAGTCTCTTCAATAATGTCTTTAGAGACTAGATTTGGAACCTTAGAGAAATTAGAGTTAAATTTTAGTGAACAAATAGAATCATAGTTAAAAATGTGTTACTCATCAAATTCATCATTGTCGTCTATTAAATTAGGATCTGGTGGCTTTTGATGAACCATGAAATCAACATCATTATGAAAATCTCTACCATTGAAATGAGACTTAATGATAGGAATAGTTACTGTGATTTCTGCATTGGCCAGTGATGCCACTAGAGCAGGCGGGTGAATTTGTGTCGGCTTCATAATGGGTGACGTGTTAAGATCTCTTTGGTTAGAAACAACAATTACTGGATTACAACTAAATCTTCATGAAGGGAAATGTTTTTTATGAATTTTATTGAATCCAGATTTGGCACGACCACTCAATTTTGTCACAACTTTCGGCAACTTCATTGTATCAGGTGTTCTTTGTTCTTTGAAAAATTTCTCAATACAGAGCAAACATCAATATGAATATTCTTCTCTATTAAACAATGAAATCATTATTTAATTGATTTGGAGGAATGAAATCGAAAATGAGAGCACATATTATTATGAATAACTTTTGATGCTAAGAGAATCAAAGAACAATCACATTAAAAGGCTAAATTATTCCAAAACTAACTTTTCCATTCATTTTCTTCATTGATACTAATGTCCTCATTATCCGATCAATATTCATAATATTAAAATTAAAAAAATTAAAATTCAAACACTAACCCAATCAAAATGAATTTTCCTCTTCAAACTTGAGGCAAGTTCAAGTAGATGCTCGTACATATGAGATCGATACCGCTACATCATCCCATTGTCATGTCTAAGAAGACATGCTTATTATATTTGCTACCTAGAGATATGTACCAGACACTACTATATTTTATTCAAATGTTTATTTTGGTCCTCCTATTTTGAGCGTTTTAAATAATTGGTCCCCCTATTACAAAATCAACGATTTTAGTCCCTTAATTTTGATGGTTTTGGATTTTTGGGATCCCCATCCATTTTTGCATGCGACATTAATGATTGGGATAAAAAATAGTTTTTAATGATATGTCACTGATGACTAGGATAATTTCAGAATTAATATTTTTTATAGAATGAATTAATAATTAATTGTTTTAATTAATATTTTTAGAATTAATTATTTAAATTTTTTGAAAAGAACTATTGGACCTAGGCCGAATTCATTATTGCATCTATTTCAAACTTGAGCCCAATAAAACATTGGGTATTGTATTGTTGATCTTTATAAACACTAAAATTATTTATCAAAACAAAACAATGTGAGACTCTAATGTAATTGCAAGCTTGTACCATTTCGCCCTCTTCCTTGACTTCATCTTCCAACTAATTCTTACTAAACACAACAATGTTTAAAATAAGAATTTAATTGATATACACTGACAGTGTAAAGATTTTTTACAATGTCAGTTAATCACAACCACTAATTTATTTAAAAGGTTTGAATTTTATTTTAAACATTTAAGAAGTAATACAGACGGATGATTGCGATGCATTGACAGTGTAAAACTTTTTACACTGACAGTGCATAATAATTAATCTCTTTAAATAATGTTAATATGCTTTTCTATTACCCTTTTCCTCAGGACCGACTCAATCATATCGGAGGCCCCGTTCTAATTATAAAAATGGGTCCAATTTTTTTAAAAAATACAATTATAATAATTAAAAATATATATCAAAAATATAATTATGTATTAATTAAAAATAAATTTAATTATAATTATTTTGAGTTTTGATAAATCTTGATTTTTGTATGTATTGAGTTTTTATTATAACATTTCTTTCAATTATTGAGTTTTTTTAATAATATTTTATTTATTTTTATTAATATTTATAAAAATAATTGAAAATTTTAAAAATTTGGACCATCTATTATTTGGGGTCCTTTGCTGCAGCACATGCTACACTTGCACAAGGTCAACCCTGTTTTTCCTTACGATTCAATATATTTATACAATTCATTTTATTTCTCACATTTGTATCATAAAATTTCAATTTTTGTAAGTTAATTTTCCGGATTTTCTCTTTTCCTCGTCATAAAGTTACAATTCAATCTTACATTCTTTGGGTGTTCAATATTATCCATTTTTCGATCCTAGCCGATCTAAAGATTTCCTCTTTATATTAGGAACTAAGGTATGATATTCCATATCATTTTATTGACTTTGTCATGAATATTAGAAACAATGTCCAATTAGAAACAATTGGTCGAACACCTGTAGGTTGTAAGACACGGACCAAAAGACCGGGTCGGCACCTGGTCGAAGCCCTTAAAATCTTGTTCATTATGTTTCTTTATTACAAGATGTAACATCAATTTTTAATTTATTTTTCCAGATGAGATCTTATGCAAAAAGTGGAGAGAATCCACCAGAAGGATTTATGTGTCCAAGTGGATGGAAAGTTCTTGTCAATTATTATGAAAGTTTGCAGAAGAAGCATCACAACAGCATGTGTTATCTGCTTAGACAGACCTACTACTACAAGTTTTTTGCATTAATAGACTCTAGAGAAAGAGAATTAAGAGTACTTTTCAGGAAGTGCCAATTTTTATGCATGGTCTTCCAAGATCAAGAATTCAGCAAATGTGCTCAATGTTGTGTTTAGTAAGAATTCAAAATTCTTCTCTTTAGTAAAAATCAGTTGGAATATGAAGTTAAGAAAGATGGTGAAATTGTATAAACTTACAATTACAATAACATTAGAGTTTCACATTATTTTTTTTATAAATAATTTTATTATGTATAAAGATTAACAATACAATATCCAATGTCTTCTTCGATTTAAGTTTGAAATAGATGCAATAATGATTTAAGTCTGAAATAGATGCAATAATGAATTAAACTAAGGTCTTTTTAAAATGATGTAAGTCTTTTCAAAAGTTTTATAAATTTTTTGATTTTAAATATAAGTAAATGTCAACAAAACTACGTCTATTTAATGTCTTTATTTTAAAAATATTATTGCATTACTTACTTAATATTATTAGTAAAAAATAATTTAATTGAGGATATATTAATAATTGTGTTATCTCTCACATAAAATCAAAAAAAAAAAATATAATTAATTATATTCTTAATAAATATAAAATTTATTTATTTTACTTATAAATAAGATCCCGGAAATATAAAGTTAATCGCATGTATCATAAGGTGTTATCAATTGTTTCAAAAATATGATGTATCAGGTAGATTTACATAGTAATTTAAGAAAAAACACTAGGTTATTTTTCTTAAAATTATTTTAAAAATACAAAACTAACATTATGAAACTTTTTTATAAATCCAATTAGTATTTTAGTTGTTTGGATTTTTGGAGAAAAAAAACTTGCATATATCCATAGTTTTTTTATTAAAAAGTTATGGTTTTATATTAGTTTCCATTAAAAAAAGATTTAAAGTTTCTAAAATTAAGTAAAAATTTAATCATTTAGATTTTTTTTTAAAGTGAAACTGTCATTCGAATAAAATTGGGAGTGCGATAGCATGAAAGTGTCTTACTCACTTTTATAACTTTTCAATTGCATATTCTTTTTCTTATTTACATATACAGTGAGAAGATGTGATGTAGAGTTATTTGAGAATATTTTTTCTTTAAAATAGTAGGGGGTAGAAGTACGAGTTGCGAGGGTGCACATTTAAAATCTCATATCTAGAAGCGAGTTAGCCCATAAAAGCGTTTTTATTAAATTTTGTAAAAGTAGTTATCCATACATCTATCAAGCCCTATTTGAATTTTTAATTTTTTTTTTAATTTGAAATATATTTCTCAGTGTTTAAATTTTAAAGTTTGAACAAAATTTACTCAATAAAAATTTATACTTTTTTTACACATTTTAATTCCAAAATCTAAGAAAAGTAACATATTTGGATATTATAAAATGAAGAATATTTAAATTTTAAAATTTATAGCGTACAAAAAAAACATATAAAAAATGTAAATCAATATAAAAGTACATATAAAAGAAAAATTCAAATTACTGTCTTACTCGATGGAAAATTTCGTTCGAGAAAAGCGGCTTTCAATTGAGCCCAAAAAATTATCGAATTAGCAGACAAAAATTGAAGCCAATCCCGTGCTCGATCTCTCTTAAGAAGGGGAAAAGTCTTATGCGAATAGAATTCTGGTCGATGTTGTTCTCCTCAATAGTACCATAGTTATCGACAAAATTTAATAGGTGTAAGTTTGGGTTCTCCGAAGGTAACTCTGAAAATTGGTCTTGCTGGATCATACTTATCAATGAAGGTTTAAATTCGAAATTGTTTGCCCCAATATGTGGGTGCATGATACTGCAGTGTGGTTCCTCTTCCGTTGGAACCGCATAATCATTCAAAGGTTTTAAATCAACAACAGATGCAACCATTGCGAGCTATCTTTGAGTTCAGCGTCTTTCTAGTAAAAAGCGCTCGATCTCGTCAACGAGTTTGACTGAAGTATCAGCAGAACGCATTCTTCGCATACAAAAATAGTGGTAGAACTTAAGTAGATAAAAACAAAAACTCTAGTTTATACAGTGATCAGATGAAATTTCAATATTAACGTAATTGGTCCCTGACAACGGCGCCAAAAACTTGACACGCCGCAAGCGTACGAAAAATGTTGGGGTAGTTTTAAAAAGTATCGAACCTCAAAGACCAATGGTTAATTACCGATTTCTATACTATCAATGTAAACCTAGATCAGCCAAATAGTGGAAAAAAGAGCGACTTAAGTGAAAAAGTACTTAAGTCAAAACAACTTATTTGAAAAAGAATTTTTGTGAAAAATAACTTAATTGTATAAAAACACTTAAAATATATAAGGCAAACATGACTTAGGGTTATGACTCCTATCATAGACTTATCCACATGACTTAAGAACTTATATTACGAGAATCTCGACACAATTTATAGAAAAATAGATTATTATGGGCAATACCTACTTTCGCCAGCGTATGCCCTACCTCTAACGAACGGGACGCTAGTCGACTTTCACTCGCGCATAAACGTTTGTTAGTGATCATTACATTTACACGACTATTCAAAATTGGAACTTTTCTCAATTTCATCTGATCACTTTCGTGACTTCGGACTTAATTGTTTAAAAACTGTTTTCCAATATTCACACTTACCCTTTCAGTGTAAGACGAATGCCTAAAAACACTTTTACTTTCATAGAGAGGTTTGAATTAAAAACTCAGACTTTTAAAATAAAAATGGTGGAATTCTCGTAACTAGCTTAAGTTCATGCGAATAGTCATATGATAGGGTTCATAACCCTTAATCCATATTGGACTACTCACTCATGGTGAGGAATGCTCTAATCAAAACAATTATCGCAGATAAAGACAATTTATAAAATGATAAATAAAGCGATAAAGAACCTGATTAAATGAAAGGAAGTGCTTGATTAAAATTCTGATTCAGTGCTCCAATGGAGACTTTTACAATAAGCGGTAAAATAAGCGTAAAACTAAAAATAATCATGGATGCTATAGACTAAGTAATAATCTTATTTTTATAACTTACTCTAAATACGACACAAAACATCAACTTCAATGCCTCTTAAAAACAGAATAAAATAAAATTCAAACAATCAAAAGTCTTAAAGCATATGGACACAAAGAAAGTTGTTCTTTATGAATCCTTGAGGAGACTAAGGTTTAGTTGGATCCTTGAGAATGCAAAGAAGGGTATTTTGTGCGTTTATTGTAATCTGTTGATTATAGTGGATTAAGTCCTTGTGTATAAGGCAAATCACCTTGGCAAGTGAACTGGATTAGCTTTGAGTTTCAAGTGAACCAGGATAAAAATCATTGTGTTTTTATCTCTTCATTATTTAACTTGTTAGTAGAGTTTTTGTTTTGGAAAAAACTTTTGCAACTAAAAGTAAAGGTAGCATTAGTTGATATGTGGTATGGGCGAAGCATTAACTGTAACACCCCAATAAAATGAAATAATTATTTAAATTGAGTTAATAGTATATTATTAATTTAATTAAATAATTTGATTAATATTATTGGATTATTAATATTATTATTGGAATAATATTATTGGGTTTTATTATTGGAGTATATAAGTTGGAATAATAAAAAGTCCCAATTTTTTTGGAAAAAGGGTTTTCACGTGAAAAGGAACAGAGAAACGGCTGAAAGAGAGAAAGGGCAAAGAGACAGAGCAAGGGAAGAGGAAAAACTTGAAGCTAACGGAATTGCCGGATTAACTCAGGTAAGGGGGGTTTATCATCGTTTGATGGGTCTTATGGGATAGCATGTAATGGGTAGTGATAGACCTCTGATTTTGACTCTGATTGAAATGATATGTGATGAAATTGTGAAATATTGATGAACGAATTTGGATGATAATTGATGAAAATTCGTAAGAATTAGATGTAGTAAGGTTAGCAATTTGAAAGGTTGAATGTGTCTGACCTGTAATTGATAAAACGAACGAATGTGAATGAAAATTTGGACTGTGGAAGGTTGAATTGGATAGATCTCGTAGCAGAGAAAGCCATTGCAGATCTGGAAATTCTGGTTTCTGGTCATACGCGTATGGCACTAGGCAATACGCGTATGAGATGGCATGGTACGCGTATGGCACTAGGCAGTACGCGTATGAGTGGAAAAGATGATGTTTTGAACGTGAAATTGTCTCTGTTGGTACGCGTATGAGGATGTGGTACGCGTAGCATACGCGTATGAGAGTGGGCAGTACGCGTATGGACTTGGGCAGGTTTGGGCAATACGCGTATGGGCGTAGGCAATACGCGTATGGGCAGAATTGTGATTTTTCTGAACTGTTGTGGTGCAGTTTTTGGTTGTTTAGGCTGAGTGATGTACTTAGCTGAGGTATGATGTTGTAGGGATCATTTCCCGTTATTTTGAATAGTATAGGTATTAGTAGAGTGTGCTAATACTATGATTGATTATGTGGCATGATATGATATGCTTTTGTTGATGATATGTGATGGTATACATGATGATGTGAATGTATGCATTTGTGAATAGACTATTTTATGGCTTAGAGTGTGAGCATGTGTCTATTCTTAAATTGTTGTTGATGTTGCATTGCTAGGTGATTAACATGCATATTGTGGCCTTTATGGTGGTAGCTAATTCCCATGGTGAGGAATTAGTGAGTAAATCATTTTGATTGTTGTTGTTGATGTTTGCATGCTAGGTGATTAGCGTGCATAGCATGGCCCATTTGGGGTGGTAGCTAATTCCCATGGTGAGGAATTAGTGAGTGAGTCACTATGTCTCAAATGAGTGGGACTAGTGAGCTTGGTAGCCGTACCTGGATTTGGTCGGTGAGGTTGAACTATATGTTCACAAATAGTCGGTACCGCATGCATGGAGTCTCATTGCATAATATATGTATGGCGTGTAATATGAATGGATGCATTCCAATATTACACGTGTGGTTGTGTTGGTATTGTTGTGTTGTTATTAAGTATGATGTTGGAATTGATATGCTGTTCCTGAATGGGTGTTTTGATTAGGGTGATGAAGTGTGTTGAATCACTTAACATAACATGATATTCTATAATACTTATTATATTGATTAAGGAACTCACCCTTACAACTGTTTTTCAGGTAACGAGCAGTGATTGAGTAGGAGCTAGTACTTGGAGTTTAGAAGTAGTTCCTTAGTGGGTCATGCTCTGATAGATGTAACATCGGGACGGGATGTTCTACTTGTTTTCATTGATGATTGTTGAATAAGCTTACATGTATTGTGTTGCATGTTTTGTATTGATATTGGATTTTATTCCGCTGCGAATTATGCAAATGTTCTATTTGATTAAATAAATGAGCATGACAGGATATTTTGGAACATGGTGTGAATATGTTGTGTGACACCCTTCGGGGCATAATTACTTTGATTGATATTTTTATTATTTTAATTAAATATTTGGGGTATTTTAGAAGGGTGTTACATTAGTGGTATCAGAGCATAGTCGGTCGAGTCGAGTCGTAATTATTCTGTTTCCCCTGTACGGGATAGGTGTTGTGTAACCCTATCAGTACTCATTGTTTTAGTTGTTTGGGTTTCAGAATAGAGATGGCTGGAAGAGGTAGAGATGATGCTGCAATTGCTGAGGCTCTGGGTATGCTAGCTGGAGTACTTGGAGGAAATCCGAATGTTGTGGGAATGGGAGCTGCTCGTCAACTGAGTGAGTTCCAGAAGAACAATCCTCCAATGTTCAAGGGAGCATACGATCCAGATGGTGCTCAGAAGTGGTTGAAGGAGATCGAGAGGATCTTCCGAGTAACTGAGTGTGCCGATAACCAGAAGGTCAGGTTCGGTACGCATATGCTGTCAGAGGAAGCTGATGATTGGTGGGTTGCTACCCGCACTGAGTTGGAATCTGCTGGAAATGCTGAGATCACTTGGGCTGTGTTCAGAGAGAGATTCCTGAGGAAGTATTTTCCAGAGGATGTTAGAGGAAAGAAAAAGATAGAATTTTTGGAATTGAAACAGGGTAACAAGTCTGTTACGGAGTATGCTGCTAAGTTCACAGAGCTGTCGAAGTATTACACTCCCTATAATGAGGCTGCTGGGGAATTTTCGAAATGTGTGAAGTTTGAGAACGGGTTGCGTCCCGAGATCAAGCAGGCTATTGGGTATCAGCGGATCAGAGTGTTTTCTGATTTGGTTGACTGTTGCAGGATTTTTGAACAGGATTCCAAGGCTAGAGCAGAGAGCTATCAGCAAAGGGTTGATAGGAAAGGCAAGAATCAGAATGACCGTGGAAAACCGTATGCAGCTGGCAGAGGTTTTCAGAGGCAGAGTGGGATGAAGAGGCCTAGTGGGGGAGATTCTAGTGCCCCTGCTAAGTGTTACAGATGTGGTCAGGCTGGACATCGTATCCATGAGTGTACCAGTAATGAGAAAAAGTGTTTCAAATGTGGAAAAGGTGGTCATTTGGCTGCAGATTGCCGGTTGAAGACTGTGACTTGTTTCAACTGTGGAGAGGTGGGTCATATCAGCCCACAGTGTCCTAAGCCGAAGAGAGAGAATCAGTCGGGAGGCAAGGTCTTTGCCTTATCAGGTTCTGAGACTGCTGCAGATGATCGGTTGATCCGAGGTACGTGTTATATTAATGGCTTTCCTCTTGTAGCTATTATTGACACCGGTGCTACTCATTCCTTTATATCTTTGGATTGTGCTGTGAAACTTAAGTTAGAGATATCTGAGATGCTTAGTAGTATGGTGATTAATACTCCTGCGAAGGGTTCAGTGACTACTACATCAGTTTGTTTGAGTTGTCCTTTGAGTATTTTTGGTAGAGACTTTGGGATAGACCTTGTGTGTCTTCCGTTAGTGCAGATTGATGTTATCTTGGGTATGAACTGGTTGGTGTTTAACCGAGTTTCTATCAACTGTTTTGATAAGACTGTGATCTTTCCTGAGGTTGAGGAAGGAAAAAGTTTGTTTCTATCAGCGAGGCAGGTGAATGAGGCAGTAGTAGATGGGGCAGAGCTGTTTATGCTGTTAGCGACTCTGGAGGCTAAAGATAAACTGGTGATTGGAGATCTAGCTGTGGTGTGTGATTTTCCTGATGTGTTTCCTGAAGAAGTGAATGAATTGCCGCCAGAGCGTGAAGTTGAGTTCTCGATTGATTTGGTACCTGGTACTAGACCGATATCGATGGCTCCGTACCGTATGTCTGCTGTCGAGTTAGCTGAATTGAAGAGTCAGTTGGAAGATCTGTTGGATAAGAAATTTATTCGTCTGAGTGTGTCACCGTGGGGTGCACCAGTGTTATTGGTTAAGAAGAAAGAAGGTACTATGAGGTTGTGTGTGGATTACAGACAACTGAATAAAGTGACGATCAAGAATTGGTATCCTTTGCCGAGGATCGATGATTTGATGGATCAGTTGGTTGGTGCGAGTGTGTTCAGCAAGATAGATTTGAGGTCTGGGTATCATCAGATACGTGTGAAAACTGAGGATATTCAGAAGACTGCTTTCAGAACAAGGTATGGACATTATGAGTATTCTGTAATGCCTTTTGGTGTGACTAATGCGCCTGGAGTATTTATGGAGTATATGAATAGGATTTTCCATCCGTACCTAGATAAGTTTGTTGTAGTGTTTATTGATGACATTTTGGTGTATTCGAAATCTGAAGAAGAGCATGCTGAGCATTTGAGAGTGGTTTTAGAAGTTCTCCGAGAAAAGAAGTTATTTGCTAAACTGCCTAAGTGTGAATTTTGGTTAGAGGAGGTTAGTTTTCTTGGTCATGTGATTTCAAGAGGTGGTGTTGCTGTTGATCCTTCTAAGATAGAAGCGGTATCTAAGTGGGAAGCTCCGAAGTCGATTTCTGAGATAAGAAGTTTTCTTGGACTTGCAGGTTATTATAGGAAGTTCATCGAGGGATTTTCTAAGTTGGCGTTACCGTTGACGATGTTGACTAGGAAGGGGCAAGCGTTTGTTTGGGACTCAAAATGTGAAGAAGGTTTCCAAGAGTTAAAGAGAAGGTTGACTACTGCTCCTATTCTGATATTACCGAGTTCGTCGGAACCGTTTGAGGTTTACTGTGATGCTTCATTGTTGGGTTTGGGAGGTGTGTTGATGCAAAATAAGCAGGTTATAGCTTATGCTTCGAGACAACTGAGGATTCATGAAAGGAACTATCCGACACACGATTTAGAGTTGGCAGCCGTGGTTTTTGTTCTGAAGTTATGGAGGCATTACTTGTACGGGTCAAGATTTGAGGTTTTCAGTGATCATAAAAGTTTAAAGTATTTGTTTGATCAGAAAGAGCTGAATATGAGACAGAGGAGATGGTTAGAGTTTCTGAAGGATTATGACTTTGGGTTGAATTACCATCCGGGTAAAGCAAATGTAGTGGCTGATGCGTTGAGTCGGAAATCATTACATATGTCTATGTTAATGGTTAGAGAATTGGATTTAATTGAGCAGTTTAGAGACTTGAGTTTGGTGTGTGAGAGTACTCACAATAGTGTTAAATTGGGTATGCTGAAATTAACGAGTGGTATTTTGGATGAGATTAGAGAGGGTCAGAAATCCGATGTGTTTTTGGTTGATAAGTTGACTCTAGTGAATCAAGGTCAAGGTGGTGAATTCAGAGTTGATGAGAATGGTGTTTTGAAATTTGGTAATCGGGTGTGTATTCCGGATGTTACCGAACTTAAGAAGAGTATTCTTGAGGAAGGACATCGTAGTGGCCTGAGTATTCATCCTGGAGCTACGAAGATGTATCGTGATTTGAAAAAGTTATTTTGGTGGCCGGGAATGAAAAGAGAAATTGCGAGTTTTGTTTATTCCTGTTTGACTTGTCAGAAGTCAAAGATTGAGCATCAGAAGCCGTCTGGGCTAATGCAACCGTTGGCTATTCCAGAGTGGAAGTGGGATAGTATCAGTATGGATTTTGTTTCTGGTTTACCGAGGACAAGTAAGAATTTTGAAGCCATTTGGGTGATTGTGGATAGATTGACGAAGTCGGCTCATTTCATTCTGATCAGAATGGATTATCCGTTGGAGAGATTGGCTGAGTTGTATGTTGAGAAGATTGTAAGTTTGCATGGTATTCCGTCTAGTATTGTTTCGGACAGAGATCCTAGATTTACATCGAAGTTCTGGGAAGGTTTGCAGAGGGCTTTGGGAACTAAGCTGAGATTGAGTTCTGCATATCATCCGCAGACTGATGGTCAGACTGAGAGGACGATTCAGTCATTAGAGGATCTTTTGAGAGCTTGTGTTTTGGAAAAGGGAGGTGCTTGGGATAGTTATTTACCTTTGGTTGAGTTTACCTACAACAATAGTTTTCATTCGAGCATTGGTATGGCACCGTTTGAAGCTTTGTATGGTAGGAGATGTCAGACACCTTTATGTTGGTATGAGTCCGGTGAGAGTGCTGTGGTTGGACCGGAGATTGTTCAACAGACTACAGAAAAGATTAAGATGATTCAGGAGAAGATGAGAATTGCTCAGAGTCGTCAGAAGAGTTATCACGATAAGAGAAGGAAGTCACTTGAGTTTCAAGAGGGAGACCATGTGTTTCTTCGTGTTACTCCGATAACTGGTGTTGTAACACCCTTCTAAAATACCCCAATAATTTAATTAAATATCAAAATATAACATCAGAGTAATTATGCCCTTTAAGGGTGTCACACAATATTCCACACTTTTCAACAATATAACGGTCATGCTCTTTTATTAATTCCAAACATAAACATTTGCATAAAACACAGCGGATGTAAATTTCATCAATCATGTAAAACATTACATGTAAAATGGTTCTCAACCAACAATAAACATTTAAAACAAGTTAAAATAACCCATCCCGATGTTACATCTATCAGAGCACGACCCACTAAGGAGACTACACTAGACTCCAAGCATTAACTTCTACTCAACTCACTGCTCGTTACCTGAAAAACAGTTGTAAGGGTGAGTTCCTCAATCGATATAATAAGTATTATAAAATATTATGTCATGTTAAGTAATCTAACACACTTCATCACCCTAATCCAAACATATATTCAGTAACAGCACATCAACTCAACAGAATACTCAACACCAACACAAACACACGTATAATACTGGAATACATCCATTCATATTATACACCATACATATATTATGCAATGAGACTCCATGCATGCGGTACCGACTATGTTGTGAACATATAGTTCAACCTCACCGTCCAAATCCAGGCCCGGCTACCAAGCTCACTAGTCCCACTCATTTGAGACATAGTGACTTACTCACTAATTCCTCACCATGGGAATTAGCTACCACCCCAAATGGGCCATGCTATGCACGCTAATCACCTAGCATGCAAACATCAACAACAGTCCAAAAATGACTAACATCACTAATTCCTCACCATGGGAATTAGCTACCACCATAAAGGCCACATACGCATGCTAATCACCTAGCAATGCAACATCAACAACAATTCAAGAATAGACACATGCTCACACTCTAAGCCATAGAATAGTCTATTCACAAATGCATACATTCACAACATCATGTATACCATCACATATCATCAACAAAAGCATCTCATATCATGCCACATAATCAATCATAGTATTAGTACACTCTACTAATACCTATACTACTCAAAACAACGGGAAATGATCCCTACAACATCATACCTCAGCTAAGTATGTAACACCCTTCTAAAATACCCCAAAATATTTCAATTAAAATAACAACATATTAATCAGAGTAATTATGCCCCGAAGGGTGTCACACAATCATTTCACGGCATTCATCAATTCTATCCTGTCATGCCCATTTATTTAATCAAAATAAGATTATTTGCATAATTCGCAGCGGATACAAAATATCGACATTCAAAACATGTACCACATTACAGGTAAAGTGGATCAACAACTAAAATAAAACATAGTCAAACATCCCATCCCGATGTTACATCTACCAGAGCATGACCCACTAAGGAGACTACACTAGACTCCATAGCACTAGCTTCTATTCAACTCACTGCTCGTTACCTGAAAAATAGTTGTAAGGGTGAGTTCCTCAATCAATATAATAAGTATTATACAACAGCATGTAATGTTAAGTAATTAACACATTAACTCACCCTAATCACATCACACATTCAGTAACGGCACATCAATTCAAATATCATATTCAATACCAATACAACTCATATTCATACTCAATGTCAACACAAACACACGTATAATATTGGAATACATCCATTCATATTATACGCCATACACATATTATGCAATGAGACTCCATGCATGCGGTACCGACTATTTGTGAACATATAGTTCACCTCACCGTCCAAATCCAGGCACGGCTACCAAGTCCAACTAGTCCCACTCATTTGAGACCTAGTGACTCACTCACTAATTCCTCACCACGGGAATTAGCTACCACCCCTCAAGGGCTATGCTATGCACGCTAATTCACCTAGCATGCAAACATCGACAACAATCCATAATGACTAACTCACTAATTCCTCACAATGGGAATTAGCTACCACCATAAAGGCCACAATATGCATGCTAATCACCTAGCCATGCTACATCATCAACAACAATTCAAGAATAGACATATGCTCACACTCTAAGCTATAAAACAGTCTATTCACAAGTGCACACATAACTGATACATTCACAGCATCATGCATACCATCACACATCATCAGTATATTATCACATAAGCATATCATATCATGCCACACAATCAAAAACAGTATTAGCACACTCTACTAATGCCTATACTACTCAAGACCCAACAAGACAACAACAACATTACCACGATATCACATCTGGGAGTTTAAAACGCGAAATCTGTCCTTCAAACTGATATGGCGAACGCCATTAGGCTAATGGCGAACGCCATTAGCGTTAAACGCTCTCATTCTGGAAAAACTGTCTGTCAAACTGATATGGCGAACGCCATTAGGCTAATGGCGAACGCCATTAGCGTTAAACGCTCTTATTCTGGAAAAAAAACCCAAACGGCGAACGCCGAAGGCATAATGGCGAACGTCATTTGGCTGTTATGTGCATAGATGTTAAATTTCTACGAATTCCTTTTCAATTATCGTCCAATTTCATTCATCCACTGGCTGTTATGTGCATAGATGTTAAATTTCTACGAATTCCTTTCAATTATCATCCAATTTCATTCATCCACTATTTCACAATTTCATCATACATCAATCTAATCAGAGATAAAACAATGGTTATCACTACCCAGTACATATTATCATATAATACCCTTTAACCGATGATAAACCCCCCTTACCTGAATAATCCGGCGAATCTCACGCTTCAAGCTCTTCTCTTCTCCAACCTTCTTCCTCTTGCTCTGCCTTTGCCCTTTTCCTCTTTCACGATCGTTTTCTCTGTTTTTCACGTAAAAAACCTTTTTACTCCAAAATGGGACTTTTTCCTTAATTCCAACTTATATATATTTCCAATAAATAATTATCCCAATAATTATTATTCCAAAATAATAGTAATAATAATCCAAAATTCCAATTATTCAATTAAATTAATAAAAAAAATATTAATTTAAATTAAATAATTATCTTATTTTAATTGGGGTGTTACAACTCTCCCCCACTAAAAGAGTTTTCGTCCTCGAAAACATACCTCCAGCGAACAACTCCGGATAAGACTCCTTCATCTGACTCTCAAGTTCCCAGGTCACATTGCCACCTGCTGGTCCTCCCCAAGCTACCTTCACCAATGCAATCTCTTTACCCCGCAACTGCTTCAACTCTCGATCCTCGATCCTCATAGGTGATGCTTCAACAGTCAGGTTATCTCTCACCTGTACATCATCTATTTGGACTACATGCGACGGATCATGAATGTATCTCCTCAACTGAGACACATGAAAAACATCATGCAAATTCGCAAGCGACGGCGGTAAAGCGATACGATAGGCTACCTCTCCTATCCTTTCTAAAATCTGATAGGGACCAATAAATCGAGGTGTCAACTTCTTTGACTTCAAAGCTCGACCAACACCAGTTATCGGAGTAACACGAAGAAACACATGATCTCCCTCTTGGAACTCAAGTGCCTTCCTCCTCTTATCATGATAACCCTTCTGTCGACTCTGAGCAATTCTCATCTTCTCCTGAATCATCTTGATCTTGTCCGTAGTTTGTTGAACAATTTCCGGTCCAACCACAGCACTCTCACCGGACTCATACCAACATAAAGGTGTCCGACATCTCCTACCATACAAAGCTTCAAACGGTGCCATACCAATACTCGAATGAAAACTATTGTTGTAGGTAAACTCAATCAAAGGCAAATAACAATCCCAAGCACCTCCCTTTTCCAAAACACAAGCCCTCAAAAGATCCTCTAGTGGCTGAATCGTCCTCTCAGTCTGACCATCAGTCTGCGGATGATATGCAGAACTCAATCTCAGCTTAGTTCCCAAAGCCTTCTGCAAACCTTCCCAAAACTTCGATGTAAATCTAGGATCTCTGTCCGAAACAATACTCGACGGGATACCGTGCAAACTTACAATCTTCTCAATATACAACTCGGCTAATCTCTCTAACGGATAATCCATTCTGATCGGAATGAAATGAGCCGATTTTGTCAATCTATCCACAACCACCCAAATAGCTTCAAAATTCTTACTTGTCCTCGGCAAACCAGAAACAAAATCCATACTGATACTATCCCACTTCCACTCTGAAATAGCCAACGGTTGCATTAGCCCAGACGGCTTCTGATGCTCAATCTTCGACTTCTGACAAGTCAAACAGGAATACACAAAACTTGCAATTTCTCTTTTCATTCCCGGCCACCAAAATAACTTCTTCAAATCATGATACATCTTCGTAGCTCCAGGATGAATACTCAAACCACTACGATGTCCTTCCTCAAGAATACTCTTCTTAAGTTCTGTGACATCCGGAACGCACACCCGATTACCAAATCTCAAAACACCATTCTCATCAACTCTGAATTCATCACCTTGACCTTGCTTCACTAGGGTCAACTTATCAACCAAAAGCATATCAGATTTCTGACCCTCTCTAATCTCATCCAGAATACTACTTGTTAACTTCAACATTCTCAATTTAACACTATTGTGGGTACTCTCACACACCAAACTCAAGTCTCTGAACTGCTCAATTAAATCCAATTCCTTAACCATTAACATAGACATGTGCAATGATTTCCGACTCAGTGCATCAGCCACTACGTTTGCTTTACCCGGATGGTAATTCAAACCAAAATCATAATCCTTCAGAAATTCTAACCATCTCCTCTGTCTCATATTTAGCTCTTTCTGATCAAACAAATACTTTAAACTTTTATGGTCACTGAAAACTTCAAATCTTGACCCATACAAATAATGCCTCCACAACTTCAGAACAAATACCACAGCTGCCAACTCTAAATCATGCGTCGGATAGTTCCTCTCATGAACCCTCAGCTGTCTCGAAGCATAAGCTATAACCTGCTTATTCTGCATCAACACGCCCCCCAAACCCAACAATGAAGCATCACAGTAAACCTCAAATGGTTCCGACGAACTCGGTAATATCAGAATAGGAGCAGTAGTCAACCTTCTCTTCAACTCTTGGAAACCTTCTTCACATTTTGAGTCCCAAACAAACGCTTGCCCCTTTCTAGTCAACATCGTCAACGGTAACGCCAACTTAGAAAATCCCTCAATGAGCTTCCTATAATAACCTGCAAGTCCCAGAAAACTCCTTATCTCAGAAACTGACTTCGGAGCTTCCCACTTAGATACCGCTTCTATCTTAGAAGGATCAACAGCAATACCACCTCTTGAAATCACATGACCAAGAAAACTAACCTCTTCTAACCAAAATTCACACTTGGATAGTTTCGCGAATAACTTCTTTTCTCGTAGAACTCCCAAAACCACTCTCAAATGCTCAGCATGCTCTTCTTCAGATTTTGAATACACCAAAATATCATCAATAAACACCACAACAAATTGATCTAGGTACGGATGGAAACTCCTATTCATATACTCCATAAACACTCCAGGCGCATTAGTCACCCCAAAAGGCATTACAGAATACTCATAATGTCCATATCTTGTTCTGAAAGCAGTCTTCTGAATATCCTCATTTTTCACACGTATCTGATGATACCCAGATCTCAAATCTATCTTGCTGAACACACTTGCACCAACCAACTGATCCATCAAATCATCAATTCTCGGCAAAGGATACCGATTCTTGATCGTCACTTGATTCAGTTGTCTGTAGTCCACACACAACCTCATAGTACCTTCTTTCTTCTTAACCAATAACACTGGTGCACCCCACGGTGACACACTCGGACGAATAAATTTCTTATCCAACAGATCTTCCAACTGACTCTTCAACTCCGTTAACTCAACAGCAGACATACGGTACGGAGCCATCGATATCGGCCTAGTACCAGGTACCAAATCCAACGAGAACTCAACTTCACGCTCTGGCGGTAATTCATTCACTTCTTCCGGAAACACATCAGGAAAATCACACACCACCGCTAGATCGCCAATCACCAGCTTATCTTTAGCCTCCAAAGTCGCTAACAGCATAAACAACTCTGCCCCATCCGCTGATACCCAATAGCCTGCTTGATCTCGGGACGCAACCCGTTCTCAAACTTCACACACTTTGAAAATTCCCCAGTAGCCTCGTTATAGGGAGTGTAATACTTCGACAGCTCTGTGAACTTAGCAGCATACTCAGTAACAGACCGATTGCCCTGCTTCAATTCCAAGAATTCTATCTCTTTCTTTCCTCTAACATCCTCTGGAAAATACTTCCTCAGGAATCTCTCTCTGAACACAGCCCAAGTGATCTCAGCATTCCCAGCAGTTTCCAACTCGGTGCGGGTAGCAACCCACCAATCGTCAGCTTCCTCCGACAGCATATGCGTACCGAACCTGACCTTCTGGTTATCGGCACACTCAGTTACTCTGAAGATCCTCTCTATCTCCTTCAACCACTTCTGAGCGCCATCTGGATCGTACGCTCCCTTGAACATGGGAGGATTGTTCTTCTGGAACTTACTCAACTGACGAGCAACTCCCATTCCCACAACATTCGGATTTCCTCCAAGTACTCCAGCTAGCCTACCCAGAGCCTCAGCAATCGCAGCATCGTCTCTACCTCTTCCAGCCATCTCTACTCTGAGTTAATCCAACAAGCTAAAACAGTAAGTACTGATAGGGTTACACAACACCTATCCCGTACAGGGGAAACAGAATAATTACGACTCGACACGACCGACTATGCTCTGATACCACTAATGTAACACCCTTCTAAAATACCCCAAAATATTTCAATTAAAATAACAACATATTAATCAGAGTAATTATGCCCCGAAGGGTGTCACACAATCATTTCACGGCATTCATTAATTCTATCCTGTCATGCCCATTTATTTAATCAAAATAAGATTATTTGCATAATTCGCAGCGGATACAAAATATCGACATTCAAAACATGTACCACATTACAGGTAAAGTGGATCAACAACTAAAATAAAACATAGTCAAACATCCCATCCCGATGTTACATCTACCAGAGCATGACCCACTAAGGAGACTACACTAGACTCCATAGCACTAGCTTCTATTCAACTCACTGCTCGTTACCTGAAAAATAGTTGTAAGGGTGAGTTCCTCAATCAATATAATAAGTATTATACAACAGCATGTAATGTTAAGTAATTAACACATTAACTCACCCTAATCACATCACACATTCAGTAACGGCACATCAATTCAAATATCATATTCAATACCAATACAACTCATATTCATACTCAATGTCAACACAAACACACGTATAATATTGGAATACATCCATTCATATTATACGCCATACACATATTATGCAATGAGACTCCATGCATGCGGTACCGACTATTTGTGAACATATAGTTCACCTCACCGTCCAAATCCAGGCACGGCTACCAAGTCCAACTAGTCCCACTCATTTGAGACCTAGTGACTCACTCACTAATTCCTCACCACGGGAATTAGCTACCACCCCTCAAGGGCTATGCTATGCACACTAATTCACCTAGCATGCAAACATCGACAACAATCCATAATGACTAACTCACTAATTCCTCACAATGGGAATTAGCTACCACCATAAAGGCCACAATATGCATGCTAATCACCTAGCCATGCTACATCATCAACAACAATTCAAGAATAGACATATGCTCACACTCTAAGCTATAAAACAGTCTATTCACAAGTGCACACATAACTGATACATTCACAGCATCATGCATACCATCACACATCATCAGTATATTATCACATAAGCATATCATATCATGCCACACAATCAAAAACAGTATTAGCACACTCTACTAATGCCTATACTACTCAAGACCCAACAAGACAACAACAACATTACCACGATATCACATCTGGGAGTTTAAAACGCGAAATCTGTCCTTCAAACTGATATGGCGAACGCCATTAGGCTAATGGCGAACGCCATTAGCGTTAAACGCTCTCATTCTGGAAAAACTGTCTGTCAAACTGATATGGCGAACGCCATTAGGCTAATGGCGAACGCCATTAGCGTTAAACGCTCTTATTCTGGAAAAAAAACCCAAACGGCGAACGCCGAAGGCATAATGGCGAACGTCATTTGGCTGTTATGTGCATAGATGTTAAATTTCTACGAATTCCTTTTCAATTATCGTCCAATTTCATTCATCCACTGGCTGTTATGTGCATAGATGTTAAATTTCTACGAATTCCTTTCAATTATCATCCAATTTCATTCATCCACTATTTCACAATTTCATCATACATCAATCTAATCAGAGATAAAACATTGGTTATCACTACCCAGTACATATTATCATATAATACCCTTTAACCGATGATAAACCCCCCTTACCTGAATAATCCGGCGAATCTCACGCTTCAAGCTCTTCTCTTCTCCAACCTTCTTCCTCTTGCTCTGCCTTTGCCCTTTTCCTCTTTCACGATCGTTTTCTCTGTTTTTCACGTAAAAAACCTTTTTACTCCAAAATGGGACTTTTTCCTTAATTCCAACTTATATATATTTCCAATAAATAATTATCCCAATAATTATTATTCCAAAATAATAGTAATAATAATCCAAAATTCCAATTATTCAATTAAATTAATAAAAAAAAATATTAATTTAAATTAAATAATTATCTTATTTTAATTGGGGTGTTACAAAGTACATCACTCAGCCTAAACAACCAAAAACTGCACAACAACAGTTCAGAAAAATCACAAATCTGCCCATACGCGTATTGCCTATGCCCATACGCGTATTGCCCAAACCTGACCAAGTCCATACGCGTACTGCCCACTCTCATACGCGTATTTGCGCATTTCCTCGCTCAACTCATACGCGTATTACCTGTCTCATACGCGTATGCTACGCGTAACAATCTCCCATTACGCGTACCAACAGAGACCAATTTACGTTCAAAATATCATCTTTTTCACCCATACGCGTAAGGCCTCCTCCATACGCGTACCAGCCATCTCATACGCGTATTGCCTAGTGCCATACGCGTATGACCAGAAACCAGAATTCCCAGATCTGCTATGGCTTTCTCTGCTACGAGATCCATCCAATTCAACCTTCTACAATCAAATTTTTACACGCAATTCATTCATCTCATCTAACACGAATCATACACTTTCGATTTCACAAATTTCTAACCTTTCTACCTCTAATTCCTACGAATTTCTTCAATTTTAACTCAAATTCCGTTCATCCCAAAAGTTCACAAATTCATCATACATCATTCAATCAGAGGCAATTCAATGGTTTCTCACTACCCATCACATATTATCCCATAATACCCATTAAACGATGATAAACCCCCCTTACCTGAGTTAATCCGGCAGCCTCCGAGCTCCAAGCTTTTCCTTCCTTCAACCTTCGTTCTCTGGCTTTTTGCCCTTTCTGCCTCTTTTCCCTTTTCACGTGAAAATAACCTTTTTACCAAAAATGGGATTTTTCTAAATTCCAACTTATATATTTTCCAGATTATATTATTATTCCAATAATAATAATAATTCAATAATTCCAAAATAATAATAATAATAATAATAATCCAATTATCTAATTAAATTAATAAATCTATTATTAACTTAATTTAAATAATGATCATATTATTATCGGGGTGTTACAACTCTCCCCCACTAAAAGAGTTTTCGTCCTCGAAAACATACCTCAAGCGAACAACTCTGGGTAAGACTTCTTCATCTTACTCTCCAGTTCCCAAGTCACATTGCCACCTGCTGGTCCACCCCAAGCTACCTTCACCAAGGCAATCTCTTTACCCCGCAACTGCTTCAACTCTCGATCCTCGATCCTCATAGGTGATGTTTCAACAGTCAGGTTATCTCTCACCTGTACATCATCGACTTGGACTACATGCGACGGATCATGAATGTACCTCCTCAACTGAGACACATGAAAAACCTCATGCAAATTCGCAAGCGACGGCGGTAAAGCGACACGATAGGCTACTTCCCCTATCCTCTCCAAAATCTGATAAGGACCAATAAATCGAGGTGTCAACTTCTTCGATTTCAAAGCTCGACCAACACCAGTTATCGGAGTAACACGAAGAAACACATGGTCTCCCTCTTGAAACTCAAGTGACTTCCTTCTCTTATCGTGATAACTCTTCTGACGACTCTGAGCAATTCTCATCTTCTCCTGAATCATCTTAATCTTTTCTGTAGTCTGTTGAACAATCTCCGGTCCAACCACAGCACTCTCACCGGACTCATACCAACATAAAGGTGTCCGACATCTCCTACCATACAAAGCTTCAAACGGTGCCATACCAACGCTCGAATGAAAACTATTGTTGTAGGTAAACTCAACCAAAGGTAAATAACTATCCCAAGCACCTCCCTTTTCCAAAACACAAGCTCTCAAAAGATCCTCTAATGACTGAATCGTCCTCTCAGTCTGACCATCAGTCTGCGGATGATATGCAGAACTCAATCTCAGCTTAGTTCCCAAAGCCTTCTGCAAACCCTCCCAGAACTTCGATGTAAATCTAGGATCTCTGTCCGAAACAATACTAGACGGAATACCATGCAAACTTACAATCTTCTCAATATACAACTCAGCCAATCTCTCTAACAAATAATCCATTCTGATCGGAATGAAATGAGCCGATTTTGTCAATCTGTCAACGATCACCCAAATAGCTTCAAAATTCTTACTTGTCCTCGGTAACCCAGAAACAAAATCCATACTGATACTATCCCACTTCCACTCTGGAATAGCCAACGGTTGCATTAGCCCAGACGGCTTCTGATGCTCAATCTTCGACTTCTGGCAAGTCAAACAGGAATAAACAAAACTCGCAATTTCTCTTTTCATTCCCGGCCACCAAAATAACTTTTTCAAGTCATGATACATCTTCGTAGCCCCAGGATGAATACTCAGGCCACTACGATGTCCTTCCTCCAGAATACTCTTCTTAAGTTCGGTAACATCCGGAATACACACCCGATTACCAAATTTCAAAACACCATTCTCATCAACTCTGAATTCACCACCTTGGCCTTGATCCACTAAAGTCAACTTATCAACCAAAAGCATATCGGATTTCTGACCCTCTCTAATCTCATCCAAAATATTACTCGTTAACTTCAACATTCCCAATTTAACACTATTGTGAGTACTCTCACACACCAAACTCAAATCTCTAAACTGCTCAATTAAATCCAATTCCTTAACCATTAACATAGACATATGCAATGATTTCCGACTCAATGCATCAGCCACTACGTTTGCTTTACCCGGATGGTAATTCAAACCAAAGTCATAATCCTTCAGAAACTCTAACCATCTCCTCTGTCTCATATTCAGCTCTTTCTGATCAAACAAATACCTTAAACTTTTATGGTCACTGAAAACCTCAAATCTTGACCCATACAGGTAATGCCTCCATAATTTCAGAACAAAAACCACAGCTGCCAACTCTAAATCGTGTGTCGGATAGTTCCTCTCATGAACCCTCAGCTGTCTCGAAGCATAAGCTATAACCTGCTTATTCTGCATCAACACACCACCCAAACCCAACAATGAAGCATCACAGTAAACCTCAAATGATTCTGACGAACTCGGTAATATCAGAATAGGAGCAGTAGTCAACCTTCTCTTTAACTCTTGGAAACCTTCTTCACACTTTGAGTCCCAAACAAATGCTTGCCCCTTTCTAGTCAACATCGTCAACGGTAACGCCAACTTAGAAAATCCCTCAATGAACTTCCTATAATAACCTGCAAGTCCAAGAAAACTTCGAATCTCAGTAACAGACTTCGGAGCTTCCCACTTAGATACCGCTTCTATCTTAGAAGGATCAACAGCAACACCACCTCTTGAAATCACATGACCAAGAAAACTAACCTCTTCTAACCAAAATTCACACTTTGACAGTTTAGCAAATAACTTCTTTTCTCGTAGAACTCCTAAAACCACTCTCAAATGCTCAGCATGCTCTTCTTCAGATTTCGAATACACCAAAATGTCATCAATAAACACCACAACAAACTGATCTAGGTACGGATGGAAAATCCTATTCATATACTCCATAAATACTCCAGGCGCATTAGTCACACCAAAAGGCATTACAGAATACTCATAATGTCCATACCTTGTTCTAAAAGCAGTCTTCTAAATATCCTCAGTTTTCACACGTATCTGATGATATCCCGACCTCAAATCTATTTTGCTGAACTCACTCGCACCAACCAACTGATCCATCAAATCATCAATCCTCGGCAAAGGATACCGATTCTTGATCGTCACTTTATTCAGTTGCCTGTAGTCCACACACAACCTCATAGTACCTTCTTTCTTCTTAACCAATAACACTGGTGCACCCCACGGTGACACACTCGGACGAATAAATTTCTTATCCAATAGATCTTCCAACTGACTCTTCAATTCAGTTAACTCAACAGCAGACATACGGTACGGAGCCATCGATATCGGACTAGTACCAGGTATCAAATCAATCGAGAACTCAACTTCACGCTCTGGTGGCAATTCATTCACTTCTTCAGGAAACACATCAGGAAAATCACACACCACTGCTAGATCGCCAATCACCAGTTTATCTTTAGCCTCCAAAGTCGCTAACAGCATAAACAACTCTGCCCCATCTGCTACTTCCTCATTCACCTGCCTCGCTGATAGAAACAAACTCTTTCCTTCTTCAATCTCAGGAAAAATCACAGTCTTATCAAAACAGTTAATAGAAACTCAGTTAAACACCAACCAGTTCATTCCCAAGATAACATCAATCTGCACTAGTGGAAGACACACAAGGTCTATCCCAAAGTCTCTACCAAAAATACTCAAAGGACAATTCAAACAAACTGAAGTAGTAGTCACTGAACCCTTCGCAGGAGTATCAATTACCATACCTCCACACATCTCAGATATCTCTAACTTAAGTTTCACAGCACAATCCAAAGATATAAAGGAATGAGTCGCACCGGTGTCAATAATAGCTACAAGAGGAAAGCCATTAATATAACACGTACCTCGGATCAAACGATCATCTGCAGAAGTCTCAGAACCCGATAAAGCAAAGACCTTGCCTCCCGACTGATTCTCTTTCTTCGGCTTAGGACACTGTAGACTGATATGACCCAACTCTCCACAGTTGAAACAAGTCACAGTCTTCAACCGGCAGTCTGCAGCCAAGTGACCACCTTTTCCACACTTGAAACACTTCTTCTCCGCACTGGTACACTCATGGATACGATGTCCAGCCTGACCACATCTGTAACACTTAGCGGGAGCACTAGAGTCTCCCCCACTAGGCCTCTTCATCCCACTCTGCCTCTGGAAACCTTTGCCAGCTGCATACGGTTTTCCACGATCATTCTGGTTCTTGCCTTTCCTATCAACCCTTTGCTGATAGCTCTCTGCTCTGGCTTTGGAATCCTGTTCAAAAATCCTGCAACAGTCAACCAAGTCAGAAAACACTCTGATCCGCTGATATCCAATAGCCTGTTTGATCTCGGGACGCAGCCCGTTCTCAAACTTCACACACTTTGAAAATTCTCCAGCAGCCTCATTATAGGGAGTATAATACTTTGACAGCTCTGTGAACTTAGCAGCATACTCAGTAACAGACCGATTGCCCTGCTTCAATTCTAAGAACTCTATCTCTTTCCTTCGTCTAACATCCTCTGGAAAATACTTCCTCAGGAATCTCTCTCTGAACACAGCCCAAGTGATCTCAGCATTCCCAGCAGTTTCCAACTCAGTGCGGTTAGCAACCCACCAATCATCAGCTTCCTCTGACAGCATATGCGTGCCGAACCTGACCTTCTGGTTATCGGCACACTCAGTTACTCGGAAGATCCTCTCGATCTCCTTCAACCACTTCTGAGCACCATCTGGATCGTATGCTCCCTTGAACATTGGAGGATTGTTCTTCTGGAACTCACTCAGTTGACGAGCAGCTCCCATTCCCACAACATTCGGATTCCCTCCAAGTACTCCAGCTAGCATACCCAGAGCCTCAGCAATCGCAGCATCATCTCTACCTCTTCCAGCCATCTCTATTCTGAAAACCCAACAAGCTAAAACAATAAGTACTAATAGGGTTACACAACACCTATCCCGTACAGGGGAAACAAAATAATTACGACTCGACTCGACCGACTATGCTCTGATACCACTAATGTAACACCCTTCTAAAATACCCCAATAATTTAATTAAATATCAAAATATAACATCAGAGTAATTATGCCCTTTAAGGGTGTCACACAATATTCCACACTTTTCAACAATATAACGGTCATGCTCTTTTATTAATTCCAAACATAAACATTTGCATAAAACACAGCGGATGTAAATTTCATCAATCATGTAAAACATTACATGTAAAATGGTTCTCAACCAACAATAAACATTTAAAACAAGTTAAAATAACTCATCCCGATGTTACATCTATCAGAGCACGACCCACTAAGGAGACTACACTAGACTCCAAGCATTAACTTCTACTCAACTCACTGCTCGTTACCTGAAAAACAGTTGTAAGGGTGAGTTCCTCAATCGATATAATAAGTATTATAAAATATTATGTCATGTTAAGTAATCTAACACACTTCATCACCCTAATCCAAACATATATTCAGTAACAGCACATCAACTCAACAGAATACTCAACACCAACACAAACACACGTATAATACTGGAATACATCCATTCATATTATACACCATACATATATTATGCAATGAGACTCCATGCATGCGGTACCGACTATGTTGTGAACATATAGTTCAACCTCACCGTCCAAATCCAGGCCCGGCTACCAAGCTCACTAGTCCCACTCATTTGAGACATAGTGACTCACTCACTAATTCCTCACCATGGGAATTAGCTACCACCCCAAATGGGCCATGCTATGCACGCTAATCACCTAGCATGCAAACATCAACAACAGTCCAAAAATGACTAACATCACTAATTCCTCACCATGGGAATTAGCTACCACCATAAAGGCCACATACGCATGCTAATCACCTAGCAATGCAACATCAACAACAATTCAAGAATAGACACATGCTCACACTCTAAGCCATAGAATAGTCTATTCACAAATGCATACATTCACAACATCATGTATACCATCACATATCATCAACAAAAGCATCTCATATCATGCCACATAATCAATCATAGTATTAGTACACTCTACTAATACCTATACTACTCAAAACAACGGGAAATGATCCCTACAACATCATACCTCAGCTAAGTACATCACTCAGCCTAAACAACCAAAAACTGCACAACAACAGTTCAGAAAAATCACAAATCTGCCCATACGCGTATTGCCTATGCCCATACGCGTATTGCCCAAACCTGACCAAGTCCATACGCGTACTGCCCACTCTCATACGCGTATTTGCGCATTTCCTCGCTCAACTCATACGCGTATTACCTGTCTCATACGCGTATGCTACGCGTAACAATCTCCCATTACGCGTACCAACAGAGACCAATTTACGTTCAAAATATCATCTTTTTCACCCATACGCGTAAGGCCTCCTCCATACGCGTACCAGCCATCTCATACGCGTATTGCCTAGTGCCATACGCGTATGACCAGAAACCAGAATTCCCAGATCTGCTATGGCTTTCTCTGCTACGAGATCCATCCAATTCAACCTTCTACAATCAAATTTTTACACGCAATTCATTCATCTCATCTAACACGAATCATACACTTTCGATTTCACAAATTTCTAACCTTTCTACCTCTAATTCCTACGAATTTCTTCAATTTTAACTCAAATTCCGTTCATCCCAAAAGTTCACAAATTCATCATACATCATTCAATCAGAGGCAATTCAATGGTTTCTCACTACCCATCACATATTATCCCATAATACCCATTAAACGATGATAAACCCCCCTTACCTGAGTTAATCCGGCAGCCTCCGAGCTCCAAGCTTTTCCTTCCTTCAACCTTCGTTCTCTGGCTTTTTGCCCTTTCTGCCTCTTTTCCCTTTTCACGTGAAAATAACCTTTTTACCAAAAATGGGATTTTTCTAAATTCCAACTTATATATTTTCCAGATTATATTATTATTCCAATAATAATAATAATTCAATAATTCCAAAATAATAATAATAATAATAATCCAATTATCTAATTAAATTAATAAATCTATTATTAACTTAATTTAAATAATGATCATATTATTATCGGAGTGTTACAGGTGTTGGTCGAGCTTTGAAGTCGAAGAAGTTGACACCTCGATTTATTGGTCCTTATCAGATTTTGGAAAGGATAGGGGAGGTAGCCTATCGTATCGCTTTACCGCCGTCGCTTGCGAATTTGCATGAGGTTTTTCATGTGTCTCAGTTGAGGAGGTACATTCATGATCCGTCGCATGTAATCCAAATAGACGATGTACAGGTGAGAGATAACCTGACTGTTGAAACATCACCTATGAGGATTGAGGATCGAGAGTTGAAGCAGTTGCAGGGTAAAGAGATTGCCTTGGTAAAGGTAGCTTGGGGAGGACCAGCAGGTGGCAATGTGACTTGGGAACTAGAGAGTAAGATGAAGGAGTCTTACCCAGAGTTGTTCGCTTGAGGTATGTTTTCGAGGACGAAAACTCTTTTAGTGGGGGAGAGTTGTAACACCCCAATAAAATGAAATAATTATTTAAATTGAGTTAATAGTATATTATTAATTTAATTAAATAATTTGATTAATATTATTGGATTATTAATATTATTATTGGAATAATATTATTGGGTTTTATTATTGGAGTATATAAGTTGGAATAATAAAAAGTCCCAATTTTTTTGGAAAAAGGGTTTTCACGTGAAAAGGAACAGAGAAACGGCTGAAAGAGAGAAAGGGCAAAGAAACAGAGCAAGGGAAGAGGAAAAACTTGAAGCTAACGGAATTGCCGGATTAACTCAGGTAAGGGGGATTTATCATCGTTTGATGGGTCTTATGGGATAGCATGTAATGGGTAGTGATAGACCTCTGATTTTGACTCTGATTGAAATGATATGTGATGAAATTGTGAAATATTGATGAACGAATTTGGATGATAATTGATGAAAATTCGTAAGAATTAGATGTAGTAAGGTTAGCAATTTGAAAGGTTGAATGTGTCTGACCTGTAATTGATAAAACGAACGAATGTGAATGAAAATTTGGACTGTGGAAGGTTGAATTGGATAGATCTCGTAGCAGAGAAAGCCATTGCAGATCTGGAAATTCTGGTTTCTGGTCATACGCGTATGGCACTAGGCAATACGCGTATGAGATGGCATGGTACGCGTATGGCACTAGGCAGTACGCGTATGAGTGGAAAAGATGATGTTTTGAACGTGAAATTGTCTCTGTTGGTACGCGTATGAGGATGTGGTACGCGTAGCATACGCGTATGAGAGTGGGCAGTACGCGTATGGACTTGGGCAGGTTTGGGCAATACGCGTATGGGCGTAGGCAACACGCGTATGGGCAGAATTGTGATTTTTCTGAACTGTTGTGGTGCAGTTTTTGGTTGTTTAGGCTGAGTGATGTACTTAGCTGAGGTATGATGTTGTAGGGATCATTTCCCGTTATTTTGAATAGTATAGGTATTAGTAGAGTGTGCTAATACTATGATTGATTATGTGGCATGATATGATATGCTTTTGTTGATGATATGTGATGGTATACATGATGATGTGAATGTATGCATTTGTGAATAGACTATTTTATGGCTTAGAGTGTGAGCATGTGTCTATTCTTGAATTGTTGTTGATGTTGCATTGCTAGGTGATTAGCATGCATATTGTGGCCTTTATGGTGGTAGCTAATTCCCATGGTGAGGAATTAGTGAGTAAATCATTTTGATTGTTGTTGTTGATGTTTGCATGCTAGGTGATTAGCGTGCATAGCATGGCCCATTTGGGGTGGTAGCTAATTCCCATGGTGAGGAATTAGTGAGTGAGTCACTATGTCTCAAATGAGTGGGACTAGTGAGCTTGGTAGCCGTACCTGGATTTGGTCGGTGAGGTTGAACTATATGTTCACAAATAGTCGGTACCGCATGCATGGAGTCTCATTGCATAATATATGTATGGCGTGTAATATGAATGGATGCATTCCAATATTACACGTGTGGTTGTGTTGGTATTGTTGTGTTGTTATTAAGTATGATGTTGGAATTGATATGCTGTTCCTGAATGGGTGTTTTGATTAGGGTGATGAAGTGTGTTGAATCACTTAACATAACATGATATTCTATAATACTTATTATATTGATTAAGGAACTCACCCTTACAACTGTTTTTCAGGTAACGAGCAGTGATTGAGTAGGAGCTAGTACTTGGAGTTTAGAAGTAGTTCCTTAGTGGGTCATGCTCTGATAGATGTAACATCGGGACGGGATGTTCTACTTGTTTTCATTGATGATTGTTGAATAAGCTTACATGTATTGTGTTGCATGTTTTGTATTGATATTGGATTTTATTCCGCTGCGAATTATGCAAATGTTCTATTTGATTAAATAAATGAGCATGACAGGATATTTTGGAACATGGTGTGAATATGTTGTGTGACACCCTTCGGGGCATAATTACTCTGATTGATATTTTTATTATTTTAATTAAATATTTGGGGTATTTTAGAAGGGTGTTACATTAACCACTATATGGCATGGTTGAAAACAAAGTATATTAAGTGTTTGGCGTCAAGGAAAATATCTCTTGGTACAAAGGCAGACTCTGATTAAATGCTCTAAAAGGGTAATGTATGGAATTCCAAGGAAGATTGTATTTGGTTTTAAGGAAAGATAGTATGTCACTGAGATGAATGGTTATGATTGAAGATAGATGATGGGTCATGAAAGATATGAGTGGATCCCTAAGGCAGGAGAAAGAATAATTATGCTCACCAAGGGTTTAAAGCCTTCTGACTACGTATTCTCATCATGCAATGAGAAATTTAGAGCTCTGTAGTTCGTGGAACTACAAAAACAAAAGAAAGAGAGACTTTTGAGTGATGAAGAATATAACTTGCACCAAATGACAATGGTAGCATGGGAATTCATAAAGATAAATGAACTTTGAACCAAAGAGTAAAGGTAACATTAATCAATATGTGGTATGGCCGAAGCATTAACCACTATATGATATAGTTGAAAACCAGGAGAATTAAGTGTTTGGTATCAAGACAAACATCTCTTGATTCACAAGGTGGACTCCGATTAAATAGTCCTAAAAGGGTATGTATGTCACCCAAATGAATATTATGGTTGATATAAAAAAATAATATATCACTATAGGGAACCAGCAGTCTGAAACAAACAGAGAAAGGTATATTGAATTCATGGAGGAATAAGCTCTGAACCGAAGACTACACTTGTATAATCCAACAAGTGAGGGGCCTAAGGCATGGTATCACTGTATTAGAATAACCAAAAACAAAGAGAATTAAGTGTTTGACATCAAGGCAAACATCTCTTGGTTCAAAGGTGGACATTGGTTATTGACCCAAAGATATACATGGAATCCAAAGGGATAAGGTTTTTGGTTCCAAAAGGATGGTATTGATTGATGAAAAGAATAAATAATTGTGCTCGCCAATGGTTCGATGCCTTGTGCCTACGTATTCTCATCATATAACGAGAAAGTTAAAGCTTTGTAGTTTGACCTATGATAGAAGAAAGACAACAATAGATTTCTAAGGAATGGGATATGATAATGAAAGATGAAGAAGACTTAGTAATCATTGGAAATAAACCACACTAAAGTCTATGACTAAAGGTGAATACGATGAGCAACCGGGTCATTCGTCCTGTACCCAAAGATATTCAGAATGAGTTAAGGAATTATCTACTCTCATTCCTTCTTTACTACTTAAGGCTCATGACATGCAATTCTCATCACAACTTTCAAGTTACTGAGAAAGAATCCTTTATGCTCCTTATGATGATGAAGACTTGTCAATCATTTAATTCGAATTCCATTAAAGTCTATGAACAAAGGAGAGTACCTTGAGCAACTGGGTCATTCGTCCCGTACCCAAGGATACTCTAGACAAGGATATGAATGTTTCATTCTCATCATTCTTTGTTACTTAAGGCTCATGGAATACAACTTGAATCATGATTGATAAGTGTTTTATAGAGGCTTCTGATTGTTGCAATGTTGCTTTCTAAAGGGAGACTTGATAGGAATTTGATTCAAATCATGCTAAAGTTTACGAATAGAGGTCAATACGATGAGCAACTGGGTCATTCATCATGTACCCAAAGATATTCATTATGAGTTAAAGAATTCTCCACTCCCACTCCTTCTCTATTGCTTAAGGCTCATGTCACACAATTTGAATCTTGACTGACAAGCTCTTGAAGAAACACGTTTGATGTGTTTTGCATGATAGTCCACTGTTTGATTTTTCTGGGATGCCTTGACTGAAAATCTAAACTTGAGGCATTGACATCCACGAAATTATAGGTACTAGTCTTACGAAGTGATCAAGGGACTTTTGACCACTTGAATAGTATGGAATTATGCACAATCAAAGGATTTAGTTAATCAAAAACTCTTTTGATTAACTTAATCAAAGGGAATGAATTTGTTGGTAATTATGTACAATATGCCTAAAGATTAGTCAATTAATCAAATGATTTACAAAACCTAAGCTAGGGGAACATACAAAGGTTAGGATCAGATTAATCAAAGAAATCAAACATCAAATATTCACATTGAAAACAATTGATTAAACTAATTAATTAAATCTAAACTAAAACCCTAATCTAAGGGAGCATGAATTTCCATAATTTTTCTAAAATCAAAGATGTCAATGTACATGGATTGAATTAATGTTGAATTAAATTCTAGCAATTAAAACCTAATTATAATAAATTAAACCTAATTAATCCTAACTAAACTAAACTAAACGAGATAAAAATTAGACAAATCCATAATTAATCTAAATCTAACCTTTAATCATGCACAAAATTATAGAAAAATCAGCAATTAAAAAATCAATAAAAAAACCAATGAAAAAGCAATGAGGCAAGGGGTGTATGGGCTCCAGAAGGGGTCTGCAAGGAAAGGCCAAGCGCAGGCCCAATTCAAGGGCCCATTCTGACTTCAATTATGGACAGGGGTGAGAGCTCACAAGGGGCGTAGGTAGTAAGCGAATTGGGCCTTGGAGCCCAAGGTCTATGACATTTGAATCAGAAAGCCCGCGTGAGGCTCCATCGCATTATCACGTGCTCAACTCCAAAGTCAAACATCCTGACTTCCCTCCATCAAGCCCAGGCCTCCTCCGCTGTGCCGGAGGTCGCCTCTGGCGGGGGCGGAGGCTTAATATCCTAAAAGATTACATCAGTGTATCCTCCTTTCCATCATGAGTCCAAAAATCACCATGAAAAAACCTAATTCAATTTATATCATATGAATCGAAGCGATGAATGGAAGAACCCTAGATCCTCTAACAAAAATTAAATGATGCCTATCGAGAGTCAGAGCCCTAGATGTTATGGCTTTGACTCTTCTCAGAGTTTCCTACATGGTGGTAACTCACTTGAAGTGAAATGATGAAGATCAAACAAAAACTCACCGGAGCAACGTGCCGGAAATGTCAGGTTATAATTCTGCAACTTTTCGTACTTTATTTTCTTTGCTTCTCCTTCTTCTAAAACCTCTTCTGCAACTGAAAAGCGCGTGCAATTTGAAAGGAAACGAGAGGTAGAGTAAAAAGAGCTCTGAGACTCAAAAATGGAGATTGAGATTTGAGAGTGATTGAGAGTGTTTCAGTGTGAAGAATCGAGATACCTGAGAGGAAAAAATCAGGGAGTTTTCAAGTTTGGTGCAGGTTTTGATTAAGGAAAAGACTCAGAGTGAAGATTCAATTTATAACCTCCCTCTTCCTAAATTCTGTTAGAGATTTGAAATGAAATATGATCGAAATTCAGTTGTAACTTTATTGAAATTAAGAAAATGGTTAGGGGTTTATTTTGATGGAAAATGGAAACAGTTATTTGGATGGAAATGCGATATGTTCTGAGTTAATCATTGGTTATTGGTTATTGGTTATGTTAATTTGTTAGAAAACAGTTAGCTCTGAAGTTGCAACTCAGTTAGACTCACGTTCTGTTAACCTTCTGTTAATGTTACTTTCAGTTCAATGTTATAAGCTTGGTTAGCAGAGTTAGTTTGAAGAGAGTTTAGTTAGTTATGGCACGATTTCTGTTGGGTAGTTGCAATGGTTGAATGGATTGTTAGTTTGTGATGCATACTATATTGAATTTCCTGCTTTGAGATGGATGTTTATGCTTTAATGTTGTGATGCATTATTGTTTGCAAAGAATGGTTGTCTAATGAACTCTGACTTGGAATTAAATTATGTGAATTTGTTATCCATGAACTGCTATTGTTATGCTAATGGGGCCTTTTTATGAATAAAATTGTTAATTGTATTGTAGTTAATTTGGAAAAGGAAAGTTGCAAAACTAATGAGGTGTTAATGTTTAGTGATTGACTTGTTAGAATTGACTAAATGACATGAATCAAGTATGCTCGTTGATTGTTTGATTGGTGAGAAAAAATATATGGTTGTTTGGCTGCATTGTTAGCTTGTTTGATGTACTTGAATGAATTGCTTTGCATAATGCATTTTGGCATGTCATGGCTATGAATAAAAGTGATTGGAATGATGAGTTTGATATGTTTGGATGTATGGTTGGTTTATGTATGCCTAGGCTATGGATTGAAATGTTAGAGCTGATTTTGGAAATGGTTGATTGGTGCAGAATTCTCACTTTGATGTGGGCATGGTGGGCAAGATAGCAAGTCATCATGCAAGGCACAAAAACAAGGTCAAGGCATGACCAAATTAGCAAAGCTTGATTAATGGAGGAAATGGTGGGCATGGAAGATGCAATGATGAAGATGTGATTAATATTATGATTTTAGGATGAACAATGTGATTGTTGACTTTGGTCAATCGATTGACCAAAAAGTCAATAGTTGACCAAAAAGTCAACATTTATAAAAAATGAAGTGTTTTGATATTTCTTTTGTAATGAACATTATACATGTTTAATAAATGAATGAATAGCCAAATGTGTGAATGAAATGTCTATGATGTAAATGTGAATCAAATTTTACTTTTTGAATGAACCTCATTTAGAACCAAACTTGATATATGAATGAATCAATCATCTTTGATCATCTGAATCATATGAATGAAATGGCCTAAGATGCATGGGTGAATCAAGAATTAAAGGCTTATAATGCCCTTATGAATCACAAACACATGGACTAAAAGATCAATACATTAATGCAATCATGAATCATGAATCAATGACCATGGACATATGCATTTGAAAGCACCAAGAGACCTAAGTAAATGGCTTAGGAATGGCTAAGTAGGATGCATATGTGGATGCTTGAACCAAGCCTTGAATTAGATGAAATCCCAATCATGTAGGCATGTAGGTTAACTAGATGATTTCCATGATCACATGGGGTATTTGATGATGGATAATGCATGATATGATGGTCAAGCACCTCCTCCTAATGAATTAGAGTTTCAAACAAATACAAGGTGAAAAGTCAAGCCAACAAGGTGCACTAGGACCAAGTCTCCCTGACTAGGGTTTCATGATGCATACTCTCTAATCAAGGCCTCTAAGTCAGGCATGAGGCTCCACAAACAAGTTCCCAATGTATGGGCCCCAATTAGGTCTTAGATGTTCGAACCAAAGGCATAAAGAACACTCACAAGGTCCCATAGAAACATCATCAAGAATTAGGGTTTTGCTCCCCCAGTAGAATGCCATGGTGAGGTCTCTTTGAATCCATGTCTCAAAGATCAAGAAATTAGGGTTTTATTCCCAAGATGAGCATATGAAGAGCCATGCCATACTTCTAGGGTTTTATCCACAAACAAACCCTAGATTTGAAAGCCACAAACTTTGAATATATGATGATCAATTATCAAGTGCCAACATGAATGAATAATGCATATGAATGAAACATGAATGTACACAGATGAATCTCAAGTCAAAGGTTGTGAGAAAAGATGAAAAGGGGAGGGAAAATTTTGGGGTATGACACCCACCACATCCAAATTCTTTTCATAAGTAAAATTCCGATACTTGATCCAACATCAAGTCGTCCCCATGTTTTTAAAAGGTTTTCACAATAAAAATGGAAGAAGCTGATTAGGTTTAGACTTTCTCTTTTCTCGAATGTTAGGATATTGTTATAGAGCTCCATGTTCAAACATTCGTCTTCCATATTAAAACACAATAATTACCATAATTAGGTCATTTCTCTTATAGAAGAAAAAGATTGATTGGGTATCGACATTCTCTTTCCCGATTATTTGGACACTGCAGTAGAGCTCCCTGTCTGAATAATCGTCTTCCGTTAATGGACTTTGACCTAATTCACCACACATTTTCATAAACAAACTTTTGGATGAAAAGAGAGTGATTGGGCTTAGGCCTTTTCTCTTTCGAGCATTCGAGTACTTAGAGCTCCCTATTTGGATGCCTATCTCCACTTAAAATCAACTCAAGTCAGTCAAACTTGTTTTCCCCCCTTGTGCGACCCTGGATTTTTTTCAAGAAAAGAGTACGCTACATCCATTTTGACGCGAAACAAACAAAAACTTCAGCCTCCAAGAGCGAGCAACAAGTAAAGATCTAACCACTCAAATGCGATCTATGCATCACTCTCTTAAAAGAAATTAATTCAGTTGTTCTCTTTTCGTAGAACTATGTATGCCTTGAGTTCTTCATAGTACCTGAAGATACGTAAGAGCAAGATTGCAAAATCTTATCAGGCACATTAATGTTAAAAAAACACCCCTTTAATAAAAAATGTTCTTTCTTTCTCTTTTCTTACTCGATAAGTAGAAGATCGCAAACAATATCACACTAACACTCTTACACGAAGCTAACTGAATGGGTCCCATTGAGTACAAAGGATGTCAGGGGTGATAATACTTTCCCCTTGCATAACCGACGCATGAACCTGATTTGGTTCCGACGACCATTTCTTTTTGTTTTCGTGGGTTTTATCGATATTTTCCCTTTCCCTATTTGGGAATAAATAAAGTTCGGTGGCGACTCTGTTTTGTTCATATTTCGAGCGTTCGTTACGCTCGGGTATTTTTCGTGTCGTGACAACTGGCGACTCTGCTAGGGAGATTTTCTCCTAAGCGAGTCAACCCTTATTCTAGTGATATTGGTTGTTTAATGTATGTTATGGTATGCACGATACCATATTTGGAACAAGAAGTAATCAAGCTTGTAAATTTTTGTCCAAACCAAGAAAGCGTCATTGGGAAGCAATCAAGTGGATTTTCAAGTACTTGAATGGCACTATGAGCTATTGTATCATACTTAGCAGTAAACTTGGTGATCCTTCGATTGTAGGATATTTTGATTCAGATTGTGTTGGTGATATGTATGATAGGAGGTCTACAACATGGAGTGGCTTTATTTTAGCAGGAGAACCTATTTGTTGAAAATTATAGGTCAATCCATATTGGCCATGTCGACAATTCAAGTAGAGTACACAAAGGAAAGTGAAGCTGCCAAAAATCCTTATGGCTTACATGATTGGTGAGAGAATTTGGTGTTGAGCAAGGCGGAGTTCGGTTGCACAATGATAGTCATAGTGCCATTTATTTGGCAAACAATCAGGTGTATCATACTAGGACCAAGCATATTGATGTGAGATTTCACAAGATTAGATAGTTACATTCATCTGGACATATATTACTTGAAAAAGTTCATACTTAAGAGAATGCAAATGACATGTTGACCATGCTGGTCATCAATGAAACGTTTAAGCATTTCTTGGACTTCTTACATGTTTCTCAATGTTAAGCATGAGATGTACCTCACTAATTGCTAGGATGAAACGTCATGCAAGAAGTCTTCATAGGAGTTTGATATTCGCCAAGGTGGAGATTGTTGAGTATGACTCATATTATTGAGACTATTAAGGGTTATTAAGTATATCTCACATTGTTGATATTATTATTGGTTATTGAGTGTAACTCATATTGTTGAGATAATTATGGACATAGATAATTTTTTGTTAAGGGTAACTGAGGATTAGGGTTTAGGTAAATTGAACCCTAGTATTATATATATGACTTGAAACACTGAAATTATAATTAATTCATAAGACATAAATAAATGGAATTATAACTCCTTTATAGTCATATAGATGGACACTATTGGCCAAACTGCGTTAATAAAGACCAATTATGTTCATTGTCTTTTAATTTAGTTTATCTTTAGTCTTCTATGTTGGTTGTTGTTCTAATATCATAAATACCCACACTATTCCATTTTCTACATCATAATTTTCAAATCACCATACTAACCTAATTTTTCTACTGCTATGAGACACACTGCAACACAACCACACCACCCTCATTTCCCTAACCATCACTTTTGGAGCCCACTTACGTGCATCCACAATCTACCTTTCAAAACATACTCACTTATAAGTTCACCTTCTTTCATCAATACACATCACCATAAATTTCCCATAATACCCACTAACTCCCCTTTCAAATAATGAAATTAGAATTTGTTGTGTTTAATGGTTCTTAACCATTAAATTAGTTATTTCAAGAACAATAGGTTTTTTAATTCAACCAAATACCTTTCAAAAATAATTTAACATTAAATATATTCGATATGAAGGATGAGTCTTTATGTTGGTATAACTGGATGCACCAAAACTATCAATTGTTAGATTGGTTCTTATTCTTAAAATGTTAGAATTACAATTTAACCCTTCCACTTATGGCAATCACCAAGAAGAATTATTTAAATTGATACAAGACGGTTCACTCACTAATCACCATGCAAGATTTGAGAAATTTGGAAATTAAATTTTGGGTTTACCCCAAAGAGATATTCTTAATTTTATTTATTTCTAGTCTAGCACAGAAAATAAAAAACCAAATGTGTCATACCCCAAAATTTGCCCATTGAAATTACAAAGCATTTTCCAAGACCCTCTGACTTGTTCTGCAAGGCACTGATATCAAATGGACAAAAACCCAGCTCCCAACAGGCCTAATCCAAAGTGGCCCAAAATAGCTTGCTCGCTAGGCGAGCAATTCCTTCGCCTAGCGAATATCTCAGCATGCCACTCGCCCAGCGAAGCATCAGGTCCAGAAAAAGCCCAAACCTAGTTTGCTCGCTAGGCGAGCAATTCCTTCGCCTAGCGAAGCTTGCGAAAGTTTGAGATTTTTGGACCTCACTTTAAGCCCATTAGGTCACTACTACCACTACTATAAATACCTACTCCTCTGCCACGAAAAAGAACACACAGAAACACACAGAGACGGACGAAGACGGACGGAAACACGCATCCAGAGGGAGAAACACAGAAACCCTGCTGATCCAAAGAGTTCAGAAGGCGGAAACCCTGAAGGCCGCTTACCCGCTCCGAAGCTACCGTCGCCCAACTCAATCCAGCTCGCCAATTCAAGGTTGCAACTCGATTTGCAAACAGGTTTGCCTCACTATTATCGCTTTAGTTTCTTAATTGGCATATGATATCACTTTAGGGTCTTAATCTACACATGATTATCACTTTGTGTCCTTATTTTGCATGTGGTACCACTTTAGTGTCTTAATTTGCATATGATATCGTTTTGTACTCTCATTTGGCATACGGTATCACTTCATGTTCTTAATTTGTGGAGGATATTATAATTGAATTCATAAATATTTTGGAGTTTTGCATGAGAATTTAAATGTGCTTGAATATTGTGAAACTGAACCATATAATTATGTGTTGGATGCCATAAGCCATGCTGCAGGTTGAGGTCCTAATGTTCTCAAATTTCAAACCCGTGGCCGCTCGCTAGCTCCTCGCTAGGCGAGCCCGCAGCGAGCCTTCGCTGAGCCTTCGCTAGGCGAAGCAGAGGCGACCAGGCCAGGGGCTGCTTTGCCCTTTTGCTGCCCATTTCATGTTTACCTGATGATAATCCTGCATTATTTGGCTTAAATTCCTGGCTGTTATATTTATCTTATGGTGCAATTTCCAATTATATTTTATCTCGATGCTTTAATCCGTGTGTTCATGGTGTAAAGGCTAGCATACTTCCGAAGAAATAACCGGCTAGGTACACCGCTTTATGCATGGGAAGACTTTCATGGAGATGGACTCTAAATTATTTCACTTTAATGTGAAAATTCATATTGGTTGCCTAACCAATTTTAATGTATTGATCCTTAATGTGTTGATTTTAACGTATCGATTCAATGCGGTATCACCATAATTACCTAATGAACTTAAAACATGGACTTTAAATAAATGATATCGGACCTCTCTCTATTACCCCACGATTACAATATTACGGTCATGTCCCGCGAATATGGGGATATCCTTAGCAAAGACCCTTCGGTAAAATCATCATAGTCCCTCGGATGTTGCCTTCGAAAATACGACTTTGTCCCTCGATGACCCTTCGGGGTAGCCTACGGTTAAATGATGATAGTCCCTTCGAATGCTAAGGTATCCTCACAACTGTTGCCTTCAATGACCAATCGATGACCCTACGATGACCCTCCTACATCCCCAGGATAAAACTACTTACTTCTCAATAGTACGGACAGTTTTACCCTCATAAGGATAGGAAATGCCCGGAAAGACCTCGGACAGGTATAACCTTAATTGCTCATTCATAACAAAAAAAAATATACTTTTCACCTCACACCTTTCAAACATCTTTTTGGAAAATCACCACTTAGCATACATCCGCACTAGGATCATTGCCGAGTTATATTTTTCTAAACTATTTTCTAAATTAAAACGAGATAACCACTTTGTATACATTCATGCAAGAATCATTACAAAGTTAAATTCTCATTTTGCAAAACATTTTTCACACCTTTCTCAACCACCTTTTTCAAACTAGAAAACATAAATGATTGAGCAATTAAGAGCCCATGGATAACCATGGATACAAAGGGTGCTAATACCTTCCCTTTGTATAAAGTACCTCCCGAACCTAAGAATTTAAAATTAAGGTCTTTCCTGTTCTTTTCCACCTTTCCTTATGGGATAAAAGAAAAGTCGGTGGCGACTCTTGCTAACCGCGACATTGCGATTACAAATCCAATAAAGTCCAGTTCACCGTATGACAGAACTGGCGACTCTGCTGGGGACGATAAAGAGAGGTCCACCTTAAAAATCATTTATGTTTGAATTTGTTCTTTCGTTTTAAGGGATTGTCTGAGTGAAAGATCCTACACCCGGATCTAGTGTACCTTAGGTAAGTAGCAATAGATCATCGCGACTATCCGGCGTATACTGGAATGGTCAAAATGATGGCTACGGTTAATGTGGCACTTTGGTCGTCCTGATGTTCCTCATGTTCACTTGAGGAAAAATTTGGCTTCCGCGTGGTGTCATCAAAGCATTAACCAGACCTTTAGAACCCTAATTGACTCATCCTAGCCTTTAGAAAGTAGTGAGATAAGTGGCTTCGGTTCCGACTGAGGTTGGTTGATACTCGATACTACACTCTTTGAGATTGGACTTTAGGGAAGCTTCGGTCAACCACTTGGTGTTGCACTGAAGTGGACTTAAGGAAAGGTCGATGATTTGAGATCCTTCTAGAACCCGGTTACTATTCTAGGACAGGTTGAACCAACCAAACTTCAGTGGGGAGGGTATTTACCTATGGAACTCATGCAAGCCTTAAATCCTAGGATTGATTGTTGTGTGACATGTCTTTGCTTGCATAACATCATAACATCATAACATCATGGCATTATACTAACCATTTCAAGGACTTAGGAATTTAGCTTTGCTCTGTTAAACAGGTTATGGCTTCCAGGAAGACTATCCGGATCAATCTTGTAACGATCTCTCCTCAACTCAAGGATTTGGTGTTAGAACTTCCCGATCATGCTCAGTTCAACAAGAAACATGGTCATCTTCTCAACTTAGTTACCACTGGTTTCAAAGAAGATATGATGAGAGTCCTATTCCAGTTCTTCGATCCTAAACATCATTGCTTCACTTTCCCAGATTATCAGTTGGTACCCACATTAGAAGAATTCTCCCAGCTGCTCGGGATACCTATCCTGGACCAAATACCTTTCAGTGGTTTAGAAAAGATGCCAAAGTCTGAAGAAGTTGCCGCAGCTTTATGCATGACAAAATCTGACATTGAGACCAATTGGGTAACAAGGAGTGGAACGAAAGGTTTACTTGCCAAATTTCTGATAAGTAAGGCCCGAGAATTCCTAAAAGTTGTGAATGTCCATGCTTTTGAAGATGTTTTAGCATTGCTAATCTATGGTTTGGTGCTATTCCCTAATCCGGACCAATTCATAGATGTGAATGCTATTAAGATATTCCTCACACATAATCCTGTGCCTACCTTGCTTGGAGATGTCTTGCATTCCCTTCACACTCGTACTATGAGGAGGCAAGGGACTCTCATGTGCTGCGTACCTTTGTTGTCTAGGTGGTTTATTTCGCACCTCCCTCAATCAGTCTTGAAGAATGATCAAAATCTGAAATGGTCTCAAAGGACAATGGCACTCTCCCATTCAGACATCCGTTGGTGTTCCAATCTCAGAGAAAACGTCACCCTCATCGACCGTTGTGGAGAATTCCCTAATGTACCACTCCTGGGGATAAGGGGAGGTATTACTTATAATCCTGCCTTAGCCCTACGTCAGTTTGGGCATGCTCGAAGAGATGGTCCACATGAAATGATTATTCAAGGTACAGTGTTTGACTATGACAATGACTCTCAAGGTCTCCGCCAAAGGTTTGTACGAGCTTGGGGCATGGTGAAAAGAAGCAATTTAGGAAAGAAAAATTCTATTCCTATGGAGCCTTATCTCAGATGGGTGCGCGCCAGAGCTCGCGAACTTGTCATGCCATATCTTGCAGTCGGACCATTGACTGTTGAATCAGAGGCCGAAGGAGCTACTTCCCAGATCATTCCTTATCCAGATATGCCTACTGATGTTGAGGAATTGAAAAGATCCTGGACCCAGTTGAGAGAAGAGAGAGATACTTTCGAAGCTCAGTTCAATGCAGAAAGGAAGAAAGTGTTAGAGCTCACCAGTCAGCTTAATGAGGAACGAAGACTCAATGCATATCTTCGCCCGAAAAGAAGTCGCCCCTGGGAGACTTGAGCTTTGTATTTTTACTATTATTCCTTTTGTAATGAACATTGATAAAAAAAAAAAAGTAGCAATAAAACATTTCCCTCTTGTTGGGGATTTATGCAGAGTTAAATTCCAAAAGTCCTTGAAAACATTTCATACATTGCATCGCATAACATAACATTGCATAACAGGTGTTCTAAAGGACCATATTCTCACGGTCTGCCTCTTAAACAGAAAAATGGATCTCGAACAGACTGTCAAAGATCTCCAGACTCAGAATGCTCAATTCAAGGAGATGATGCTAAGCTTGTCCAAGGGGCAGGAGGAGCTGAAGGCTCTTTTGGCTGAAAAGAAGAAGGACAAGAAAGCTGTGAGCTTCATTAACCCGGGCAAGAGGCGTAAAGGACAGGCTACGGGAATCAAATTTGGAATCCCGAATGGCCCAGAAGAGGGGGCGGAAAATGATTCAGAGGAGGAGAATGTTGATTTCTCTAACCCTGAGGATGATGATGAGGAGTATGAAAATGAACAGTACTCTCCAAGAGATGATAAGTACAAATTGTTGGAAGAACGCATGCTAGCCATGGAGGGTCAGAAGACACCTGGTCTGGATTTCGAAAGTTTGGGTCTGGTCTCCGATGTGACCATTCCTCGCAAATTCAAAATCCCCACTTTCAATAAGTACGATGGTGCGTCTTGTCCTCAGATGCATCTAAGGGCTTATGTGAGAAAGATCCAGCCGCATACCACTGATAAGAAACTGTGGATCCATTTCTTCCAAGAGAGTCTATCTGGCACTCAATTGGAATGGTATTATCAGCTCGAGAGCTCTGACATCCGCACCTGGACTGATTTAGCAACAACTTTCTATAAGCAGTACCAGTACAATTCTGAATTAGCACCTACTCGGCTACAGTTGCAGAATATGGCCATGGGATCTAAAGAAAGCTTCAAAGAGTATGCTCAGAAATGGAGAGATTTGGCCGGCAGGGTCAAACCCCCTATGACTGACCGAGAATTAGTAGACCTGTTCATGGGTACTCTGACTGGCCCATTCTACAGCCACCTACTGGGGAGTTTTTCATCAGGTTTCACTGAACTTATACTGACAGGTGAACGGGTGGAGAGCGGCATTCGAAGTGGAAAATTACAGGCAGCTACTTCTACAAGCAGTAAAAAGTCCTACCATGGGAAGAATGAATCGAATGCTGTGTATGGTCAAAAGAATCATAATAAGAAAATCGGTGACCATGCCATCGGAGCAGTGACGATCGCAGCCCCGCCAGCTCAAAACTTCCAGCAAAGACAAGACAGACCAAGAAGGCAGTTTACCAAGCTCAATATGACTTTAGCACAAGCACTGCAAAGTATGCTGAAGGTAAACCTAATCACTCTCAGAGGTCCTCCTGCAAATGTCAACACTGCTTCGCCTCGTTATAATCCCAATGCCAGGTGTGCATATCACTCCGATAGCCCCGGGCATGATACAAATGATTGTTGGCTGTTGAAGAATAAGATTCAGGACATGATCGATGCTGGGGAAATTGAGTTCGAGCCTCCGGAGACTCCTAATGTCATCAATGCACCTATGCCTAATCATGACAAGGCTGTTAATGCTCTCAATGACGATTCTCTCATCACTACTGTAGCGGACTTAACATCTCCTCTCCCGATCATAAAGCGGAATTTATCGCAAGCTGGTTTATTTCCAGGTTGTACTGAAGATTGCAATCTCTGCACACTTTGGCCCGAGGACTGCTTGAAATTGAAAAATGGCATTCAACGGCTGATGGACGACCGTACAATTCTCTTTGAAAGGGTTTCTAAAACGGAAAACCCTATTGAAGAAATATCTATGATTGCAAGGTCCAAAGTTCCGGTTAAGATTACCGCTCACAGGGTACCTGTGAAGATCATTGCTGAGCCCAAGGTAGCTCCCCTGATCATTACTGCACCTGGCCCAATACCGTACTCCTCAAGCAAGGCCATTCCGTGGAATTATGGAGGTGAGGTTTACATCCATGGCGTAAAGCAAGTTGGTGACTCTGCTAATCCTAATGACATTGTTGGGACTAGTAAAGTTACTCGAAGTGGAAGGATCTTCTCTCCAGAAATCTCACCCCCAGCTCCTGAGACTCGAGGAAAGGAACCAGTTAATCCTTCTCAGTCAGAGACACCTGTCGAAGATACTACTGAAGACGTTGCCAAACGAGAAATGGAAGAAGTGTTGAAAATCATCCGCAAGAGTGATTTTGATGTGGTAGAGCAGTTGGGGCACACTCCTTCCAAAATCTCGATGTTGTCCTTGTTGTTGTCTTCTGAATCTCATGCCAATGCCTTGATAAAATTCCTGAAGACTGCCCATGTACCTCAGGAGACCTCCGTCGATCAGTTCGAAAATTATGTTGCTAATCTGACTGTCGACGGTGGCCTAGGTTTTTCCAATGCTAACCTGACACCAGCGGGAAAGGACCATAATAAGGCTCTGCATATCTCCATTGAGTGTAAAGGGATCACCCTGTCTCATGTGCTGATCGATAATGGCTCTTCTTTGAATGTGTTACCAAAAACCGTGCTCGAGAAACTTGACTGCAAGAGCGTTGAACTGAAGCCTAGTGACATTGTGGTGCGGGCTTACGATGGTGCAAAGAGTGTTGTCCACGGTGAAGTGGTTCTCCCTATCAAGATAGGACCTCAAGTCTTCAACACTACCTTTCACGTGATGGACATTCGTCCCGCCTACTCCTGCTTGTTGGGGCGCCCTTGGATCCATGGGGCAGGTGCGGTAGCTTCGTCGCTTCATCAAAAGCTGAAATATCCAATAGCAGGCATGGTTGTCACTGTATGTGGAGAAGAAGAGTATATTGTCAGTAGTGTGCAAGCCTTCAAATACGTCGAGATGGATGGTGAATTCTTTGAGACTCCTTCTCAGTCATTTGAAGTGGTTCCTCCACCCAGTCCTGTCCTTAAGCCAACTCCCCTTGTGCCCAAGGTTGTTCGTGCTCCCCCTGTCATGATCTCTCTGAAAGATGCTCAAGCCGCGATTGAAAATGGTGATCGTGCTGGTTGGGGTCAACTGATCAATGTACCGTACAAGTCTGATAAAGCTGGCCTGGGGTTTAACTCTGGAAAGATAGTCAAAAATCAGATTAATGCTATGGAAGATGCTGACAGTGATTGCGACCTGGATAGTTGGATCTACCCAACAATTGGCGACGGACTCAATAATTGGAAGGCTGAAGACACTATCCCGATCTCCTTTAGTCAGGAGTAATTGTTATTGTCTATTTAGCATTGCAAATTCTAATTGAACTTCTTAAAGCATTGTGTCTATACCCGGGGCACAATAGCTAATTTGTTAAGGGTTTTGTCATTTCATAAGCATATTTTCATATTCAATAAATCAATGGACATTTTCGCATGCAAATGTTGCGCTCTTTATTTTTCCTGTCGTCTTTCAAACAAGCTATGCTTTCTTACACACACTCACGTAACAAATTGCAGATCCGTACTCACTCTGGAACCTATTGGTAATAATTCCGCTACTGTTCATTATGACTTTGAAAATCCAATTTACCAAGCCGAAGATGGAAGTGAGGAAGATTGTGAAGTCCCTGGAGAGCTTGCCAGATTGTTACTGCAAGAGGAAAGGACTATACAGCCGCATGAAGAGTCCCTCGAAATTGTAAATCTGGGTACTGAGGTAGACAGAAAAGAAGTCAAAATAGGAGCAGGGTTGGAAAGCAGTGTCAAGGAAAGATTGGTTCGGATGTTGCATGACTATGTAGAGGTTTTCGCCTGGTCTTATGAAGACATGCCTGGGTTGGATACTAATATAGTGGTGCATCGGCTGCCTACGAAGGAAGACTGCCGTCCTGTCAAGCAAAAGGTTCGCCGCATGCGTCCCGAAATGTCTGAGAAAATCAAAGCCGAGGTTATGAAACAATTCAATGCCGGTTTCCTAGCCGTTACTTCTTATCCTCAATGGGTTGCTAATGTGGTGCCAGTGCCAAAGAAGGATGGTAAGGTGCGAATGTGCGTAGATTACCGAGACCTGAATAAAGCAAGTCCCAAAGACGACTTTCCACTCCCGCACATTGATGTTCTGGTAGATAACACCGCTCAACACAAAGTATTCTCATTCATGGATGGATTCTCGGGTTATAACCAGATTAAGATGGCACCTGAGGACATGGAGAAAACTACGTTTGTGACGCAATGGGGCACTTTCTGTTACAAAGTAATGCCGTTCGGTCTAAAGAACGCCGGGGCAACATACCAGCGTGCTATGGTGGTTTTGTTCCATGATATGATTCATCATGAGATAGAAGTATATGTGGATGACATGATAGCTAGATCTCATACTGAAGAAGAGCATCTCGATCATTTATACAAACTGTTCGAGAGGCTGAAGAAGTACAAGTTGAGATTGAATCCGAACAAATGCACTTTTGGAGTAAGATCCGGTAAACTCTTAGGCTTTATTGTCAGTGGTAAAGGAATTGAGGTTGACCCGGCTAAAGTGAGAGCTATTCAAGAAATGCCAGTTCCCCGTACGGAGAAAGAAGTTAGAGGTTTCTTGGGACGCTTGAACTACATTGCTCGATTTATCTCCCACTTGACCGCTACCTGCAAACCCATCTTCAAATTGCTAAAAAAAGAAAAAATCAAGAGATGGTATGGAATGATGAATAACAAAATCAGGAAATATCTCCAAGAACCTCTAATTCTGATACCACCAGTTGAAGAAAAACCTCTCATCATGTATTTGACCATGGTAGAAAATTCAATGAGGTGTGTGTTGGGGCAACATGACGAGTCTGGTCGAAAAGAGCATGCCATATACTACCTGAGCAAAAAGTTTACCGACTGTGAAACAAGATACTCACTGCTCGAGAGAACTTGCTGTGCTTTGGCCTGGGCTGCTCGCCGACTAAGACAGTATATGTTGAATCATACCACTTTGTTGATTTCTAGGATGGATCCCATCAAATACATGTTCGAGAAGCCCGCTCTCTCCGGAAGAATAGCGAGATGGCAGATGATCTTAACAGAGTACGATATCCAGTACACTTCCCAGAAAGCAATCAAAGGAAGCGTGCTGGCTGATCATTTGGCTCATCAAGCGGTGGATGATTACCAATCTATGAATTTTGAGTTCCCAGATGAGGATGTCATGTTTGTTGCTGATAATGAAAAACCTAAACCAGATGAAGGACCCGAATGGGGATCCCGATGGACTATGGTCTTTGATGGATCGTCTAATGCATTGGGCCATGGTGTTGGGGTTGTACTCATTTCTCCTGGAGGTTACCATACGCCTCTCACTGCTAGACTATGTTTTCATTGTACCAATAATATGGCTGAGTATGAAGCATGTATTTTTGGACTCAAAGCTGCTATAGATTGGCGAATCAAGTTTTTGAGTGTGTACGGAGATTCGGCCTTGGTAATCAGTCAGATCAAAGGGGAATGGGATACTAAACATCCAAATCTCATCCCTTATCGAGAGCAGGTGATGACATTAATCCCATACTTTGAAGAAATAGCATTTGAACATATTCCTCGAGAGGAGAACCAGCTGGCAGACGCATTAGCTACCATGTCATCTATGTTCAGAGTCAGATGGGGCAGCGAAGCTCCCATGGTTACCATTGGACGGTTAGATGAACCAGCATACTGTTATGGACTTAACACTGAGAAGGTACAGGAGAAACCTTGGTTCCACGACGTAAGAAGATATTTAGAGACTCAGGAATACCCTGAAGGGGCATCCATCAAGGACAGAAAATTCCTGAGGAAGTTCTCCGCTAAATTCTTTCTGAGTAATGGAGTATTGTACAAACGTAATCATGATTCAACTTTGCTTCGCTGTGTGGATAAAAAGGAAGCGGAAAAGATTATGGAAGACATGCATGACGGTATTTTTGGGACTCATCCTAATGGACATACCATGGCCAAGAAGATTCTGAGATCAGGGTATTATTGGTCTACCATGGAAGCTGATTGCCACCATCACTCCAGAACCTGCCACAAGTGTCAGATCTATGCGGATAAAGTACATGTACCTCCTGCTCCATTGAACGTGTTAACAGCGCCTTGGCCTTTTGCAATGTGGGGCATCGATATGATTGGAGAGATTAAACCTACGGCTTCTAATGGACATCGCTTCATTCTCGTCGCTATTGATTACTTCACGAAGTGGGTAGAGGCAGCCTCTTTCGCTTCTGTCACCAAGAATGTGGTGGCACGGTTCATCAAGAATAGCCTTATTTGTCGATATGGCATCCCTGAAAGAATTATCACTGACAATGGTACCAATTTGAATAACAAGATGATTACTGAACTCTGCACGCAGTTCAAAATAAAGCATCATAATTCTTCTCCGTACCGGCCAAAGATGAATGGCGCCGTGGAGGCTGCTAATAAGAACATCAAGAAGATCATACAAAAGATGACGGTAACGTACAAAGACTGGCATGAGATGTTACCATTTGCTCTCCATGGTTATCGCACTTCAGTACGCACTTCGACAGGGGCAACTCCTTTCTCTTTAGTCTACGGAGCGGAAGCTGTTTTACCAGTGGAAGTCCAGATTCCTTCTATAAGAATCATGAAAGAGGCGGGCTTAGACGAGGATGAATGGATTCAGACTCGGCTCGACCAAATAAACTTGATTGATGAGAAGAGACTTGCGGCTGTTTGTCACGGGCAGATATACCAGAAGCGCATGACCCAAGCATTTAACAAAAGGGTCAAGAGACAGGTGTATCAGGTAGGCGACTTGGTGATCAAGCGTATCACTCTACCACAAGGTGACCCCAGAGGCAAGTGGACTCCCACATACGAAGGACCATTTGTGGTTAAGAAGGTATTCTCCGGTGGAGCCATGATGCTTGCTACAATGGATGGCGAGGACTTCCCGCATCCTGTGAACGCGGACATAGTTAAAAAATACTACGCATAAAAGAGACCCGCTAGGTCGACGTACCTAGGCAAAAGTAAGGGCATCCCGGCGAACCAAAAGGGTTCGGGCAAAAGTTAGGGATAAATATATAAAGACGTATACCCGGCAAGTCGAAAACCTGAAAAGGCGGCTTGGGCAAAAAGGGGTATCCCGGTGGACAGAAAACCTGAAAAGGCGGTCCAGGCAAAAATTAGGGATTAAAGCGTATGACTATGTCCCGTTCTCTGCCACCTTCACCCAAGTTCAAGGGGCTGAACAAGCCAATCACCTCTATCCGACAGCAGGAGATGAGATGCTTGAAGACATAATGACAGTAATGGAGTCAAAATCAATAGGGCTTATTCTGCATAGCTTTCTTTTTGTTGTCTTGACAACTTCCTCTTACTAGGATTTCTGTCTCCTTGTACACAAATTGCCTGTTTATAGGCCCTCTTTCAAAATCAATACAATTTCCAAAAAGATGCTTTTGTTTTTACCTTTTCTGTTGTGTTTGCGTAAACGTCCATTAATTTAACTTGAATTGACTTATGCACTTGAATATGACCCATGTTTACAAAAATGCATGCCTAAAATAGCAATAGCAATTACTACACGACTTCAGGATCGAGGAGAAGGTCTAACCACGCTTTCCAAGGAGGCTGTTACTAATTCGATTCCCCGGCAACGCCAATTATTCCCCAGAAGAGGTCGGCATCGCCCTACCGAAAGGTCATCCCTTCTATCCCCAGCCAGGCCCCGTTGGACAGAACCCGAATCCCCAGCTAAGGAAGGGCCATCAATACCAATGTCGCCGACCAGCAGACTGGGATCTATCTCCCCAGTAGTGTCCCCTGGAAGAATGTTTCAGACGCCTAATGCATTCATTACATCATTTCACATCACATACCTACATACAATTTTCATTCCGCATCATATACATTACATCATTTCATAATATATACATGCATACACATGCATACCAGGTTCGCAAGCATAAAACATCTCATGCATCATGACATTGCATGAAACTAACGTTATTTTTCAGGTTAATTATCCTCTTGATACAGTCAAAATAAAGGTCCATTCGGACGGACATCTGTATCAGTTACATTCAGGATTCAACTACACCTTTCAAATATACTCCATGTCAACATTCATTCTGACATTCTCCCAATGGTGGCATCTCTAAGCCCACCCCAGGTATTCGCTGCAAATACAACAAACAGTATCAGATACAGCCTAACGTATGGTTCATTCTGATTCAGCCCAACATATGACTCTTTCAACTCAGATACGGTCTAACGTACGACCCATTCTGACTCTCAACCACTCCAATACGGTCTAACGTACGACCCATTTGGACCTCCAACTCAGATACGGTCTAACGTACGATCCCTTCTGACTCTCAACAACTCCAATACGGTCTAACGTACGACCCATTTGGATATTCAAATCCTCAGATGCTGCCTAGCGTACGGTATATTCCGGGGTGTAGTCTAGCGTACGACTACTTTCTTCTTCAGATACAGCCTAACGTACGGCTCATTCTGCAACTCCAATACGGTCTAACGTACGACCCATTTGGACCTCCAGCTCAGATACGATCTAGCGTATGATCCCTTCTGATCTTCAACAACTCAAGTATGGTTTACTGGACGACCAAGTTAAACCTTCATTTTCTCAGGTGCTACCTTCGGACAGGTACATTCCTGAATGGTAGTCTAGTATACGGCTACTCCCTTTCTCAGGTGCTACCTTCGGACAGGTACATTCCTGAATGGTAGTCTAGTATACGGCTACTCCCTTGCTCAGGTGCTACCTTCGGACAGGTACATTCCTGAATGGTAGTCTAGTATACGGCTACTCCCTTTCTCAGGTGCTACCTTCGGACAGGTACATTCCTGAATGGTAGTCTAGTATACGGCTACTCCCTTTCTCAGGTGCTACCTTCGGACAGGTACATTCCTGAATGGTAGTCTAGTATACGGCTACTCCCTTGCTCAGGTGCTACCTTCGGACAGGTACATTCCTGAATGGTAGTCTAGTATACGGCTACTCCCTTTCTCAGGTGCTACCTTCGGACAGGTACATTCCTGAATGGTAGTCTAGTATACGGCTACTCCCTTTCTCAGGTGCTACCTTCGGACAGGTACATTCCTGAATGGTAGTCTAGTATACGGCTACTCCCTTTCTCAGGTGCTACCTTCGGACAGGTACATTCCTGAATGGTAGTCTAGTATACGGCTACTCCCTTGCTCAGGTGCTACCTTCGGACAGGTACATTCCTGAATGGTAGTCTAGTATACGGCTACTCCCTTTCTCAGGTGCTACCTTCGGACAGGTACATTCCTGAATGGTGGTCTGGCATACGACTACTCCCTTTTCAGCAGATTCAGCCTAACGGACGGCCCATTCTGCAACCCAGATGCGATCTAGCATACGATCCATTCTGATCTTTCATCCCCAGCAAAGTCATCCGCCTAATGAACAACTCACTCTGGTATTCAGACGCGGTCTAACATACGATCCATTCTGATCCCTTATCCTCAGCAGTATATAACATACTCTGACTCCCCAACGAAGTCAACAGCATGATGGATAATTCACTATACGGTCTGATGTACGACCCGGTGTGACACCCATGTTTCTAGATATCGTCTAACGTACGACACAATCTGGAAATCTCCTCAGCAAGTTGCTTGGATGGCATCTCTAAGCCCATCTCCGTCAAGACTGATGGACAAGCGCAAATTTTCGGGGCATTATAGTGTTCAATAATCTTTCACCTCCAGACCACGAACGGCACATGCAGTTCTACTCTCTCGGTGCAAGAATATTGAACAGGGGCAGTTGTCATACCCCAAAATTTGCCCATTGAAATTACAAAGCATTTTCCAAGACCCTCTGACTTGTTCTGCAAGGCACTGATATCAAATGGACAAAAGCCCAGCTCCCAACAGGCCTAATCCAAAGTGGCCCAAAATAGCTTGCTCGCTAGGCGAGCAATTCCTTCGCCTAGCGAATATCTCAGCATGCCACTCGCCCAGCGAAGCATCAGGTCCAGAAAAAGCCCAAACCTAGTTTGCTCGCTAGGCGAGCAATTCCTTCGCCTAGCGAAGCTTGCGAAAGTTTGAGATTTTTGGACCTCACTTTAAGCCCATTAGGTCACTACTACCACTACTATAAATACCTACTCCTCTGCCACGAAAAAGAACACTGATAACGCGAAATTATATCGCTTTTTAAGACTTAATTCAATTAAATTATATTATCATTTACGCTAGTTTATCTCATTTTATCAGATATTATGCAGTATTCCTCTTCTATTTATATCAGGTACCCATTTTGAAGCAAAAGTGAAGAAAAGAAGAAAAGGAGGTGTAAAAAGGAACAAAAAGGAGAGAAAAGGAACCAAAGGCCAAAGCCCAGCCCAAAGCGCACAAGTCACCAATGCTGTGCCTGTGACGGACGTCACAGGACGCGTGACGAGCGTCACGCGAAGTAGCCTTGTGACGGACGTCACACATGGTGTGACGAGCGTCACACCAGTCCACTAGCTTTTTGGCGCAAGTTACGCTCTCAGAAGAATGGAAGTAACGTTGAGGACTTCGTGTCCTATTCCCAAGCCGTGAATTTAGCACGCTGAAGACTCGTGGAAAAGAAGAAAAAGGCAGTTAGTAGCACTACTATAAATAGCTACCCTAATCCCTCTCGTTTGCTCTCCTCTCTTTGCCGTTTACACACACCGAAGCTCTGCCGATTTTCTGTTCAAGCTTTTGCTTAGTTTTCTTTTTCCAGCAGAATTAATATTGTTTATTTTATTTATTTCTTTTGCAAGTTTTATTTACTTCTTCCCTTGCAAATTTACCTTTCCCGTTTTTAGCTTTTAGATATTTTTCGCGTAGTAGTTTCTACACCGGAAACTACTGTGCAACTTTATACCGGATTTAACCTTACGTTATATTCGAGTTTTTTTTATTTCCTTGATTTAATTTACTGTTTAATTGAAGAATCGAAGAACAAATCCTACCGGCTTGTGGTGGAGTGTTCAAGACCATTGTATTACGCATTCAGGTTCTCTAATTGTTATTTAATATTTAATGTTTTATTCTATTGTTTATTTACATTGCCTGCCTGAAATGAATCTGTGTATGCATGATAATAATTATTATTTAGTTAGCATGTCTGGCTAATTCGCCTAGGTATTGGTATGTAAAGTAAGCAGAAAAAGGGATCAAGACTAAGTCGGTCTATTCAAACTTAAAATTAGAATCAATCTTTTTATGGTCTTAACTTACAGGTTTAATAACAAGATTTTTTACAAAAGTAAAAGACATAAAGAAGTTGAAACCAACAGAGCGAGAGTTTGAGGTTTTAACTGGACAGTGTAAGTTAGTCATTAAGTCTATCTCAGGGCGAGAGCAAGTTTTAGAATTAATTAAATTCTGACTTTTTTCCAAAAAGTATTTTTAAAGATTGAATGTGAGGACGAGAGTTAAGCATTTAGATTTAATTGTATAACCTAAGTCAACAGAGCGAGAGTTTGAGATAAGGGTGTTTAAAACGGTCAGTATTTTCTTAAAAAGAGTTTCTGCAACTTTATTGTTTTCAAAATATGATTTTTGACTTAATTATAAGTGACAGCTACATTAATATAAGATCATGGTTTCTTCAACAGAGCGAGAGTTTGAGATAAAACCTTTAACCAATAAAGTTAATCGAAACGATTTATTTTAAGACCGAGAGACCGACAAGGAATTGATTCCCTAGTTTTGACGAACTACATACCGATATCCGTTTTATTAATATTTAATCTAGATATTAGTTTAGTTTTTAGCTTCCTTCCCCAAACAATCAACTATTATTCACCTTAGCTTTACGAAGTAACCTTAGATAACGGTATATCGATTCATAAGTCCCTGTGGGATCGATATCTTTTAAAACTACGCGATAGAACTGTGCACTTGCAGTTTGTATCCCATTCTCGACTCACACAGTCGAGCGATCAAGTTTTTGGCGCCGTTGCCGGGGACTTTTATTCAATCGATATCGTAACTCTTCCGTTACGCTGTAGAGACTAGGTTTCTTTTTCCTTCTATTCTTTCTTTCGTTGATTTGTATGCCACGCACTCGCTCTCAAGGCGAACCGCTCTATTTACGAATCAACGATATCGAACTATATCTCCGAGTCTTACGACGAATTCGGGAATATCGTGCTGAAAACAATCTCCCTCCTATAAACCTTCCTGATATCAAAAACATTTTTCCTTCTTTAACCGAGATGGCAGAACCAGCTCGTGCTCTTAGAGATTACGCCGCTCCATCGCAAGATGAACCGCATTCAAGTATTGCTCCGCCCGCAATCGAAGCAAACAACTTTGAACTTAAACCTTCGTTGTTGCAGGCTGTGCAACAGAACCAATTCTCTGGAAATCTTACCGAAGATCCAAACCTTCATTTATCCGTATTTGTCCAATACGCTGATACTGTTAAAGCTAATGGTGTCACTTCAGAGGCAATTCGACTTCGTCTTTTTCCTTTCTCATTAAGAGATAGCGCTAGAAGATGGCTTCAATCTCTCCCTTCCAACTCAGTCACCACATGGAACGAGTTGAAGAAAGTTTTTCTTGCCCGATATTTTCCACCAAGCAAAACAGCTATGTTAAGAGCCCAGATAAACGGATTTAAACAGAAAGACAACGAGTCTCTTTTCGAAGCATGGGAAAGATACAAAGACATGATGAGACTTTGCCCACACCATGGTTTGGAAGACTGGTTAGTAATTCACACATTTTATAATGGTCTCTTATACAATACAAGGTTAACAATAGACGCCGCTGCAGGTGGTGCACTAATGAACAAACCTTATGCTGATGCTTACCAGCTTATCGAGAGCATGGCCCAAAACCACTATCAGTGGGGAACCGAACGAACAACAGTGGAAAAACCTCAACCGAAAACTGGCATGTACGAGATAAGTAACCTTGATCACGTTAATGCAAAAGTGGATGCTTTGGTCCAGAAGATTGAAAGTTTAAACGTATCACCTCCAACCGCCGTGGTTGCTATAACTCAGAATTGCGAGGTCTGTGGAATCCAAGGCCACACTCCTGCGGAATGTCAACTCTTGACTGGAATCCAAACAGAGCAAGTAAACTATGCTCAAGGAAGCCCCTATTCGAATACCTATAACCCAAATTGGAAGAACCATCCAAACTTTTCATATAAGAGTAATAATGCTTTATACGCACCTGGACAGTCTCCGAATCAAACCCCATCTGTACCTCCGGGATATCAGAAACCGAATCCTAGCAATAATACCCCTAGAAAATCCAACTTGGAAATCATGATGGAAAACTTTATAGCTTCCCAACAACAAACCAATAAAGATTTGTTAAACCAGAACATACACACTGGCGAACAACTTAAACAACTAGCAAGCAAAGTAGATGCCTTGGCTACCCATAACAAAATGTTAGAAACACAAATATCTCAAGTAGCTCAACAACAAGCACCTACTGCTGCACCAACTGGTACATTCCCTGGACAGCCCCAACCTAATCCGAGAAGCCAAGCTCATGCAATTATATTAAGAAGTGGAACGGAAGTGGAAGGACCGTCTGATCCAAGGATAGAAAACCAAAACCCTAAGAAATCTACTGAGGAAAGTGAACCTAAGGAAAAGGAAGAGAGTAATAAGGATACCCTAGAAAAGAAGGAACCTTATGTACCTCCACCACCTTACAAACCACCTATACCTTACCCTCAAAGGCTTGTTAAAACCAAAGATGTAGGCCAATTTAGAAAATTTGTCGATCTCCTTAAACAATTAAACGTTACAATTCCGTTTACCGAAGCTATTACGCAGATGCCCTCATATGCTAAATTCTTCAAAGAAATTCTTTCTAATAAAAGGAAACTTGAGGATAGCGAAACCGTTACACTCCCTGCCGAATGTAGCGCTATAATCCAAAACATGCCCCCTAAACTCAAGGATCCGGGTAGCTTCTCTATACCCTGTCACATAGGAAAATTTGTCATCGACAAAGCCTTATGCGATTTAGGAGCCGGAATTAGCGTTATGCCTTTATCCATATGTAAGAGACTGGAAATGGGAGAATTAAGACCGACCAAAATGTCTGTGCAATTAGCAGATCGTTCCATCAAATATCCTGTAGGAATCCTTGAAAACGTTCCCGTACGCATAGGTCAGTTTTACATTCCCACTGACTTCACAATTATGGACATTAGAGAAGATGATACTACACCTATTATACTAGGAAGACCATTCTTAGCAACTGCCGGTGCAATCATAGACGTAAAACGAGGAAGACTCACCTTCGAAGTAGGTGAAGAGAAAATTGAATTCATTCTTTCCCAATTCTTGAAAGCACCTGCAATAGAAGATACATGTTACTTCATGGATATCATCGATGAATGCTTAAAAGAAGCAGAGTCAGGAGAAGACAAATCATCAGACTATCTTTTAGAAGACAAATCTAAACAATGCTTAGCAATAACACCGGACCCTACGCAGTGTCTTAACAAACCAACCCCTGATTTGAAAACACTTCCCAAAAATCTGAGATATGAATTCCTAGACTTAGAACTTGAACGACCTGTGATAGTCAATGCAGATCTAGGAAGACTCGAAACAGAAAAACTCCTACATATCTTAAGAAAATATCCAACCGCACTAGGATACCACATAACCGATCTTAAAGGAATAAGCCCTTCTATTTGTATGCACCGCATCATGTTAGAAGAAGACGGTAAAACCTCTAGGGAACACCAGAGAAGACTAAATCCGATCCTAAGTGAGGTAGTAAAGAAAGAAATAACCAAGTTATTGGAAGCAGGTATTATATATCCTATATCTGATAGCAAATGGGTCAGTCCTGTACACGTTGTACCAAAGAAAGGAGGCATAACCGTTATTGAAAACGAAAAAGGAGAAACTATAACTAAACGAATCGAATCGGGATGGAGAATGTGCATTGATTATAGGAAACTAAACAAAGCAACCCGAAAAGATCACTTCCCTTTACCATTCATTGACCAAATGTTAGAACGATTGGCTAAACATTCACATTTCTGTTATTTAGACGGTTATTCAGGCTTCTTTCAAATACCAATTCACCCTGATGACCAAGAAAAGACAACATTCACATGCCCTTTTGGTACCTTCGCTTATAGACGAATGCCGTTTGGTCTGTGTAATGCCCCTGCAACTTTTCAAAGATGCATGATGGCAATTTTCGCCGACTTTCTCGAAAACATCATGGAAGTATTTATGGATGATTTTTCTGTATACGGACAAAGTTTCGAAGAATGCCTTGAAAACCTGGAAAGAGTTCTTGAGCGATGTGTAAAAGTAAACTTAGTACTTAATTGGGAAAAGTGCCACTTTATGGTACAAGAAGGAATTGTTTTAGGACACATCATCTCGAACAGAGGAATTGAAGTAGACAAAGCCAAAATAGAGGTAATCGAAAATCTTCAACCCCCAAGAACCGTGAGAGAAGTACGAAGCTTTTTAGGACACGCCGGTTTTTACCGACGATTCATCAAAGACTTCTCTAAGATAACTAAACCCTTAACCGGACTATTAATGAAAGATGCTGAATTCATATTCGACGATAACTGTTTAAAAGCATTTCAAACTCTCAAACAAGCATTGATCTCCGCACCCATTATGCAGACACCAGACTGGAATGAACCTTTCGAAATAATGTGCGATGCCAGCGATTATGCTGTAGGTGCTGTTTTAGGACAAAGAAAGGATAAAAAGCTTCATGTTATATATTACGCTAGCAGAACCCTGGATGAAGCACAGATGAATTATGCCACAACCGAGAAAGAACTCCTAGCAGTGGTATTTGCGCTAGATAAATTTCGTTCTTACTTGGTAGGAGCCAAAATAATAGTTTACACTGATCACGCTGCTATCAGGTACCTTCTAACTAAAAAAGATGCTAAACCTAGACTCCTAAGATGGATCTTGTTACTACAAGAATTCGACTTAGAAATCAAGGACAAGAAAGGAACTGAAAACGTAGTAGCAGACCACCTCTCTAGACTTGAGAACCTTGAACCAGAAAGAACATCCATTAATGATGATTTCTCGTATGACAAACTCATAGCTACTTTGGAAGAGAACAACTCCGACATGCAAGTAGAAACCACCTTAGTTATATCTGTCATACCATGGTACGCTGATCTAGTCAATTATTTAGCTGCCGGAATAGTTCCACCTACTTTATCTTACCAGCAGAAGAAAAGATTCTTCCACGACATAAAACACTATTACTGGGATGATCCCTTACTTTTCAAAAGAGGCCCCGATGGTATTTTCCGTCGATGTATACCCGAAGAAGAGGTAGAAAACATAATCCAACACTGTCACTCTGCGCCTTATGGTGGACACACAAGTACATCCAAGACCTGCTCTAAAATCCTACAAGCTGGCTTTTATTGGCCAACTATATGGAAGGACGTACATGCGGCTATTAAGGAGTGTGACAGATGTCAACGCACGGGAAACATATCTAGACGTGACGAGATGCCACAAAAAGGTATTTTGGAAGTAGAGATTTTTGACGTGTGGGGGATAGACTTCATGGGACCATTTCCACCCTCCTTCGGTAACAAATACATACTCGTGGCGGTTGACTACGTATCAAAGTGGATCGAAGCTATAGCTTCTCCAACTAATGACACCCGAGTAGTAACTAGACTCTTTAAAAATATAATATTTCCGAGATTTGGCATCCCAAGGATAGTAGTCAGTGATGGTGGATCGCACTTTATATCCAAGGTACTCGAAAAACTACTACTTAAATATGGAGTGAGACATAGGATAGCAACACCTTACCACCCTCAAACCAGTGGACAAGTGGAAGTATCTAACAGAGAAATCAAGCAAATACTAGAGAAAACGGTCGCCACTTCAAGGAAAGATTGGTCATTAAAACTACCAGAAGCTTTATGGGCATACCGAACTGCTTATAAAACTCCCATAGGGACGACCCCATTTAAGCTCATTTATGGAAAATCCTGTCACCTCCCGGTAGAATTAGAACATAAAGCCTATTGGGCTATTAGAAATTTAAATCTGAATTACAAAGCCGCCGGTGAAAAGAGAATCCTTGACATAAACGAATTAGAGGAACTCAGAAGAGACGCCTATGAAAATGCCAAAATCTATAAAGAAAGAACAAAACAATGGCATGACAAGCGTATATCAAGGAAAGTCTTCAAGCAAGGCGACGCAGTACTTTTATTTAACTCTAGACTAAAGTTATTCCCGGGAAAACTACGATCCAGATGGTCAGGACCTTTCCATATCACTAAAATCTTTCCCAGTGGAGCGGTAGAAATAAAAGGACAATCTACAGAACCGTTCACCGTAAACGGGCAACGTCTAAAACATTATCACTATGCGGAAACCAACGAAGATTCGCAAATTCTACACTTAGACGAAACGCCCCCAGGACTCATAGACTATATTTAACAGTTTCTTTGTCGAGCTTGCGACATTTAAACAAAGCGCTTAGTGGGAGACGACCCACAAATTACTCTGTTATTTTATTATTCTATTATTATTATCATTTCTCTATTCTTCTCTTAATTATTCTTTTAATTTCTATTTAGTATTCATTATTGATTTATTCAAAAAAGAAAAAAAAATATATCAATATAATAATAATAATTCTTTTCTTCTTTCGGCATTTGGCCAAATCCTGACTTAAACTCATGTTTTCTTTTCTCTAGTTAACACTAACCAGATGGGACATTTTGACCGTATGGGTATCAAGTTCAGAGGAATGGCTCAGAAACGAAGGTTTGAAGAACTAGCCGCTAGAGAGATGCTACCTAGTTTATATGCTGATGATTGGGCTATGACTGCCCTTGGACTGAGACAGAGTGTCCTGTTTTTGCTGAATCAGATAGGATGGGAGACCTCCCCTATCCTGAGACATTTCACCACCTACCGGAGACTCACACTAGAATTCCTTAGTTCATCAATCTATCTACCTAGCCATGGAAAAGGAATTACCAGAGGTTTTATCCAGTTCAGAATGTTCAATATGGAGTACCAATTTAATATTAGAGACTTCACCAACCTTTTGGGTTTTCCTACCTCCTTTGATACATTCACTATAAGCCAGGAAGAACTTTTTGAATATAGAGAGCTGGAACACTTTTGGGGTAAGCTGACTGGAAATGATGAGCCCGAAGAACATGAGTTTCTCTCTGGAAACATACATAACCCGGCTTTTCGCTATTTCCATAAGATCCTGACCCACACTTTATTTGGGAAGAAGCCAAATAGTACTTCAGTTTCACGTGATGAACTCTTCATCATATTTTGTGCTTCCCAGAACCGTCCAGTAAACGGTGCTACTTTTATGTTAGCTAATTTGGACCACCTTATCCAGGATGAGCGAGCACCCATTAGAATAGGTGGCCTGATAACTATGATAGGTAATGCTATTGGATTACGTCAGCCTATGCTTGACCTGAACCCTTTTTGTGGCATTACTACTCTGAGTATACCTTTCCTCTTCAACACTATGTTTATAGCAAACATAGGGTCTGATGAGTTCGAGCTTATTATTGGTAACCAGGTTCTCTGCCTATTCACCATGCCCGATCCTAGAACTAGTGTTCATAACCAAAGGAACTGGCTCTATAACCTGAATGAAACCCCAACTCCTGCTGGATCCACTGAATCCATCCAGGATTATGAGATTTGTGATGACTATGAGCACTATGTTGACCATATCTCTCTTGCTGAATCTGACCCTCAGACTCCATCCGGCTACTATGATATTGATCCTCCTCCTCAGCCTGTCCTGACCGAAGAATCAGCTAT